>NW_026020292.1:1111204-1489862 GCF_900185275.1 Solanum verrucosum | reverse complement strand
GGGACCCATTTTCTTCTTCATATTCCTCACACTCATCATCACCTACCTCATTTTGTTCACTCGGTTCATGACATGACATGACATGACATTGACAGGTTTTAAATTAATATCACTGAAATAAACAAACAAAGTTAGGAAAATAAAATATAAACAGATAAGCAAACAAACAAATTTTGATAAAAGAGGCTTTTCATTTAAATTGAAAGACAAGCATAAACTTTGGCCATGGCCGATGGTCATTTTGCCTTTTAAACATCACAAGGGAATTTAAAAACTTCAAACAAATAAAACTGCATAAAGGGTGGGTCTCGGGCCTCTTCCGGACTACCACTGATTTTAAAAAAACAAACAAAGACACATGTTTTTCTACCAAGCTGCACGGGAAATCAGGAGCGGTGTGGAGGTCCAATTCTGCAATTGCTCCTCAGGTTCTGCATCATGAATGCTTGATGTCCCAGTTTCTTCTTCGATGACTGCATCAATCTCCTAAAAAAGGCCCAAAATCCTTCCCCGAGACCATCATCATTGACATATCCTCGCACCGAGAATGACTGGTACAGATGAGGAATTGGCGTAGCCAATGCTTGATCAACATTCTTGTTCTTCATCTCTGCTTCGTCATCTGTTGGGACATATCCCAAACCAAACTTTGCTCCCTTGGTGGGAATTTAGATAGGCTCGACGATTTCTTGGAAAAATGCTTCCCTAATCCAAAACCTGGTTTGAAACCATTCTGGAGCATGACAGTAGCAATCATCTTGTACACTCCAGGCATAAGAGGTTGTGGAGCCAAGTCATCACTGGTGGCATTTACCAGCTCCACCGTATAGAAATAACAACCTCGAGAGGCATCATCAACGATCGGTGCATACCTATTGGAATGACCCCCTTCACCATAAATGACCAATTCCTGGTCCTTCCAAACAAACTTCATTAGTTGGTGAAGGGTAGACGACACAACCTCAGCCATATGAATAAACGGTCTTCCCAGAAGCAAGTTGTAACTGGTGTTGATATCCAACACCTGGAACTGCACATTAAAATCCGCAGGACCCACATGAATATCCAAGTTTACCGCACCCAATGTGTCTCTTTGTACTCCATCAAAAGCCCTCACATTGACTTGGTTCTGGTGAAGCTTTCCCAAATCAAATTTTAGCTGCCTCAGAGTCGAAAGTAGGCAAATATTAAGACCGGATCCATCATCGACCAAGACACGATTTATTATCTTGTCTCGACACATGGTGGTGACGTGCAGAGCTTTGTTGTGCATCTTGCCTTCAAAGGGCAGCTCTTCGTCACAAAACTAATTCCGGTTCCTCGGATGACCTGGTCTATCATGGATGCTAGATTGTCACTGCTGGTACCCACGGGCACGTAAGTATCATCCAGAGCCTTCATCAACGCTTGCCTATGTAGTTGTGAACTCATCAACAAAGCCCATACAGAAATCTGAACTGGTGTCTTCTCCAAATGCTTTACAATTGAATAATCTTTCGGCTGCATTTTCTTCCAAAACTCTTCGGCTTCAGCTTCACTAATCGGTCTTTTAGTCTGATCCTTTTTCTGCCCCCCTTGGGCCACTTCTTTCGATGTGTAGCACTTGTCAGATCTGGTCATGCCTTGAGTAACAGCCGTTTCAATCACAAATTTTGGTCGGGTAAGAGTTTCTCTCGACACCAAGGCAACAACCTTCTCGGGTTTCAGAATCACAAACTTTTTTTTCTCTCTGATGCTCAACGAAGCTACGGCCTTTTCCAGTTCATCAAGCGCAATCGGAACTATTGCCTTTGTCATATACCAATCATCATCTGTCTCTACCATATTGATTGTGGTGCCTCCATGATTTGACAAATGATTACTATTGACATTGGGCGCAACTGTCTGAAGAGAGACCACATTCTGGTCAATCAGGTCTTAAATCTTATGATTCAAGTTGATACAGTCTTTAGTATCATGTCCAACACTGTTGGAGTGATACGCGCACCTCTGATTAGGTCTGTAAAACTTTGAGCTAGTGTCAACCGGCTTGGGACCCACTGGATGAATATATCCTACCGCAGTTAATCGCTCGAACAACTTTGTGTGGCTTTCGATAAGCGGAGTGAAAATTCTAGCAGGCTTCTTCTCAAATCTAGGACGGGAGGGATCGTAATTGCCTTGTTGCGGAGGAGGCATTTGACTATAATTTGGAGCGTTTGGACGGGGGGCTTGATATCTGGGATATGAGTTAGTTTGGTAGTTTGGTTGTGGAGCTTGGTACTTTGATGGGGTATTTTAGTAAAGTGGAGCTGGGGTTTGGTACATTGGGGAAGGCGTTTGGTAATTTGTCTGAACGTTGCCAGAGTTGGGGGTGGCATTTCGATAGTGATGAGATGGAGTCTTGTAAACTGGAGGGAGTTTGGTAGATAGTGGGGGGAGTTTGGTAGTTAGGAGGGATAATATTTTGATAATTGGGGGGAGGGGTATTCTGGTAATCAGCCTGTGCGTAACAAGCCAGGTATGAACTTTGTGAAGGTCAAGAACGATCTTGGTATGATGAGGATTTCCTTAGGGTCTTCTTCCTCTCATAAGAGATAGAGGACACATCATCTCTTTTCTTCTTCAACAAGCCCGAAGATCCGGCAGTGGTAGCAACACAGGCAATCTTCCCGGTTCTCAATCCATCTTCGATAGTCTCACATACCTTGACTATCTCAGCAATTTTTTCTCCAACGAGCAACATGATTCTGTCATAATATTCGGGCTCTTGCACCCGCACAAACACTTCGACAATTTCCTTTTCTGACATGAGAGGTCTAACTCTAGCTGCCTCCTTTCGCTATTTATATGCGAATTCTCTGTAACTTTCGGTCGACTTTTGTTTCATCTTCTTCAAGAAATAACGATCAGGAACGATCTCCACATTGTAGGTAAATCGTTCGATGAAGTCTTTAGCCAGAGCATTCCAGCTAGACCACTGTCTCGTTTCATGAGACGTAAACCATTCTAGAGCCTCTCCACTCAGACTTTGGCTAAAAAGTCGCATTAACAAAGTTTTGTCTCTCCCAAATCCCACGAGTTGGTCATAGTAGGCCCTCATGTGTGCTAAGGGGTTTCCCGTTCCTCTGAAGATGTCGAATTTTGGCACCTGGAACCAATTCAGATGAATGCACAGATCTTCGTAACACAACCCGGCGACCTTAGGAACGCAGTTCAACTCCTTCATGGCTTTTTTTAATTTCCTCTTTCATATCTATCTTGGCGGTCTCTTCCTTTGACCTCCACTCTCTCTCTCTCCTCATAGTGGTCGAGCTCCGAACCAGGGGCGTCATGCTCGTTTGGGACCGGTATTTGGAAAATGGCCTTTTGTGGTAGTGGTGGAGCGATAGAGGGACTCTGACCATTTAAAGGGGTGTGGTAGTTTTGGGGGAAAGTCTGGGGGCTAGTATACTGGTTTTGATTAATGAGGGAAGTGCGTGGGTTATTAGCGTTTTAGCTGTGAGGGGGTAGGCTAGTTTGGTGGTTTGCATTAGGGGGAGGGAGTGGTGCTTGGAGGTTGGTGTTTTGAGGGGGTGGTGTTTGATAAGAGGCTGAGGTATAATGAGGGTTTTGGGTGGTAAGGTCAATGATGGAGAGATTACGAGCAGGACTTGAAGACGGGTTTTGAGCTTGTCCACGTTAGGAGGGGGAATTTGAGCTGGAGGTCTTCCGTCTGGTTGAGTGTTGACAACAAAAATCGGAGGAGGCAAATCTTGTTTTCTCTGCATCTCGACCCTCATCTCAGCAATTTGTTGCATCAACTGCAGGATCAGTTCATTCTGATCAGCAAGGGCGGGCTGAGCCACCACGACATCAGTAAGGCTGGTTTCTTCGTTGTTATCACCCATTGTTGCTTTTTCCTTTTGTAAACTTTGACTAGGGAAGGAATTTGTAGGACCTTTAGATCTAGTGAAATAAGGATAATCGGCCAGTGTATCAACACATATCAGTTCTAACTACCTGTAGAGAAAACAACTCAAAGGCAAATCTGTCAGTATTAGTTCTGGATGAATAATGCAAGATATCACATAGAAAGCAGATAAACACATAAAATTTGCTTCGTTTGAGGACACGTTAACCCACGAGTAATGGGGACTGATTTTTTGAACAAGCAGGAATTTGCTTGTTTTATTTTGGGGCTAGTGACTCAGAAAGGCTAAATTGTAGAATAAGAAATGGGGAAAAGAAAATTTGAAAAAGATAGGGGCCGGGCCTTGAAAGGCTGCCTACGTATCTTCCAAGGAGAATTCAGGCCCTACTTAGTTCGAATACAAATGAAATTTTCATTTTCATTCATTTCTGTTGATTACAAGGAAAGTGAAAAACAAATAAGAAAGCTCCTAAAAGATAGATGGTGCCTTCACCAAATCTTCTTCCTCTAACTGCCGTATTAGCCACGGGGGACAAACTCAACTTGAATCTTTCTCATGTTGATGATGGATTCCACGTCGTAGCGTAACCCGAGGCACCTTCCAATGTTGTGATCTATGGCATCATGATAAGGGCAGGGTTTCCAGATCTCAATTCTAACGGTATTGATCGCTTCGTCATCCTTTCTGATAGAGGCCAAGACTCCTTTTTAAACCAACTGACTATAGATATCCAGCAACATTTTCTTGAAAGGCGTGAAGTAGTGACAATAAAACAAAGTGTGCTCAGTGACCGGCATATTAGGCTCTTGTTGGTCACAGGTAAGGATGGTGTTCCTACCCCACATATACGGGATCTCCCCAATGTTGATCAGGTTGCGGATTGCTGCCTTAAGCTCCACACATTCCTCTATAGTGTGTCCTTTTTGGTTTGGGTGGTAGGCACATGTCTTTTGAGAGCTTTCATGCCCAAACCCAAAAGTGGTTCCTTCGAGAGGCTTCAGCATACCTGACGCCTTAAGGTGTTCGTAAATGAGAGCACACAACACGACTCTTGTCCCCATGCTATGTGTCCGCTCATAAGCCGGGAGAGTGATCTTTTGGTCTCCTCCTTTCAGACGTCCTAACAAGGGAGGCATATAGATGATTTCCTCATCGGCATCTTCTTCAGTAGCTCCAGGGTGAGTGTCTTCTGGACCACTATTGGCTTCTTGATTGAAGAAAGAGCATTTCCCATGTATCTTCTGAAGTCTCATAGTTATGTCATTCTTGAAGGCGTCATGTTCCTTCCGCACATCAACTGTCTTTTTACTTATAACATCACATTTTGTCATATTTGCTGCCAATTCCGCATCTAGTGCCGCATTTGCTGCTTGTGCGACCGCGGTGGCAAACTCTACTTCTATTCTTCTTTCTCTGGTTTCTTGGATCTCTCGCCTGAGCCGCTGCAATTCCATCCTCAAATTCTCTTCGATTAGCTCTACGTTGATACCTTTGTCTTTTTCCATCTTAGCAGCAATTTCACTTTTCCTGAGATGATAGAGTAATATTTTAGGATTTGGTGGTAGGATTTTATTTCTGGCTGGGAAACTTAAGACTCATGGAATTTTGGTCGGACATTTGGTAGTGACTTGTATTTGATATTGTAGGAATTTTTGGAAGTTTTTGGAAAGGAGTGGGATAAGGGTGTACTCATTCAAAGCAACGTACCACATAAACGGTTAAAGCACACAAGCATATATCGCGTGTCTTAACAAGTAGGGGGCCCTTTTGTGCCAAGGGTAAGCCTAGCGTATTTGAAAGATGTATGTGTAGAATTGAACCATTTCATTACCCCAAAGCAAATTTTGCATATAAAATGATGTTCAAGAAGCGAAAATAGGCAGGGGAAGTAGGGAATAAACGAAAAATACAAAAGAAAGGCCCACATAGGGGTCATTTGAAAAGAGTACCAAAATACAAGAAAGGCAAGCCCACGCAGGGGCAAATAACAATAAGTACATATAGAAAAACCCACACAGGGGTGAAATCCGCTAAGATGCTCCTGATGGCCCCGCCTCTGATATGCTCCTCTTGTTCTGTGCCATGAGATGTTGAAGCCTATATTGAATCATTAGCAAGTATCCTTCGCTCCGACGGCCTTTCTCTTCCCAGTATTCGAGACACATTCCGCTTTTCTTATCTCCAATCCACAAGTTAAGCTCTCCCAAATTGCTTCTCAAGCTTTCTAATTCTTGAGTTATGCTCTCGAGGGCGTACTTATCCTCTTCTTGCTTTCAGAGAAATTCCTCGTGCATTTCCTGGGCTTCTCTTCTTACCTCTCTTAGTTCTATCAATGCTTTGGACTCTTTGTCCTCTACACTTCGGTAAATGTTCGGAACTTAGAAGGAGTTACCCTGTATATTGCGCTTCAACCAAGCTTTGTAAGTTTCATCGTACCCCGCATTAAATCGATCTGTGGCAATGGTGTCCTTATTCATTCGCACTGCTCTTTTCCATTCTCTCAGCATCTCTGAAGCCTCAGGCACTCTATCATCCCCGATGTCGAACACATAGAAACGGTAGTATGCTTATGGGGGTGTAGTTTGTCTTCTTCCGAACTGCCTCAGGACCCGGATGGGTGCATATGGGCGAATACCTCAAATACCTGGCAGAGGAAACACAAGTTGTCTGTTGTCCCATACTATGGCATATTTCGAGATGAAACGGTCGAACATCCACTGGATGTTTTCTTCTCTCAACTCAGAAAAAATTTGAGCCCATCTTTCTCTGGTTCTTCTTTTTTCTCAGTCTGCCCAGAATAGCATGCCATTCAAACTCTTAAGAGCATTATGCTCATCAATGGTATGGAGTTCTTGAGTTCCGTGTCTGTTCACCAAGTGACTCATTATCCACCATTGAAGAAGAAGGTTGCAACCCTGAAAGTAACGATACCCTTCCTTGCATTTTCCCAAAGCACAGTACATGTCAGAAAGGATGACAGGTGCGATAGGATAATACTTTACTTGCCCTTGGTTCAGATGCCCGTGGAACAGAGTGTGTGCAAGCATTATCACTCGGGTGTTGATGTTGAGGCTCGGGCTGTGTGGAAAAACCATGGTGCCCAATAGTGCGACGGTGAATGCCAAAGGTTTGATCCAGTCCCATTCTCTAAAAGTGACCCTGAACTCTTGGTTGTAATTCGCATAAAAGCTCGCATCCCCGAATCTAACATAGAGATCTATGAAAGAAATGCTAGAACCTTCGGCCCAGTAAGCACAATCTTTTCTTAATTCGAGCCAGTTTACAATATCCTCGAGGGTAGGCTTGTTAGGGATTAAGATGTTTTCCCATTTTCTCACTCTTCCTTCAAGCCCTGTACCGACTGTGTCTATTTCGTCCCGGATTTCCTCAATTGTCGGGGTGATTACCATGGTTCCAAATCGGAACACCATTTTCTCGTTGTCCCAATAACCTGTGAGGACTTTAATCAACTCAGGCCACCCGACCATGTTAATGAGTTCTGTTAAGGCCCCTACATATTTGTTGAGGTCTCTTTTGTGAAACGTATTGAGGTCGTTGTACCACATTTTGAGCAGAACCGGCGCTTCCACTACCATGTCAAATTTGGGAAATCGATCCATACCTCAAAATAAAGCACAGATAAAATTCCCTCCCCCAAATAGGCAACAATTAGGTTTCCACACATACATCTTTCAAATGTCAAATAATATGATATGTCGTTAGGTCATGGACCTTGGACATGATTTTGGCGGTTTTACTAATGGACTTAATACGCCTTGGGTTATTAAGCCGTCTTAGGCTAATGCTTAGATTTGGATTTGGTTTCGCTCTACTCTAGGTTGACTAGAATTGGTTGAGAAATGACGGTTATTCGAGTCGGACAAACAACGGGGTGAAGTCTAATAAACGACGTTGGATGACCACAAGTCAACTATTCGTTTATCACTTCCAAAGAATTCAACTTGTGTATTTTCTGAAGGACAACCGTGGTAAGCCACATAACCGCCTTTTTTCCTAATGTAGTCTATTTGCCGTTTGACGAAATCGGGTGCCATGAATGTCACAATTCAATATAAGCGATAAATAAAACAAGTAGACAGTTAAAACACATAGCCAAATAAATTAATCTTAAGGTTAGAACCATTCAAATCCCCAGCGGAAGTCGCCATTCTGTTTTATTAGGAAAATATTATTTGATTGGTTTTAAGAGTCGCCATTTAATTTTAAAGTAAAATTAAGAAAACTGTTGTTTTCAAAAGACTAAAACAGAGAACCTAATGAAAACTTAAAAGGGGTTCGGGGTTCTTATTAGCATTTCGAAAAGGGTTTGAAAGCACCTGAAATGCCCGCTAATATGCGGTTATCCGGCAATTAATTATTTGGCTAAAATAATTTAATTTAACTTGAATTGCAAAATTGAACTTTTTTAGTTAAGACCATTTTAAAAAGGGATAAGGAGAAGTATTGCGATATTATCTAAGTTAAACATTTTGATAGATTATGTTTCAATATTATAGGAAGCGAGTATTTAATTAGTTAATTTTTAGAAGATTAGTTTAGAATGACTATCTTTCGGGGAATTAAACTGTAGTAACCTTAAGACTAACAACTAATATCGATAGGTAAACAAATATAAAATAATCAGTAAAGAAGGAAATTTGGGCCCAAGCCTGGTTTACTGTTCGCCTGGGCCAGTACTTGGGCCTAATCTTGTTTTGGGTCGAAGGCCCATTCGAATCACCTACACCTGTCTTAGTCTAACATAACAAAAAGTATTGTTCTTTGGGTCTTAGGCCCCATTTTTTCACTTGTCCTAATAATTAACAAAATAATAATAAGCAAGACAAAGGAGGGGCTTAGGCCCAAAGTAACAAAATACAATTCATGAGGAAGAGTGGGCCTCTTTAAGCCCGTTTTCTCATTTTTTTCGCATACACTAGGTGTACTAGTGTATAAAATCTCGTACCAGCTCCAAATCCTGTTCGTCAATTTTTTAAGGACTTGTTCTTCGATTTTAATGACCGGCTAACTCGAATAAAAATTTGAATATAGGCCTCCGTGTCCCAAACGAAAATGCGAGGATAAAGTCCGCGAGGACCCGGGCAGATTTCACATGCAAATGAAGAGAACGAATTAGCAAAAGAGGAAAGTGACATGGAATAAAGAATGAACTGGCAAAAGAAATTAAAAATAAGACCAATGAAGTTACCATCCCACAACTTGAATTAGCCAAGAAAAAGGACATAAATGTGTATATATAAAAAAAGAAAAGGGTCAATGATAAAAAAATCATCCACTAACTTCAAATAATGAAAGTGAAATTGACAGCTTGTCTCTACGTAGCAAACGACAAGAGTGGACCACCTCGAAATTTAAAAGCAACAATGGACATTATACCTTATAATGCTCCAAGAATAACTATTAAACAATCAACTCAAGTCATTTCTGGAGAAACATGATAATTTATAAAAAAAAATTCAGCTTCCGGTTGCTTCCCGAATTAAAGACAAAAGCATGTTTGAGTAAATTTCGACAATGCAATTTGATTTATCTCTAAAAACCAACTAATCTGTCAAAATTAAACAGAAGGTAACGACCAACTAAGACAAGTACATTTTTCTTGAATATTTAATTATGGCATTAGATTCACACAGATTTGCTATTTACAAGGTAAACATGCTCATAATTCGATCGAATCAATTGGTTTAAATCAATCACCGTAAAGATGCTCAATTATAGATTACATAAACATGCATATCCTAAATTTGTGGGTCCAAATAGTTGACAATATGGTGAAGTTGTCTTACACTTCAACTTTTAACAAGTAAAACATATTGCCTATTATTTCAATGTGAATTTCTAGTTTCCAGTGAACAACCATAAGCATCAAAAAGGTGGAGACTCTTTTAATGCATTCAAACTTGTTCCAACATCAAATATTAAGAGAAACGACAGTAGGGGAGGTGATGACAAAATTTATATCAATCTATCATTGGTCCCCATCTTTGTATCAAGTTTAACAAATAAGTTCAACACATATTCTAACAATGCTATCAACCAACATGCTGATAGGAGTAGAAAAATAAAGCATATATCTCAATGGAGACTCAATGAAACTAACAAATAAAGAGATAAAACGAGTAGTAACCAAAATACGACCTTCGAACTCAATATAATAGCAAATGCAACACGCGTACTTGGAATGTACTCCCCTTATTTCATTCGTCCAACTAGGGGTGAAGGAATGAAAGATAGGGTGTCAAATATTGAGCAATAAAACAGATTTACCGGTATTCCAGAAGCAAAAATGACAAAATAAAACTTCAGGTAGGGTAGCAGAGAAAACGCTAATATATTTCCAAAGCTTAACTTGATATTATGACTAATCTCAAGGAAAACCAACCAAGAATATAAGTCTTGTACATTAGTTTTACAGCAGCTAAGAGCCAACAACCAGCAGAATAGTAATTTCCCAATATTAACAAAACAAAATAGAGAAAAGCCATCAGAGGAAATGCTACCTTTTCTGGGCAGCGAGCTGAGACGAGAACGAGCAAGGTAGCAACGACCTCTTCCATACGAGCTCCGACTCGAGTAGCAACCAAGAAATCCAAATGAAACCAAACTAAGAAAACTTCCCAAAATTTAAGACTTAGAGAATTTGTCCAAGGATTTCTTTAAAATGTAAAATCGACTATTCAAGACCTTTAGTAAGCTATTAAAATGTGACCAATTTTCTATGCCCTTTTTCAAATTTCTCCCCACCCTCTTCAAATTTTTTTTCCCCCCTCCCACAGTGAACAGAAGCAAATATATAGCAAGGAACTAGGGTTCGGAAATTTTAGAGGGGAAAAGGGATCAAAAAATCCAAATAGAAAAGGCCCATCTCGAAATTCAAATTCGAAAAACCTTTCACCATTTTGGCTAAACATCCTTTTTCTCACATTTCATCCCATTCCGGAAGGGGAAAGGGGATAAATGGACTCAATCCGTTCAATCGTCCTGGATGAGCAACGTGGAGCGATCTCACGCTAGGAGGACGATTCACGTTGCTGCTACTGATGTTTTTTGTCGCAAAACTCGGCTAGAAACAGTACTATCGAGAGGGATGGGAGGAAAAAGACAAAGGAGACGCAGTACTACCCTCTGTTGCTGCTTTTCCGTCTATCTATGTTGCTTTGTTGTATATTTTCACGTTGATGTGTGCTTTTCCGTTTGCTTCACTGTTTAGATTGTTGTTGGAATGTTTGGATCTCTTTGTGAAGAAGAGAGTTGGGTCGGGTCGGTTGAAAGGGTTGTTAGCAATTGGGATTTGGAACGTATGCCTGTACGTATTACTATTAATTTGAATTTGGAAGAATTGGTGGGTCAGGGGTTAATTAAATTGGGCTTGGATAAATCTGGAAATTATTTGGGTTGCTGGGTTTAAGGGGAGGTTAAAAGGGTTAGATTAGGAATGGTTAAATGGGTTTAGATTATAGCCAATTGAATTAAGCCATTTCGAATTTAATTAATAAAATTGGCTACAACTCAAATAAGATAAATTAATATTAATTAATTAACGAGCTTCTTAATCTTAACGAAATAAAATAATCAATTTAATTATAAACTAAATGATTTTAAAATATAAACTATTATATAACTAAACTAATTTTAATAGAATATTTAAAATAAAATCTTTTCGAGGTGATTTCCAAATATTTATAAAATATACGAATTATAAATATATAAAATTACATGAAATATATATTATTTATAAATTATGAAAATCGACCAAAATCACTTAAGATGACTTTGCAAAGTATTTGAATTTTATAAAACTAATTATTCTAAATCGTTTGGAAATTAAGAAGCTCGGGAATTAATTCCTATCGGGGAGGGTCAAAATTGGGTGTCAACAATAATTTCCTCTGAAAATGTGAAGCATCGTTCCTATTACGGAAAAGGGCCTAAAATATCCTTGAACTATGAGATTTGGTATAAAAATACCCTTCGTCAACCTTTCGGTCCTAAAATATCCTTGTCGTCAATGTATTGGCCCTAAAATGCCCTTACTTTTGACGGCCACATTTTAAAATATTATTAAATGTATCATTTATTACGTGGCACGATTTTATTGGTGTGTGTACAATTCACCTAAACTAATCAAATTCCGACCCAAATTTGGATCCACCAAATAAACCCATACCCGCCCCACCTAAAAAGAACCCCATTAAACTAAGAAAATAAAACTTAATTCTCACAGAGGGTGTTCTTCAAGCATTTTAGAGTAATATCCTCCCATAGTGAATTAACTTTTCTTTAATACATACCCAAATTAGTAAGTGAACCTAAATTTAAGTACAATAACTAATTCTTCAAACGATTTTGACAATGGTAACCTACAAACTTAAGTTCTCAAATTTTGAAATTGAGATGTGAAATTCTTCGACTTCAAAAATGGAGTTCCGTTAATTTCGTTCGACATTTTCCTCCATCTTATTCACCAAATCAACAGCCAAATCATAAACCAAATTACTTCACAATTAATTATATTTAGGGATTCAAGAACCTTCAACTTTAAATAGATTTCCAACCTGATTCGGTATCCTTCGAACTCCAAAAAAATATCAGTAGATAAATTTGATTTTGGTAAGTATACTATTTTAAGCTTGAAAATAATTGGTATTGTATTTGAAACTTAAACTCGTCGTAAGTCAGCTGAGAATCCGGGTTATCAAAGGATTTTCTCCGATTATTTCTAGTATGGAATGAGTCAATCATCCACTTTGGTATCTTATTGAACAAAAATGGTGATATTGTTCCTCCATTGATCAAGAATTTCGATATTGAGAAGAAAAAAACCTGATTTAAATATATTGAACACTATTGAAGCTCAGATAGAGCTCTAATGCTTAAACATTAGAAAACATTAGAATTATACTTAAACATGCAAAATCAAACCATAACATATAAGTATTTGAAAGAAAGATGAGTAATTCTCCTAATTAGTTAGTAACTAGCGCAATATGCGAAGTTAGTCTTATTTGTGTAAAAATAATAGTAATATATCATATCATATTATATCTTGATGAAGAGTTGTTCAAGGTTTTTGATTTCCAAGTGATGCTTTAGCTTGACCACTAGCAAATGAACCATCACCAATAGGACTAGCACCTCCATTACTATCACCGTTAAAACCAAAACCTCCTCCGACATTTCCTGACCCGAAACCTCCTCCGACATTTCCTGACCCAAAACCTCCTCCTCCAATGCTAGACCCGAAACCTCCTCCTCCAATGCTGGACCCGAAACCTGATCCACTTCCAATTTCAGTTCCACTTCCTGTTTCAGTTCCAGTTCCAGTTCCAGTTCCGAAACCCAATCCAGCACCGTTGTTTGGACTAGCTCCCCCCACAATTCCTCCAAAAGGACCGAATCCAATAACCGGCCCTACACCAAATGCGGGCCTACCAAGCCCGTGGCCACCAAAAAATGGTGGTAAAATTGGATGGCGTATAAACTTCATATGTTCATCTGATTGAGATTTCATGGAATCAAGGCTCCTAATTGCATTTGTGGATAAAACAAGTGTACAAGCAACAATTAGGAGAATCATCATATCGGTTGCCATTGTATAAGATGTTAGTAGTAATTAAGATGTTAGTGATGAGAATTTTGAGTTTTGGAAGCTCAACTTATATAGTAGTAAAGTAAGATTAACAATAATGTGAAAGTTAGGTAGGAAGATATTAAGTCATGTATACATTGCGTAGTATATATTCATGACTAGTAGTATAATATTTTTGTTTATTAAAAAGCCAAAACCTTCGTGATCAACCTAACTCTTCCCTTACATCAAATTAATTAATTACATCATTCCTTCAAATATACATGCATTAATCTTTATTCACCTCATCTTGTTGATTTCTTATACTAGATAGTTTAATTTCTTCCTTTAATATTTTCAATTTCGATATTTGATTATATTTTAATAATAGGTCTCATTCATAGAAATATGACCATGAAAATAATAACGTACTCATTATGATTGTCTATCAAAACAAGTGAAACTCTGAAGCTGATAATCTAACATACTTGTATAGGGCTGTTTACGGGAATATAACCAATTAATCAAAGAAAAAAACCATGACATTTTTTTGGTTTGATTTGGTTTTAGACGTTGTTTATTTTAAAAAAGATTCTATTTAATTTGATTTTGGTCTTAACAAAAAAATATCCAAAAAACCAAACCAACCGAACTCTCTCTATGGCGTTGACTACGTCCCTGCCCTTTGTACACACTCTATATATATTGTGTGTGTATATACATTTTATATAAAATTTTACGCTACATATTAATCTATTTCACTCTTGATTTTTAATCTAGATGTTTGACTTAATTACTAGTAGTAATTAATTTAATTCTTTACCCGTATTCAGTAGTTTTATTCGTAGCTTTTATTTTAATAAATCAAAGAATCTATTTCATGTTAAAATAACTTGTATTTGAGTCCTTTATTCATAATTTATTTGATTCAGTTATCATTAAATCACAACTCTCTAATTTTTTGCACAAAAAAAATCATTATTGTAAGAAGTTTTAGATATTATGTTCCTTGAAATTAAAATAGCTAAATTCTTAAATAATGCATACAATTATATCAAATAAGCTATATATATAATTTGAGTACATTTATATATAGTTGATTCTTTTCTTAAAGAGTGATTGATTTGTACGTTAGTGTTATGCTCGGAGGTTTATCATATATTTTCCAAGAAAAAAGACAGAACGAATTAACAGAAAAAGATAATAAAAACCGTAGCAAGAAAAATCGATTTAATTATAATATTTTGATTTGATTCCAACATTTGAAAAATTGACATGATAAATTTGATTTCCTTTTTAAAATACACTACTAATGACCCTTGAATTATAGAGAAACCTTAGGAGCGAAGAATAAGGAATAAACAAATTTGTGCTCACAATTTTGATGAATAAAATCATTATTTTTATTTTTAAAAAGTAAAGAGATTTCGTTAAAATTTAGCACTAAGATGGTACTAGGCAAACTTTACAGATGCAAATGTTATATCCGTTTGTCTATTCCTGTGGGGATTCGATGAGTTGAGTTTGAGTTTTTCTGAAGTAAAATGACATGTTCAAAATCCAAATACAGCTTTAAAAAATTCAAAATTTTCAAGTTTCAACTTTAAAATCTATGGTCAAACGGGAGCTTAATATTATGATAGGGTGAAGGTGAACATACCGCTATTTTTAATTACAAGTTTTGAATTCAAGCCTCGAGAATGATGTCATTTTTGGAGGAATTTTTCAATATATAATTTTCATCTGTGAAAATTCAGCTGCCCTCTGTCTCCAAGTTATTTAAGTTTCTTCTAAAAGTTAGTTTTAAGTCTATGATTTTCTAAGGAAACATCATTTTATTCTCTTCTTTTAATCCAATACTTGTTAAGGCAAAGAGGATATAACCTTTCTAGGAAGACGAGTAGCCCAGAACCACTGCTGGATTCAACACTTGTAACTAAAGGTGTACAACTCTTAGAAAATATTTTTATATCTTAATCTTTTCCGAATTGAAGTATGCAAATTAAAAAAATTATTATTGGGAAAAGAATGTTTAAAATAATATATTTATTTAAACAAATGACATTTTTAACCCATTAAATAACAATAGAAACATTATAACTAAAATTCCTGGGATCCCCAAGGAAGAGAATCCCTCCAAAAATTGATGTATGCCACTATTTGCAACACACTCACAACATTCGGGCAAAAGAATAGTTCGATATACGTTCATCACGTGGCTGCTATAAAAATTCATAGGACGCTAGAAGCAGTAGTCAGGAATTGCTAAAAATTGATTTAACTTAACCCCAAGAGAAGTTGCAACAAATGGAAAATGCAGCACAGAAGTGAATACTGATATCATAAGAAGCCTATGAACATAGCATAGAAAATATCCTCTGGTGCAAACATGAGCACTAGTAAAGTAGTAGCAATGTACAAAAAAACAAGTGCTCTGCAAAAGCTTTTAAGACCCTTTTACATTCATTGATACACTGAGAGAATAATAAGCAATACATCTCTCAACTTTGGACTACTGAGGAGAGATCTCCAAAAGTAGACCATAATGATCGCTAGGCAAAACAGGTAGTGTCAGTTTCTTAACTTCACTCTTCACTTTCTTTTCCTTTATATATGTGAGATTTGGGATTGCATCCTTTCCAATCATCTTAACATCACTTACACAGAAATCTTGCAGTTTGCAGACAATCCTGTCCAGACGTTTCTGTAGTGTCCTATTGGCGCTTAACATTTTGTTTGACTTGGTGTCGTATGTCCATCCCGTTTCTTCAGGCTTCATTTTGCCCCAAGCATCAATCCATCCATCAGTTGGAGGAAATTGACCATCCAATTTGTCATCCCAGTTCATATCACCACAAAAGACTACATTCCGTTTTCTCTCAAGCAGCTCCACAGCTTCCTTGGCTTGCTCCACACGTTCCTTGCTGTACATTTGATCCCACTTGGGTGGCCCAGGGCAAGGACTCTCAAGATGGCTGGTAGCAACAACCAAGGTCATATCTTTCTCAACTTCAATCTCAGCAATACAGAGTTCCCTTCCCATTATAGAATTGCTAAATGGCTTGCAACTGTAGGATTTCACTGCAAGTTTGCTCAACTGCAATTTTTTTGTCAAAGACCAAGTTTAACTATAAAAAATGGACCAACTTTTTTCAAAAAACTGCAAGGATTCATGTTGAGCAATTATTGAGATGTTCCATATCTTCAACATTAACTTTTCCTATTGAAAGGGAGAGTAAATGTTAAGTACTATTCTCTCTAATCCATATTGAGTGAATTGTTGGGGTATGGGCACACCCCTTAGAAAAATATTTAAGGACGATAAACAAAAGGCTACTTTCCACTATTACCTTTGATTATTTTCAAGCTATTTTCCTAGAAAACATAAAGTAGTTGAGAACCTCATTAGATGAAGGGTAAACATGGAAAAAGGCCCAATAAATCTCTTGAACTTTGAACAAGTCACTTATTTTGAACTATGAAAAAAATCCCAATAATTCACTTAGTATGGACTAGAGGGAGTACTATAGAGAGACTTCTATGGGCTATGTCAACTGGAAAGCTCCGTTGTAAGTAATTGAAAACTAAGGTGTCCCTGGGTATAGTGTGGAACTAATTATCTTAACTATTGCAAGAATTCCAGATCCAATAGAAGTGCTCAAAACAAGTGCACATAATAGGAGATAAACCAGGATCGCAAAGAAAAAAGAAAAGAACATAACTAAAGTATCGTATAATAGGCCTGCAGAATACACATAAAATACCAAATATTCAAGGTGTATTAAGTAATTACTTGCATGCAGAAGTATCCTCTCGTCAATTCCATCACATTTGAAATGGAACAAGAATACATTTTCCACCAACCAGAGTGCTGAAAAATGTCATATATTTCTGGAGTAACCTCCTGAATAGGTATCACAAATTACAGAGTCAATAACTTTCATGCAAGGCATAATTTTTCTTGCATATAGACGTGTAGATAAATGATGATAACCTGAAAACATATAACATCTGGCGTATGCAGCGCAATAAGGTTGCCTATGGCTTTCATCCTCTTGTGCATCTCTATGTCTGCAAACCACACATTATAGGTCAAGATCTTCAACACTTTGGATTTACTGGTTGAGAAAGTTTTGCCTGGTTCCTGTTCCACTGAATCTGCACCACAAATCATTGCACTTAAAAATTTAAGGAACAATAGCATCCGAAAAGGTGAACTTTTCCAACACAAAATCTAGATATCCCTCAGCTAAACAAAGTATATACTAGCATCAAAAGGCTTAACATCCTAAAAACTTACTAACAACTTCCACAATTAAGCCTTTTCCGGCAAACTAAACATCATAAATCCCAGAAAAAAAACACTCTTTCCCTACACAGTACTTTTATACTTTTTCATTTTCATGGGAGAAGTTCCCATTGTTATATCTCTCTACATGATAGAACCAGTCTACAAGATCATGAACTAGTCTGCAAAATGATTGGCATACAACTGAAGAGACCACCAATCAATCAGAAAATTTGCACAAACGGAAAACAGGAACTGCATATCTTCTTGACCAAGACTATCACTTAACAAGATAGATTTATTACAAATATATCATCAAGCACACACAGCTCATATTAGTAAACCTCAAACCCAAACTAGATAAGCCAACTATGTGAATACTTTACATCCTTCCAGTCCCATTTCATTCATAACATCCACATATCCAAATTTACTCCGATGAATACTAAAGAATCACACTAAAGCAATGTTCCTGCCTAATTCAAAACCTAATCAAGGAACACCATTGTATGCACGAAACCAACAAAAAAGAAATATATTTTATCAGATAATTCATGTAGAAACATAACAAACTCCTAATTAATATTGACAAATTAATCAGAATCAAACAAAAAGAACTCCAATATACCCGATATTTCAATTGCTTTAGTTGCAGCAGCCTTTACACCCCTATACCCCATAGCAGCATCAACCTCAGCCACTTCAACCCCGAGTGGTTCCTCCCTATTTTTCCTCTTGTTTGCCGCATTCGCACATCTAAACCTAACAGACTCCTTCACATCATCTTCAACCATAATAGGAGCCCTAGTTGTTATTTTACCCTTGTTACAAGGCCTCAAAGGCAAGAACACGTTGCCAACAGAAGAACTCAAATCATCATCATCATCATCAGTTTCAAGTGTAGCAAGTCCTGAAGCTGAAACCCTAGTACCACATATTTCACAACTTATGCTGTGATAAGGGTTCGTAAAGGTACAAGCTTTACATGGCCATTTGGGTTTTGGGACTGAAATTGAAGGGTCTGATGAGATTGATAATGGTGAGTCAGATAAGCATATTTGGCAGGATGATTTTTGGGAAGGAGGGTTCAAGAATGTGCATCGTGAACATGACCAAGACATGCTAGGGTTTAGGTTGACAAGAATTGGTTTGATTTTGGGTAGTAAAGTGAAAGGGAATTTTGAAATTGAAACCATATGTGTTTGTTTGCCGCTACAGTCGGCGGTGCACAATTATCAAAAAGCAAGGAACAAACTATAAGGGCCGTTTGACCATAGATTTTCAAATATTCTTGATAGATATTATTTGGGTGAAATTTCACCATGTGTTTGATCATAATATTTGGGAAACATATTTCACTTTTTAAGAAAAATATGATTTATAACGATAAGTTTTAAAAACTATCAAAATTAACCATAAGTTTGTATTACAAATCGATTGGATCTTCGTTGCAACAAATAATAAGTAGTGTCCATGACACTGGAGCAATGTCATAGTTTGGAGTGAGTGCAACAAGCATTATTCCATACATCGTGAAGTTGACAAAACACATGACTTTGTTACCTTGAGCCGATTGTTCATCATTTTCATCAATAACCATATCACCACTTTCATATTCATTGAATATGTGTTTTGTAAAAGATAAAAACTTGGTGTAAAATTTCAATTTTTAAAAGATATCAAATAATGAGATTTGGCCCAAATATTTAGAAATTTGGGATATTTGTCAAATAATGGTAAATTGTATGGACAAACACTATTTGCCAAATATTTCTCCAAATATTACTTGGGAAATCTATTGCCAAACAGGTCCTAGATATGAGATCAAATTGAAGTAATTATATCATCATGTTCATATTTCATGAATATTTTATTATTCCTTTGGTATTTTTGCAAGAACATACTTCCTTCATTTTTAAAAGAAAGGCCCTAATTTAACTTGGAACGGAGTTTAAGAAAAAAAAAAGACTTTTTAATTTTGTAGTTTTAAATTAAAATTATGTCAAATGTACCAAAATGCTATTTATTCTTGTGACGTTAAACATGTTGTAAAGTTGAAGTTAAAGTATTGTCAAAAAAGGAAAGGGATCATTCTTTTTGAAGTAGACTAAAAATGAAACTATATCATTCTTTTTTAAACAGAGGGAGAGGGAGTATGTAGATATAAAATGGTGGGTTCTTTTTACAAATATAAAGTTGTGGGTCAGTTATTGTATTTGAAAATGTAAAATCATGATATGAAATTTTCTAATCAAGCATTTTTGGAGAATCAAAAAATGAACTCGCATGTCCAAAAGTTGATTTCAAATTCCGAGATGAAATAGCATGTCCCTACTCTCTATGTCTCTAATTACTTGTCCACTTTTCTTTTTTTAGTTGTCTATAATTATTTGTTCATTTTGACAATCAAGAAAGAACAATTTTTTTTACCTACTATACCTTTAATTAATTACTTTGAAAAAGGTAGAACTTTTTAAAAATCTTAAGTTTTTAATTCATCAACTTCATAATTAATAGGGGTAAAATAGTAAACTCATTATGTCAATAATTATTTTCTTAATTGGTGTGCCAATTCAAAAGAGGACAAGTAATTAGGGACAAATGAAGTATTTAATACAAAAAATGAAGGGCCTGTTTGGAAGGACACCCTGGTAATTGGATTTGGTGGAATTGGTGTAATTACATTGCCTTGTCCTGTTTGGAAGGACATGTAATTACTTGGTCAGCAGGTAATTGGTGCAATTGGCAGGGGTAATTACACTCTACAATTCACATGCAGAGGCTGTGAATTGCTGGTAATTACATGGTGTAATTACCACCTGATTACTTTTTAATTTCTTTTTTTAATTTCTATTTTAATTTTTTGTTTTAATTTTTTTACTTCTTCTTTTTTTTAAAATTTTATTATTCAAAAAAATTGTAAAAGTTTATTTTTTATTTTATATTATTTTATTCCATTTTCTTCTTATTCTCAACCTTACTTTACGTGATTCTATGTAATTTTTTCGTATTATCTATTTCTTTATGCCGCTTATTTTCTCATTAGCATAATTTTATTATATTCTAATTTTTAAATTCAAATAGAATTTATTGTTAAGTAAAGTTATAGACTTACGTTTTCTTTATTAAGAAAAACTAAAACTAAATCATATTTATTGCTATGTTGAAATTTGTTATAAGAGACTTATGTTAAAAATTTTGTTTTGAATTTATAACTTATGTTATATTTTCAGTTTCATTTGTTTTAGTAATATTGAATCTACATTGCACGTCATTGTTTAATTAGAGTTGATAAATTATATTTTTATCAAACATTTAATAATTTATGACATTTTATTTATATATTATTCTTTTTATCAAACATGCATTTCACGATGTTCATAGAAACTTCATACTTTTAGTTATTACGATCAATTCAATTGAAATATATTAATTTGAAAAAATATAAATCAATTATTTTTTCATAATATTAGTTACAGAAAATATGTTTATTAATTAGTATATTTTCAAAAAAGAATATCTATCTTAAATATTTAATTTAATGTTATTTATAAAGTTTCTTATTTGTCTAGTATAAATTTTAAATAATTAATTTTTATTTTTAAAATTTATTATAATTTTATGATTGCAATTGTGCATCCAAACAGAACATGTGTAATTACACTGTGGCATCCAAACAAGACATGTGTAATTACAGTGTAATTACACTGTGTAATTAATAGGCTGATAATTACTATCCTAGTAATTACACCAATTCCAATTACCAGGTAGCTTTCCAAACAGACCCGAAGTGTCAAAAAAAAAATTCCATTATTTTTGGGTGAGGACTCAAAATCATTCTTGAATTACCACATGAAACATTAGTAATCCCTCATATTTCAATATTGGTGCACTTTTTGTCTTCCCTCAATAATTGACGTATTTTTAGCATTGATTTATCCATAAGCTTGAAGATTGCCCCAAAATAATCTAATCAGAGAGAAAGACTTGACGGTTGAGAGAGTAGAATGTAGATTTGCGAAAATTTGTGTGAGTACATAATGAGGGGCGGAAGTTTTTGACCGTGGCTGATGATAGATGCTACAAAAATGTGTAGTTAATTAAAGAAAAAACATAGATTTTTGGATTTAGAATTCCTGAATTTAGGGCATCATAATATAACAGGTTTAAGAGAATTACTACTGATAGATACTATGGTTTGAAAAATAATTGAGATGCATTTTGTAATATAGAAGTTTGAACTGAAGGTTTCCATATTATGCCAATTTTTCTTTAGTTTGAGGCATATAATTTTAGGCAACTTTCAAAAGATATCAATAATGTCGAGACTTTCATATTTGAGTCCAAAATAATATTAGCACGAACTAATACAATTAGATGTCGTTGTATTCTAATATTCGATGGAGTTTATACAATGTGCCAAAGTAACGTGCCGAGTTTGTAAGTTACATGCCTAATCTAATTGGTTGGTTTGTCACATGTTCAATGCAATTGTTCCAATGACCAATTATTGAACTTGTACTTGTTCACATTATCATTAAATTAAAAAATAGGAAAAGGGAAAAAACCTTGTGTATTGTCAAAGCAGCAATAGCAAGAGCAACATCTTTGCCATAGAAACCACAAAATTGAGGCCAGAGACATGTACAAGAATTCACGTCCCTCTTCTATTCTATCTATTATATGTGTAAACATATGAAGCACCATTTGCCTTCATCTAAGAGCATTCACAAAAGCCAACAAGGAGTCTACATCCCTCTTTTCTGATGGGTACTTAATTGGCTGTGAAGCGTGCTTAGGGAAAAATAGTATTGTCGGGAAGCTGCCCAGCTGTAACTCTTGTTGTGCAAATGTTTTCTGCTCACCATCTGCCCTGAACTTCCCTACCTTTACACCAGAACCTCCCAACTTCTCTGCCATTTCAACATATGATCCTTCCATTGCCTGTCAACATTTAATTAAAACAAACATTGATAAGAAAAATAAGAATTGACAACAAGTGTCCCGTGTTCAGTGACACTTCCAATTGGACTAAGTTGCTGGTGGGATGTAACAGTTATTCAATGATTAAATGATCAATTACCTGGCAGAATTGGCACCAAGGAGCATAAAGAACAACAAGCCAAGGCTCTCTTCGGTCTTCCAATTTCAATAGGTTCTCAACTCCAGGTCTACTCAAGGTAACAATGTCCTTAGTGTCGAAAATATCAGCAACCGTGTCATTTGCTTGGGTAGCATTGTTCCCATTACCATTTACACTTTCATCTTTGATGTTTCCTTTATGTAAGCCACATTCCTTGGCCTTTGCATCCTCCCACCACCACCTTCCTTCTCTCTCGTGTTGCCCAGGTAGGACTGGCCTGGTGCAAGGTTCACATCCAATAGAGACATAACCTTTCAAATGCAAAGAGTTCACGGGAACATTCATTGCACGTAGGAAGTTCCATATGTCCTTGCCTTCTACATTAGCCACCGGGTTCCACTTCACCAAGCTTCCTGAGCCACCATCCAATCCCTCGAAAGAGGGGTCTACCTGAACAACTGGAACTTCAGATCGAGTTCCAGGGGACTGATCTTTTCTTTGCCCCGTGATCCAGGCACGCAAACCTTTGAGGGCTCTCCTCAGGGGCCTAACTTTCCTAACACGGCAGCATTCTTGGTGGCCATCCTCGTAAAATGAGAAAAGACCCTTGGTCCTTACTAATGCCTGAACTTCAACAGGATCAGGAAACATGTATTCGATGTGAATGCCATAGTGCTTCTCGACAGCATCAAAAAGTTGGTAGGTCTCTGGATTCAACCTCCCGGTATCAAGGCTGAACACTCTAAATGGTCGACCAGTTAAATGTGCATACTCTATCAAAGCAACATCTTCTGCACCACTGCAAAATAAAGCTAATGTGTAAGAGCATTATCATAAAGAGTAAATTATCTATATATAAGGAGTTCCCTATGGCATCATTCAATGAGGAACAAACACTGAGTCATGGAAATTAAGACACAGATGACACATTTAAGCATGCATTGCATTCAATAACATTCCTTGCCAGTAAAATAATCCAAGTGGAAACTTCAAAAACATTCAAAGAAATGAAAGGACAACAACTAAACCATCTGTTAACATTACATTCACTATTAAATACTTCACCTTTTCTTTTTACTCAAATTATGAATTTAGCTTTTCAATTGCTATTCCCAACCATCTTCAAAATTCGTACTTTCACATATACGTGATTTCATACAATAATTTGGACAGGAAATACTACAATATATCAACTTAATATGACCAAAATAACAAAGATTAGCACCTGAAAGCAATGGCAATATCATCTCCAAATTTCTCAAGGGCATTATCCATAATCTCAAGAGGTGAAGCATTTTCAAGATCCTTAGCCAGTTTCTCAAAATCCTCTGCCTCTATTACTTTCTCCGTTACCTCTGCATTTACAAAGCAAACAATACAATCAATTTGTTTGCATACTAGCTCCATTTCAATTTGTTTGTATGTTTTTCCCTTTTTAGTAGTACTTTTTGACAAACTCTTTAATGCTAACTTCCCATTTTGAAGCTTTATTTTCTTAAATTTTGTATCGGGTTAAAATGAGACAATAACATACCAGGAACAACAAAGGTTGCTGCTGAGGGAACTATGGACTCATTCCTTTTAGGTTCAGCATATAATGGCTTCACAGCACAACGCCTCTGAGAAAAATTCAAGAATTTGTTTGGCTGATCCAATAGCTGAATGTTACCCAATTGGGATACTGCAAAGATAAAATAACCAGATCAAAAAAACTGGTAAAAATTGAAACTTACAAAGGGGGGGAGAGAGAAAATGGTGTACCTATGGGTTGTTGATGAGAAGATGAAGAGAGAGAGCCATGAATTGCAGTTGAAGAAGTGAAAGCCAAAGCCATTTCTCAAACAGATTGATTTTTCCAACTGAATTTCAGCAAAAGAAAAGCTTAAATTGTTGATGAATTGTGGGAATTTGGAGGGTATTTGAAGAGAGAAAAGGTAGGGGTTGAGGTTATAAAGGGAGCAGAAAAGAAGGCTAGTTTGCAGGTACATTGAACCTGGACGTGTTTTCGAATATAGATGCAAAGTCTGATGTGGCATTGTTGAATGGTAATATGTCCATCACTGCTTCCATCATTTTATGCCATTATTTTTTCCAAGAAATTTCCATTTTGACTACTGTTCCCATCTTACAATACAAACATTTTGATTTTAATAAATAAAATGAGAGTATTATACGTGTGTTTTTCAGTGTATGGTACAAAAGAAAGATTTTCCATGGAAAATGTTTTCTAAAAAATAAATTGGTTTCTAATTTATTTTCGTTTGGTTGGTAAGTGGAAAATACTTTTTAGTGTTTGATTGGTGAATGTAAAATAATTTTTATTTTCGACTAGAGAGTAGAAATAGAAACCAACCTCGATAATCAATTGGGATCCGACCCCGATTGGCGTGAGACCCAACTTTCGAATCAGGACCGGTCTCGACACTCAATCCAGAATCCGACCTCAAATTCTGACCTAACACTCAAATTGGGATTCGACCTCAACTTGATGCGAGACCTAACTTTCAACTGGAACTCAACCACTACATTTGATTTGTGATCCAAACCTGACTTCCAACCTGAAACCTAACTCTGGTTTCTGACTCAAGATTCAAATTTTGAAATTAGGATCAGACTCTGATACTCGATTCAAAATCCGACTTTCGAATCGTAATTTGACCCCGACACTCAATTCAAAATCCAACCTCAAATTTTGACTGGAGGCTAACACCCAAATCAAATTCAACCTTGACTTGACCTAGGACCTGGAAATTGGGTCTCGAATCGAGGTTGAAGGTCATGTCCCATATCGAGAATCAGGAGTCAAAGTTTGGAGTAGTAGTCGAAAATTGGTACCCTAATACTTGAGTTAGAGTGGAAAATTATGGTGTGAGGTTGAAAACTAATTTTGGAAAATATTTTTTCTTACTTTTTGGAGATAAGTCATTGTCACGATCCGATTTCTTAAGTCATGATGGCACCTACTATAACCCACCAGTAGGCAAGCCAACCCGTAACCCGGAACAACAAGTAATGGGCCTAAGGGCAGAAACTAAACAAGAGTAGGCAAAATTTAAGATAACAATATAAACAGGCGGAAGCAAACCAAAAAATATATACAAATAAAGATCCCTCCCGGAACCTGGAAGTCACTAGTACAGAGCTACTAACAAAACGAGTACAAGTCCCAAAGGTGGACCACAGAGACTGGACTGTCTCGAAAGGTAAAAGACAAGTCTATATACACAGATGGAGACTGAAATAGTACAAAACGGTGTGTGCTCACCCCCGTCTCCGGATCAGACTACTTCAAACTGGATCAACGCTGGCCATTGGTGCTCGGACCTGCATCACGAAATAGATGTAGAGCGTAGCATGAGTACCAAACAACAGGTACCCAGTAGGCATCATAGGCCAACTGAACTTGAAAAATAAAGGCAATATCAAAAGAAGGAATAACACAAACCGAAGTCAAGAACGAAAATCTAACTAACAATGGAATGCACACGAGTGTAGAAAGAACTAACTAAAGTAATCTATAAGCTAACTGGACCCCATAAGCCTAGAAGGTACACTCGTGCGCAAGTTAAATAAAAACCCGAACAGACCCCCATAAGCCCAACGAGTGCATAGAACAATTATAACTAAAGGGAATTGCATATAAGAACCCAAGAACGGAGAACATCGAACCAGAACCTCAACCCCAATTAGTAGAATTTGACAGTACGGAGGTCGGACCTCGAACCAGATGCTCACCAAGTAACCAATCATAAGTATTAAGTATGTGAGCCCGAAACTCTAACCGGATGCTCTGTATAGGTATCTGGGCAATAGAGGCGGGAACTCTAACCGGATGCTCTATATAAGTATCTGGGCAATAGAGGCCGAAACTCTAACCGGATGCTCTATATAAGTATCTGGGCAATAGAGGCCGGACCTTAAACCAGATGCTCCATAAAGGTGCCAATGTAGCTGCTGAAAGAGTCCTAATCGATCCACACTCATAAATATCCGTGGAACGTCGTTCATACTTAGCCAATCAATGTAAGTCCTTGGAGCCGAATCGAAAATCAAATTCAAATCGCGAAGCAGAACTAGCGTCGCCGACTTAACTTGTGAAGTTGTAACATCGGGTAAATAAGGATAACTATCATCGGAGCAAGCGTATCACTTAGCTAAGACCCAAACTATCATACTCAAGTCTGCTATACCAGTCTACAGGGATCTAAGCCGACCGAGCGACGTTGGGGCAAAACTAAGGCCTATCGGATCTGAATCATGTATTTCTAAGGCAAGCCCTAGTCAAACCTAAACTAAGGCCCAAGATGCTTCAAATAAACAGTAAGTAAGCATGCAAGCACTTCACATAGCGAGGAGGGTCAATTAATAACACAAAGCATGCTCACAGTTACCCGATAATTCTCGACATATGCCGAAAACATGATTTCTAAACACCTATGCATGATTCAATAACTACCAACCCAAATCCCAATTAATCAACATGCATTTACACTCTCAAGCTTAATCTAAGAGAGGGAAACTGTAGCCTATCTGTAGGCTGTTCACACGCGCTCCAAAATCACTTATTTGAAACTTTCCCTTTTCGAACGGTCTCAAAACGCTGCCCCGCTATCAAAAATAGAGTCACAATGTTATTACGGTCGTTTAGACACCAAAATCACAATAAGCGGAGACGGACCAATTTCGGGGTCAAAACGGGGAAAGTGGAACCTGTGCTGGAAATTCCGGAATTAACCCCAAAAGTGGGTACTAACCAGTTCCCCCAGTTCATGTCCCAAAATGGGACACAATTCGGGGCTCGGGAACAACACAATATCAACATGCAACCAAAACTCAAATTTTCTCAAGAACTGGAAATAGGACAGCAGTTGAATCAATATATTTACCAGAAACTGGAGGTCTAAAGAGAATTCCGACAACACCACGATGTTCTCCTCAAAAAACCACTCAAGATAGCTTCAAGAATCACTGAAATCAGACCTAAAATGGCTGAGAAAGCAAGTATCAAAAATTCCAAAATCAAGCTCACAAAAAGGGGTCGTGGCAGCAGGTATTTTACAAATATTACCTCAAACGAGGACCCCAAATCACTATCCAAGCTCACCAACGCGTTCCTTGCAAAAAATCTCACAAGATGAACCTTTGAATCACTGAATTTGGACTTGAAATGAGAGAATTATGAGGGTTTGAAGTTTGGAAAAAATGTTGCTGATTTTCTGCAATAATTTCCAAAACTAAAAAAAAACTCCGACGGGTGCTCCGATCTTGTTTGGAACCCCGTGCACGCAAACGAAATATGTAAACATACCAAATTCAATATTTCGGACTCAATGGCATAGTCAAAATTTCCATACGAGGTCATCTTGACAAAAAGTGGGTCCCACACCCAAATGCCATTTTAAGTCAAAAACCACAAAAGAACTTAGAAAAAAATTGAAAACCTCGAGACACAAAAGAAAGGTCAATCTAGATCAAACTTGACATTCCGGAGCTAACCGCGCTGACGGAATTCTCATCCGAGCGTGTTTACTCAGAATGTTGACCAAAGTCAAACTTAGGCTTAAACTTAAAGTTAAAACGCCTAATAGGACTGACTCCCACTGAAAACATCGAGAGTCATGTCGACCATGCTACTAGCCTAAAATGACCCTTCCGAAGTTGATGAAATCGTCAGAATTGGATTCCGATGTCATCTTTTTGAACTTTTGATCGAAAATGATCGTTCAAGGTTCATAAGCTCCAAAACACAAAAACTCGCACCAAAACCAAACGAACGACTAGGTGACCGAACTGTCAGTCCCAGCAAGTCATAAATGACTTGGGGTCGCTACAAAAATGCTCTAAACGATACACAGAAGTCAAGACACAGAAATGACCAGGAGGGTCATTACAATCATTTTTCTTAAATTTGAGGAAAATAATCTAATTTGAAAAATGTTTTCCTTCATACCAAACACTCACTAAATTTGAAGGGAAAAATGTAAATATAGGGTTGTTTAACCACGTGAGATGGAATTATGATATGAAATTATACACTATCACAATAAAAAAAACAATAGTTTATTGATTGAATTTTAGTTCGATAAAAAGTAAAATTAATCATGAGACAATGTAATATTTTTCATAAAATTTCCCACATAGTATGAACAATCTCCTTATGTTGAACATGTATTTTGTCGATATAAATGGTTAAAATATTGGTAAGAGTAACAATATCAACTATAAATTTTGTTTTCATAGGAAACAAATGGTTGGTACATATAAGATGATGTTTTTTACAAAATAAAAAATTGTGGGACAATTTTTATATTTGAAAAATGTGAAATCATGATATGAAATTTTCAAATCAAGCTTTCCGGAGGATTTAAGATTTTATCTCATGATTTGAAATCATGAAATGAAATCGTATGTTCAAACACGTACCTAAATTTGAAAGGAAAATGTAAATTTAAACTTATCACTCATGTTTTTTTTGCTTAATCAAGTCTTGTTAATTGGTCATCATAATCACTCAATCTTGTTTTATATTTAAAAGTGATTCAATTTTATCAAGTTAGCTGTTATAGTCATTTAGATTGAAATTTAATTTTTGATACTTAATTATTTAATGATGTGATAACTGCAATTTTTTTTCTAAAAATATTTAATAAAATTAAAATCAATTTTTAGATCTAGTCAGAACCCAATCAATCATATAATGGAAATCATCGATAAAAAAATAATGTTTATACCTATATAGAAGCATGAGTTAAAGGAAGAAAAGTCATATTTAGAAACAAAATTCCTCAAAATAACTTCATTGAATTGGAAAAACAAAATTAAGGTTTTTAGTTTGAACCTTAGAAATATAATTTTTTTTTTATAGTAAGTGCTCTTTATAAAGTTACATTATATTAAATCAAGCTATAAATATGAAAAATAATTTTCAGAACTAACTTGGAACTTCTTTTTTTCATTTTTCTTGTGTTTATTAAAAAATAAAGACATTTAGCTAGCTATTTATCAATATTCACCTATATAAAAGCATTTATAAAAGTCTTAAGATTTTATGCTACTTTTTTCTAAGGAACTAATTTTCCAATATAATTCTTTCAAATCTTTTCCAGACACTCGTATTATTTTTCAAATAATAACCAGTTATCTCCAAAATCCAAACCAAAAATCAAATTCAAATGCTACCAAAGAGTGGCTACTTGTTAGCACTTTTAATTTGTATAAATTTACTTACATGGATTAAATAAAGGCGGAATGATTTGGGAGACTTTTGTACTTGTACTTAACTTCGTTTGTAAGTTGGACCCTCCTACTTATCAATTTGCCAACTGAACCCCTAAACTCATTAAAACACAATATTTTAAACCCATTTGACCATTGCCCAAACTTATGTGGCATTGATAATGCTGAGTTGGAAAATTACGTGATTACACGCGTTTGACAACAAGTAAATAAGGTATTTTATAGTAAAAATATTTAAATAATAATTATAATAATCAGTTTTTTTTAAAATAATTAAAAACTCATCTTCCTCAACCATCCCTCTCCCACCCCACCCCCACGCCCCTCTCCTCCGTCCCCAGCCCCCCTCTCTCTTCTTCTTCTTGGAATTTCATCCACCACACCCACTGTCCTCCTCTTCATTCTCTCCTTCATCCACTTTCTTCTCAACCCACACTTCTTTTTCACTACAAATCAGCCGCCCACCCCAACTACTTAGTCTAAAAGTATTGAGATTATTATTGTTATTTTAGGCTTCAAAAAAGAGGTTTAAGTATGGATTAACACGAAGGATAATGGTGGATATTGAAAAATTAAAACTCCATTGCTATGTTAGAGAAAGCTTGAAAAATAACAAATGGGTCTTGTGAATTTGTGAAATTAATTCAAAATTGTGATTGAGATTAGTTAGATTTATGGTGGTGAACTTGTGTTTGAATTTTCAGGTCAAATGGAAAAAATCTCACCTATTTGACATGAATTTAGTGTTCAATTTGGAATAAATATGAAGAACATGGTTATTTGATTTTTTTTAAAAAAATTTAACATGTAATTTCTTACATGTCATTTTTAATGACATGAAATTTCACGTGTAAGCAATTGAACTTCACACACACTAGTCGATGAAAAAAGGGTTTAAAATATTACATTCTGATGAGTTTAGGGGTTCAATTGGCAAATTGATAAGTAGGAGGGTCCAACTTACAAACAGAGTCAAGTACAAGGGTCTTCCAGATCATTTCGCATTAAATAAATTACTGCTAGCATTAAAAAACTGTTGAGTTTTAGCAAGGTGTGAATGAGAAATAAGAAAGGAAAATGAAAAAAGTGGGGGAACCAATTTGGAGGGAAAATGAAAAGTCATTTCAAATGAAAAGTCTTTGAAAATGAAAAATCATTTCTCCCATATTGGTAAAAGTAAGGAAAATTGTTGTCATTATATTAGGAAACACTTCTTTTAGTTCTTAAAGAGTTAAGAAGAAGGTGCCTCCTCGCGCCGTTGTTGCTCGGCTTTGGATTTGGTGATTGATTGATAATATTTTTTGACAAAATTTATTTTATCAATCTCATTAAGTAATTTCCTTTCTCTTGAAAATTAATTCAGAATGTTAATTAGTTAACCGATTTAATTTCGCATAACAAAATTATTTGAAATTCATGCGTAACGGTAACATCATATGAAGGGACCTGTTCCTTCCGAAAATACGTTTTTTTCCCCAAAAGACACAACGTTCTAGAAAGACATGTCTGAACAAACGCGTTCCTTGTTGCAAGTGGCTATAAATAGAGTCTTTTTCCGTTTTTCAACACTGAAATTTTTTCCTCTCTGCATACATTTTCTTACAAAAATAAAATTGTCGATCAACTGAGTCTGTGTGTGCTCTCGTTGTTGTTCTTGCGTTCGCTGAAATTAGTGAAGTTTGAGGTACCGCTACTTCTCTAATAGTTAATCCGTTTTATCTTGGGAGGAATTAATCTGTAACCTCGGATACTTGAGGGGATTAAATTTCTTAAGTAAACACAGTGGGTTCTGTGGACTCGGTTTTTTATTTTCTGTCTGTTTCATCCTTTTCCTGTTTCTGTTTTTCCTAACCTGAATACAGGAGATAACAAAAACTAAATCTTTCATATAGTCAACTCATTAAACTAGTCGGATAAAAAACTGAGTTGGGTTCATGATGAATTGGATTCTAATAGGCACCGGAAATTAAAATAACCACTGAAACTAACTAAGCAAAGTTGAGTAACCATCAACATTAGCTCATTTCCTATCCATGGGTCGAGTCGATGAATAATTTGACTCAAACTTCTATTTGTGTTCAAGCTTTTGATCATCGTAGAGTTCAAACTCATGATGTGTACCTTATGAGTTGTGCTCTTACCACTTTAACATAAACCGTGGTAGCACTTGCCTTTTAGGTTATGTGACTACTTTAGCTCCTCCTATTGCATGATATTATATAAGTTCACTCTGGTAGATGTAACAAACCTTAGCAACATGTATACCCTTTTTGTTTTCACAATTTATAACTCAATGAACACACTTATTTGAAATATGCAAGTTCTAGTTCCTCTAGAATTTCTCTTAATTCTTGGAGTAGATCATCTAATTATAATTGGGAAAATGCATAAGTACCCCCCCAGCCTATGTCCGAAATCCCAGAGACACACCTAACCTTTACTAAGGTCCTATTACCCCCCCGAACTTAATTTATCTATAATATTCTACCCCTTTTCGGCTTACGTGGCACTATCCTTGAAATAAATGTCAACATGCGCTGGGCCCACAAGATAGTGCCACGTAGGCCAAAAAGGGGTAGAATATTATATATAAAATAAGTTCAGGGGGGTAATAGGACCTTAGTAAAGATTAGGTGTGTCTCTGGGATTTCGGGTATAGGCTGGGGGGTACTTATGCATTTTCCCAATTATAATTCATATATGTTTTTCTTGAGGAAAAATAACAGATGTTTAAGTTGAGCTTCTTTATTGCTATATATAGAGATTAATGCCCTAAATAGACCAACAATCCTCAAGCTATTTTCTACCTTAAAGAATTCAAGGAAACTGAGGTTGGAGCAGCTGTAACTGAGACTGGAAATCCTTCCATTCCTCTATTAACTTAGTGTAGCTTGAGTTTTTGGCCAAAACATCTTGCGAAACCTCCTTATTTTCGATCAATCTTTTAGCATATTGATCAAACTTTGTGACATCTTCCAACATCTTGATAAACTTTCTTGCATCGCTTTCAGCTCTTACCTTAATAAGACTGTCTATTGCCTCCTCAACCTGAGCCCAAAAGCATGAATCTTGTGTAGAACTTGCAAACCGGCTCCTTGCAGTAGGATGATCAGTGCCATTCTCAGTGTTCCACCACTTATCGAAAATCTTGTACCTTCTCTCCCTTCCATGCTGCATGTAGTGGCCTTTCACAAGATGCATCCCAGTCCTGTAGTACTCTGCAATATCAAGTGGCTCGACAACGAGTTTGTAGAACTGAGAAGCATTTACCCACTTTGCACGTTTGTGAAAATCATACGGCAGTTCATTAGCCTCCAACTTGTCAATCAAAGAATCCCAAAACTGACCAAGTTTGATCCTGTTCATATTGACCTTAAAATCTCTTCTCGAGGCACCTCTTTGCTTGAATGAATCGTAATATCCCATTTGTTCAACAGAATTGTCACAAGATGCTTTATACCACTCTATCTGTGCTCTGAATGGATTGATTTTGGATAAACCAATTGCAAGGTTGGCGCTGTTGAGGTTGCGAGTTCGACCCAACTTTTTTGCCTTTTTCAGGGCTTCCTTAGCATCTTCGGAATTCAATTCCTGTTTGTCAAAGAAGCAAAATCATTAGACTAGCTCTTGCACAGATATCTCAGCAAATGAGAATCAACATAGAGATATGACAACAACAAATCAGTGTAATCCCACAAGTGGAGTCTGGGGAGGATAGTGTGTATGCAGACCTTACTCCTACCTTTGAGAGTGTAGAGAGGTTGTTTTCAAAAGACCCCTCGGCTGAACAAACAGTGAAAATAGGCAATAGCAACAAACATAATCAACAGCAAGATAATCAGATATCGAGGCGAAACAACAAGTAGTGATAGAAATCTAAAAATAAGGGAAATCAACATAGAGACACGAACCTCACAAAAACTAATACCAACAATAGCAGAACAATTTTCATCCCTTTGGAGCAAGGTACGAGTATCAATGCATGTTTATATTGTACCAATAATGCATACATTGCTCTTTCTTGATGAAAACTGCTCCGCAACATTACTAGGTATATGAAGGTAGTTAATAAGAAAGGTTGACGACATTACATGAGAAGCTATTCCTAATGACTCCAGTGCCAATGTTATCCCTGCTTCATAGCTCGACTCCGGTATATTGCCTCCCATGAAGCTTCTATTCTCTATAAATTGCCACTGAACTTTCCGAATGAAATCAGCATAACCAAGATGATCCTCAAGGCTAGAACTTTGCGAGCCATTCAGTAAGGTCAAGTAAAGCAACTTAATGACAACCATCCCATTATCGACACAAACTGCACCATTGTTGGTGCAGAACAAGTAGCTCCCAGAGGGACAAAATGAACTCTTACATTCACCTCTTGATACAACTCCAAGAGAATCCAACACAACGCGGAAAAGCTGAGTCTTGTTTTCCTCAGAAATAAACTGGAAAGAACATGATGGGGAAAAGAACAGTCTTGGGACAATATCATGCTGTGAAACAACATGACAAAAATGTCCAGCCCATCTTTTTTGAAGAATGACTCTGGAAAAGGACTCATTGCCAAGCATTGGAGAGCCAAAGGTAATGCAAATGACAGAGCAAATAGTTTGCAGACGGCAGAGAAGCCAGAGAGTTAAGAGGGATGCAATTGCTCCTCCAATTGAGTGTCCTGTTATGACTATTGACTTGCTTGTGTTCATTATTTCTACCATCTGCACATTTTCAACAAAACAAATAGTCACAGAATCTGCACATTACCATGATAAGTGAATTTAATAGAATGATTTCCTATATTATATGCATATTTCATTAACACTGAAGTGATCAAATTAAAAGAGGTGGAATATATATATAATAAATACTCATGATAAAAGGGTGTGTTTAGTATGAGGGAAAATGTTTTTCGTGAAAAAAATATATTGAGTTCCTTACTTTTATTTTTTTGTGTTTGATATGTATGTAAAAAATATTATCTTAAAATTGTTTATATATAATCTAGACAAATACTATAAGAGGTTGGTGAGTGGGGTGGTCGGCAGTCACCCCCACCCCACCCAGGCCACCCCAACAAATTTTTTCTTTTAAGAAATTGTTTTTGAAAAATATTTCAAATTTTTAAAAACATCATTTTTTTATGCCGCCCCCTCCCCCTCGCGAGCCCGTCAAATATTTTTTTTAAAAAAAAAATTGTTTTTGAATAAACCTTTCCTGGGTCGGAAGTTTGGGTCAGGTCCTTGGTCAGATCTCAGGGTCGGATTTTGGAACAGTCTTGTCCTAGTTTGGGTGTCGAGTCGGGTCCTAAATCAATTATCGGGGTTGATTTTCATATCAAAAATTATTTTCCTAAGGAGTATTTTTTAGTCTCAAGCTAAAAATCTAAGATATTTTTTTGAAATATATTTTTCAATCACTAACCAAACATTAAAAAATATTTTTCAGAAAATATTTTCTGCTCACCAATTAAACATGAGAAAATAAGTTAGAAATCCACTTGTTTTCCAAGAAAACATTTTCCTTCCTACCAAACACACCCTTAGTTTCTTAATAGAAGTGAAATCTAAAAATGTGACATAAAAAGGAACGGAAGGAGTAAGTGAATTGTTCAAAATTCAAAAATTCAAAATGCGACGAGCTCGACTCAGAAGGCAATTTTTTGCTTTCACTGACAAGAGTTTTCGAACTTGAGACTTCCAACATAGAAGTCCCAAGTCCAAACCACTGGGCTACCCCGAAGGATATATTCAATTAATTATATCCTAAACTTTTTTTTTAATAAACGGAAAAGGATAAAAAATATCCCTGAACTATGCGAAATAGACCACTTAGACCTTCCATTACATTTTGGGATAAAAAATACCCCGACCGTTATTCCAAGAGACCACAAATACCCTCAAGAGTTAACTACCCAATTTTTTAGTGATGTGACAAGCCACATGGGACTAATTCCTCTACCTAAGCGTTGTCAACAGGGATTCACTACAAAAGAACTAGACATTTAGCGGCGATAAAAGTCGCCACAAAATCCCAAAATATTGCCACTAAAAGTTATGAGTGATTTTTAGTGGCTACTAAGGCAGCAACAACCATTCCCTAGGATAACATATTTTTTCAACAAAAAATTATGATAATTAATTTTCGGTTGCAACCTAATTTTCTAAAATAAATAACATGCACTATCAATATTTAAAAACATCGAATATGATTACGAAAATGATCAAAATTACTTCTCAATTCAAATCTCCTATTACATAATGCATCATCATACATTTTATGCATTTACATATGACATAAAAATAAAACATATTGTGTCTTGATTGATACCATCTGTGTTTTTTTTTAAAATAATGAAAATAAACACAAAATTAGAATTTAATGTTAAAAATCAATTAAAATTTTTAGTGACGATATTCTGGGCTTTTGTGGCGACTTGTCGCCACTAAAGGTCTAGTTCTTTTGTAGTGAATCTAGTTGGCAACACTTAGGTGGAGGGATTAGTTCCATGTGGCTTGCCACGTCACTAAAAATTTGGGGTGCTTACTCTTGAGGGTATTTATGGACTCTTAGGATAATGATGGGACATTTTTTATCTCAAAAGGTAACGAAGGATATAAGTGGTCTATTTCGCATAATTTAGGAGCAATTTTGACCCTTTTCCGTTTAATAAATGTGCATTTTCTCGATAATTTACTCATTTTGAAATGAATTGAGGATAAAAGAGGGAGTCATAATTAGGGCTTTGAAATGTTCAAACTTGAACGTCCTAGTCAAAAGTCACGAGTCAATAGACATCTATGGAGACTTGTTGGCTTTTAGAATTGTTAAGTTGTGGAACTTACTCATGCTTTTCTTCTTAGTTGTTACAATGGATATGCCACTAAAAATTAAAATTAGTAGCTTCCTTCTTTTTACGCAAATGATTTCCTCTTTTTATAATTATAAATAATTTAATTTTAATTTTTGTCTTTAAGTAAATCATTGACATATTTTAAAATTGTATGTCAAAGTCCACGTAAATTAGGAAAGTAACTTTTTGAGAGTCTCAATGTTTTTTCCCCTAAGAAGTTCAGTTTTGAGATAAAATAAATAAAGGGAATAAATGTTCCTTTTTATGCCCAAAAAACATACTCTCTTCCTTCAATTTTACTTTGTCACACTTTGATTTAACACATGCATTAAAAAAATAAGTATTGATATGAATATTGTATCAAACTATGCGTATTAAATAATGTCTTGAAAAATGATTAGAAAATAAGTATATTTAATATTAAGGATAAGACATGGCAAAAAATTACTCTATACGTCTAATTTTATATGAGATAGTTTGATTCGATAGAGTTTAAGAAAGATTCTTTTTTAAAAAAACTTGTGGTCTAAAATTAATGATAAAAATTTGTGTGACTATAAGTCATTTCATTAAAATGAATATTTTAAAGTAAAATTATTATTTAATATATAAATGTGTCATTTTTTTAAGACCGACTAAAAAAGAAAGTAAGTCATATAAATAAGATAGAGAGAAATCAATAAAAATCTATTTTAAAAATAAGCGGCAAGTAAAAGTGAACGGAAAGAAGTAAATTGAAAATTCTTTGTTACTACTAGTAGAATAGAATATAAAATCCCAATAAGTTAAATGCTCATGAAAATACTTCTAACCTGATCACGGAATAAATTGTCGCTGTAAACTGATTGAAAAAGTTGCAATAATCCGGCATGGACCATTGCCGGATCCGCCCCATCCAAGCACAACGAAGAGAAAAGTTCATCCGGAAGCGGCACTAAATTCCGGCAACTTTGGTCCACTCTGGTGCCCAATTTTACGCCGGAGAATCCCACATAGGCTGTCCCACCAACTCGATTGACGGCGAAATTGCTATCGACCGATGCATCGGCGACGCCACAAACCTTCCATGACTCCTCCAGCAACGGCGTCGATGCCACAAGAGCTGCCAAAGTCTCACTAGACTCGAACCTGCAGGCATCATGAGTTCCCTTTAATTAAGTGAAAGAAAATTCAAATTGCATAAAATTCTAATAAAGTTGTGGAAAAGTTAGAAACACTCACGATGAAGCTTCCGATTCCATAATTTTCAAAGTTTTTGTGAGAAAAAGTGTTTGAAGCGAAATTGCTAACTGAAAAGATTTGAAGAAAAAAAGATATTTAAAATAGTACTCCTTCTATCCCATTTTGGTTGTGCTGACAATTTTTTTTTTCTATTCGGTAACAATTTAATTTTAAAATATTTATTTTAATTTTAGTAAAATAATTTATATCTAAATAAATATTTATAATTTATTTTAAATTATAAATTTTAAAACTCTTTCTTTTTTTATTTTAATTTTGTGTTAAAATCAAATAAGTTGGGAGACTTTGACGTTTGTGCGTATGTATTACTTTATGCGCGTGCTGTATAAAATGAGTAATTATTTGAACTTGGCATCCTCAAGTGTGTGGTACGCAGAAACTTTGGTATAAATACACTTTCCTTCTTCTTTTTTTTTTTTTTAAATTTTGTTCATTTATGTCATATTTTTAAAAAGTAATTTTTTTAAAAACTTTTTAACTTAAATTAAAAATATGTAAAATAATTAAAATATTTTTTTATTTTTATAATCTTAAACATATCATATGAAAAATTAGAACTAAAGAGTTAAAAAACAATAAAAAGTAAAACAAATAAGTTATTGTTTCTCAAATTGTAACTCCTTTTTTTTTCGTTCTAATTAAATATTCTCTTAAGCAAGTCACATCTACCACCAACTTATTCATATATTCCATAATTTTAAATTATTAAATCATTAAACTATACACAAAATTTAATTAAAAATGAGATATTTTAAATTTTTAGTTGTCATAATTTTTTCTTATAAAGTAAGAAAAGACCTTATAGCTTGATTTTTCCTTGGTCCAAGTTTGGAAAAATATTCTCGTCATAAGCTACATTTTCTACCATTTCTTATCATTTTTCTCTGTGGTAGAAGGGTTTTCCTTTGGAATATGTTTTTCTAAGTTGTATAAATGTGTGAGATATAATGTTCTAAATCTACTTTGATTAAAATCTCATGACTTAGAGTTGTAAATCGATTCCTACGACATGAGCTTCATTTTGGTGCATTTTCTTAGAGTTGTATCATCTAGATGATGTTGAACCTTTGAGGCAGTTTGTTGTGATGGATAAATATAATACTTTGATTAAAGTAAGTTTCTACCAATTATCTCCCTCGAATTTTTATGTTTTACGTCATTTTTATCATTTTTAAGCCATAAAGAGGCATTTGAGTGACGTGGCTCTAGACAACCTAATCGTTGTGTTGTTGTGAGTTTTTATATATATATTGGAGATAAATGTGCCACTTTCCGGATTCACATATGGAGGTTATCAATTAAAACAACGTGAAGTACACCTTGTTATATTATCTTGGAACCTTGCCGCCAGAGTCGGAGCCAAGATTTGATGTTTGTGGGTTTTAAATTTTAAAACAAAACAACATATTAGTCTAATATAACAATCGTTAAATTACAAACACACACACACACACGCACACACATATATATATAACCACACAAACATATAAACATATCATTAAAATTGCACTCGACAAGTTGTTATGTTTTGAAAATCGAAATGATGCATCATTTGGTACACTTCAAATACTGCATTTATTAATATGAAGATTTGAGTTATTTATTTTCAAAGTTCTAAAATATTATTTGGTAAAAGGTAGATAAGTGTTTTATTTTAGTATAACTTTTGAACATTTTTTTTTCTATAATCTCAATATTGTTTTAAGTAAAATTAAAATTATTAAATTCACCATTAATGTTGTTGGGCCCTAAAGGGAAGGTTTTACTTGCTTCACCCTTGAGCCACTCTTGCCTTGAAAGTTGAAGTTCCGAGAAGCAAACAATAACTTAATTAATATAATCAATTATTAATACGTGGAACAATCTTAATATCAAAGATTAAAAATAAGATCTTTGAATAAATTGTTATACAATGTAAAGACAAATAAAAAAAAGAAAGAGAAAAGGGAGAGCCGAGGAGGAACTGAGAAGAGTAAATAGTACTTACCGGGGCAGAGGCCTGCACTTTGACAACAAGCAGTAGCAATGAAGTAGGTAGTAAAAATTAGAACCCTAACTTTAAAAAAATATATATTTTGGGTTTAACATTTTATTGAATGCTTCAAAAGAAATCAATAGTGAGATGTTGTTTTAGAGTATGACACTGTATTTTTGTTACTTACAATTATCTATTTTGAAACTAATAGTCATTGTTGTTTTGGAGTATGACACTACTTTTTTTCTTATTTTCAATTATCAATTTTCTATTTTATTATTTGAAAAAGAATTTAGAAAAATCAAAATTGAATTAAAGGAGGGTAAAAAATAGGCACAAAGCACATTTTTAATCCAAAATTAAAAAATCCGTAAAATTGAATGGTTGCCAGTGGGGGTCGAACCGCCATCCCAAGAATCAAAGTTGCCCGCGTTTACCACTACGCCACCCACCTCAGTTTGATGTGGGTTCGCACACAATATTTAAATATATTTGTACATGATTTTTTAGTACGTATATACGGTCTACGTAAAATCCAGTGGGTTCGTCCGAACCCCCATTTAACACTATAGCTCCGCCCCTGCTTGCCGCTCTTGTAAGAGGTTGATAGCTTCATGTTCTTGTTCTTAGCTGCTGGTTTAATAGATATTTTGATGTTGTTTGCTGAGAAAAAGTGAGTTGGTCCTAAGAACGACCTTAACGCCTTATCGATTAATTATGACTCACTCTTGTAGCCTCGTTGATTCTAACATGGTTTGTATTACAATTATGTGGTCAAACATTATAGGGACACCTCGAGGTTTCTATTTGAAGGTACATTAAGACTTTAATTCCTCTTTTGGTTTGATCCTGATGGGCTAAGCTTGTTATATGACCTGTATATTTGCGTTATATTAATTGTAGCGTTATTCAATTAAGTTAGTGATAAATTGGTATTTTATCAACTTATTCGACTCTTAAACATGAATTATTATCATATTTTAATGCTAATCGAAGGAAATTTAGGTCAGATCATGCTCAACTGAGTAAGTCTGGAATGAAATTGTTGTTGCACTTGTATGTATCAGACTTAAAACTTGCGAAATGCAAGTGAAGCTGATGGAAACAAAAAGGGAAAATTTATACATGAGAAAAAGAATGTTCTTTAGAAGGTTCTAAGGTCAATTTGGAGATATAGCAATTATAGGCTATATTCTTCTTCTCGAATTGGGGTATTAGAAATTGTAGAATATTGTGGTAGAGAAATAATATATTTTACTTTATTTATTGAAGAATAAAACTGGAAATATTTTTTTCCTATTGAATATGAATACAACGAAGTATTACTACTTTATTTTGACTTTCATTTCCTTTATTATGAGTAGCTAAACTATTTTTTAGGGTGTGTGTGCACATGATGGGTGTGTAAACTTGATTAGGTAGTGACTAAATAGTCTTAGAATTGATTATTATGCATGGATTTATTATTGTCTTCGAGATTTAATCTAAAAATTAATGGTTGCAAACATTAATTGAATTCTCTAATTTTACCTTTTCTTGAGAAAAGGAAGTGAAGTTGGGTAAGACTTCAATAAGAAGGACTTGAGATTTAATCAATAGATTAGAGCTAGAGATGGTCTAAATTCAATTGAATTTTCATTTAAGGGCTAGAACTAGAGATAGTCTATACCCACTGAAGCTAAATTTTTTGATTTGAATTGTAAGGTCTTGGGGTTTAGAAAAACCCAAGAAAGACATATTCATTGGGTCGAGAGAACTTTGAATATTATTTTTAGAAAAAGGTTAGCAATGGTTGGTTCTAGACTAGTTAGTCATTATCTAGCAAGTTTGAAACCCCATTGAATTGCACACATTCCTAGTCTTTTCTAATCTTGAGAAATTCCCTCTCGTTTTGCATAGTAATTTTCACAATTGAAACTATTCCCTTGTTACAATTTCCCCTATTTTATATGTTTGTCATTATTGCAATGTGCCCGCTAGATTGAATTTATGAACAAATAGTAAGTAATTTTGTTCATCAATCCTTGTGGATTCGACCTTGATTTATAAAATTGAGTATTGTTTGTATATACAACCGTCTATATCTTAATTAATTGTGAGGTATAGTTGAGCATTATTATTTGGCTATAACAACATCATATAGTTTCTATCAGTAGTACTTTAGTCCTAACTGAACAACCAAGAAAAGCATGTTAAGATGTGTTGAGGTTGCTTATGATTATCTATTATTATTGTGATATTTTTATCGTCTACTACTCATGAGAATGTTTTGGCTTATGCAGAAATAAAATTATGAGTCTATATATTGATTGATACAACGAGCCTACGGGTGGGGAAAACCAATCTTATTGGCTAGGAAACTAAATTAAGCCTACATACCGATCGAGAAGACTATACCTACAGGGTGAGCAAGCTGTACCTATGAGGCATCAACTATATTATACCACGGACCTAAGATCCATATTGAATCACAACACCTACAAATTTAGTTAAGTTCACATGATCATTGGGGTTAATGTAGGGGGCTAATAGAGGTATTTAACGATTTTTTTTAATACTTTTTGGGACTTATGATGATTGTCCATTGATTATACCTATCGGGCAAGCTCAAGTTATTATTTGTTATGCGTTTATCTGTTGTCTCGTTATAGATAGATAGGTAAGGTGTTTTACTTTCATTTCACCCTTGCATTTTCCATTCACTCCTTATACTTTAATGCCAACTTTCATGCTAGATACATAATTTTGTGTAGATGTTCCTTTGTCTGGGGGCACTGCATTCTTGTCTTTAGATCCTGAATGTCGATCATACAGGTCTATCGAGTAGCAAAACATATTCCCGTGATGTCTTTATATCTTTCTTCCACGGATTGCCAGAGTACCATAGATTTACTTATTTTATTGTTTATAGATTTTGGGTAGGTTGGGCCTTATGTTGGCCAAGTATTATAATCACGGAGGCTTGCAAATTATTGTATTAGTCTTGTTTGTCAATTGGTTGTGGTTATAGTTATTTTGATGTATTTTTCAGATTACTCCTAATTAGTGGCATGTGATCCTTAATTATTATGTATATACCTCTTTTGAGATTTTGTATAAAGATCATGATGATCTTGACAACTCGTATAGAGATTATATTTCCTAGATATTATGGTGGGCTCAATGACCTAAACAGAGCTTGTGTGCTAGTTAATTATTGCTTTATATGAACTATTGGAAGTAGCTATTTTATTTTGATGTTGATAGTTGTATTTTCAACCGAGTCTTTATTTTTAGTGCAAGATATACTTGTTTATTTTATTAATTGTGTGTGACTGTTATATGTTGTTAAGAAATGGTTCAACAAGATCAACTCATACCTAAGTTTCAACATCAAGTGTCAGTTGCGCCCCTTGAGTTTAAGGCATGGTATATGCTTATGATATAATATTTATTCTTTAACTCACTTGTATTGTTAGGTTTCAATGGTTGCATTATTTTGCACAAGTCTCTCTTCATCACCTTTAATGAATTTGTATATAAGATCTTTTAAGCTAAGATCCTCTTAGGGTGATTGTCTCACATCATTTTCTTTCCAAACATAATCACAATTTTTGTTCTATCCAAAGTTAAGATTGTGCTCATACCAAACGTCATTTAATAATTAATTCATTAGATTCACAATTTGAATGTAAGTTTATATGCTCTATTGAATTATTTTACATTTTAAATAATTCCATTGTGTTGATATATTTTATTGTCAATATTTAAAACTCAAACTCAATTAAATTTTCTTTACTATTACTACTAAATTGATCGCAATTCAAATTTATTTATTATTAATGTAATAGTATAAGTGATGTGCCGCAAAATCTTGGCACATTTGACGCTTGAAAACTAAGGATTAATACTACAATCGAGTGTATTTATATGGATATGATGTGTTTGGTAATGTTTGTACATGTAAAGCAGGTGGATGTCAAAGAAGAAAGAAAAGAGGAAAATGCAGAAGAATTGAAGCAAGTAAAGACCACGAACGGCCTCACAGACTGTGGTCTTCACTACGGATCGTGATGAGGGTCGTGAAGGACCTTTCCAGTGAGCAGGTGTAGAGAAGGAAAACTTTGGCAATATCAAGTGAAGACCACGGACGACCTCACGGTCCGTGGTCCTTACAACGATCCATGAAGGTGCTCATAGAGTTGAACCAATACCTAGGCCTCGATGAGCTAAAATGGGAAGTGACCAAGTAAGGACCACATACACCCAGACGGACCATGGTCCTTATGATGGTCCGTGGTGTTGTCTGTGGTACCTATCCAGTGTTGGCTTTGAAGATCCAAGTTTCAGACGTGCCAAGTAAAGACCACGAAGGGCTTCACGGACCGTGAAGCCTTTGACGGATCGTCAAAGTTTCCGTGAAGTGCTCGACAGTTTAGTCCTACTTCGAGTAAGACTTTTTTTAAACACTTTATTTGAATTAATTAGGTTGTTTTGAGTTTTTATCTCATCTTATCTGGTACGAACGACTAAGTTTCAATTTTTCTTAGCTTTTGGTTTTTGACATTAACATCGAATCAAGTTTGGAAGTTGTATTTTTGGTTTTTGAATTATCAAAGTGCTTATCAATTTTGCTTATTTTCGTAAGAATTTTCTTATCATGTTTTCATTATATACTTCTGTATGTTTACGTGAAATAATGAGTGGCTAAATACCATAACTGGGATTTTGGGATCTATGACGTAAATCTAAGTGTAATTTTGTAAAACGAGTGGAAGGCGATTTATATTTGAAAATTATAATTTAGCTTTCGTTATTCATGCATTCTAATGAGTGCACACATTAGAGTTAGACTATATCTGTCATTTGTTTGAGAGAAAAATGATAGTTGGGAAAAAGCTGAATTAACCTGAAGAAATAGAGTTAAAGTTCGAGTTCGAGAGAAAAGAACTTTAACATTATCGTAAGCGAGGGTAAAACTTGTTAACACTCTAGGACTGAGAGGACTTGAGTGAGAGTTATCTAATTAGACTAAGAAGTGTTAGATATATCTATATCGCCTGTATTTTGTAGAAATGAATTGCCTGAAACTCATTTACGAAAAAATACGAGATGCAACGTTATATGGAACACAGTCCTAGTTTCATTTAATTGTCGAAACAACTATAGAACATAATACTCTGTTAATTGTTAATCTGGATTTTGATTACCAATCTTAGTTACTAGAACATCACAACTAAACCCAATTTACATTCCGTAATTGTTCTCTTTAGGAAATAATAACAACATTTGGGTAAATGCGACAATGAAATCATTTCTATAAATAAATTCTTTGTGGGATCGACCTCAACTCACGTTGAGTTCTATAAATTGACTTCGACCATTTATACTTCTTAATTGAGGTGTAAGTTTGGACGTATCAAATTTTGGCGCCGCTGTTGGGGAATTTCAATTCAGAAGTTTTTTACTAGATTTTATCCAAAGCGAAGTTATATTTCCTAATTTTATGTCTTTTACTTTGTCTGTGTCTCTTACATGTGAGTTCGACTGTGTATGCCAAATACTAGAAGTAAGGGAGCCCCATTAATCCCATACGATCCAGAACTTTGGAAAACAATTCACAAAATGGTGAATAGACAAGAACTTGAGGCTCAGAGGCAAAGATTGGGATTGGAAGTTGAAACCGCTGCAAGAGGTATTCAACAGAATGCTGTGAATAACCCATCTAGGGTGGTGGATGAACAACCAGGAGTGGAAAAAGTAGCTCATCTCTACTGCCAACTACTAGCTCCAAGGGGTCGAGCACAATATCCAGCTCACATGATGTATGAAGAGGATGACTTAGATTTGGATGGAGCTGGAGCAACATGAGCAATAGAGTTACCTGCACTACCTCCAGATGTGAAATTTACAATCACCAACACTATGGTTTAATTGCTGAATTTGAAAGGTATGTTCAGAGGTCCAGCTGGTGATGATGCGCATCAACATTTGATGAACTTTGTGGCGATATGCAGATCGCAAGAAATTCTTGGAGTTAGCCAAACAACAATGAGATTGAGGTTGTTTCCATTGTCTCTTACTAGAGAGGCAACTAATTGGTTGAATGAGATGTCGGATGACTCAATCAGACCGTGGACTGAGTTGAAAGAGGCTTTCTTGGAATGATTCTTTCCTGAATCAAAATAGCTGCAGATGAAGGATGAGATAAGTGCCCACAAACAGTTACTAGGAGAAGCGATGCATGACACCTGGTGGAGATTCAGCCAAAAGCTGAAGAAATGTCCAAATCATGGTCTCACCGAGAGACATCTGAACCAGACTTTTTATAGATCTTTAAATTATGTTACTAAACTTGTTGCTAATGCAGTGTGTGGAGAATCATTCATGAGGAAACCATTCTCAGAGAGCATGCAACTGATGGATGAGGTGTCTAAGAATAATAAGGCATGGTACACCAGGGATGCAAAAGTAGGAGATCTTGGGTTCACTTTTGAACTTTAAGCTGAACAAAGGAAAATAGAAGATGAAAGGGATCAAGACATAACACACATGAGGACCCAAATAGATCTTCTCACCAAGCATGTTGTCGCAAATTCTGAAAAGGTAAATGTTGTAAGACTTCTAAACATGCATGAAGATCATGACATCGATCTTAATGAGGAGACTAAATACTTGGGCAACCAAGGAGGTTTCTGGAATTATAACTCGGGAAACCAAGGTTACAATTCTGGAAACGCAAGTCGAAACTACTCTAGAGATGTACAGTATGACAGGCCAACGAATAAAGAGCAGGGCAACTGGAAGAACATAGATGGGTACATAAATGATTGCAGTGGTGTATATGTGCCCCAGGTAATAGAGACTGGGCAAGTGGTAGTTCCAGCGGGTCTAAGTTGGGAGACATGTTGGCCAAGGTGCTTCAAAAAGTTGAGTCAACTGATGCAGGGATGAATGAGATGAAAAGTGATTTCTCCAGAATGAGTCAACTGGTAGACTCGCACACAACCTCCATCAAGCAAATAGAGCAGCAGTTGGGGAAACTTTCAGTATCACTAAACCAGAGGAAGAATGGGTCACTACCAAGTGACACTATTCAAAATCCTAAGAAGGACGCGCATTTCATGGCTAATACCACCAGGAGTGGTAAAATTCTTAATGACCCAATTTCTGCAGGTGCTGAGTATGAACATGTGTTGGAGCGAACTCGAAGAGAGGAGGCTGAAGCTGAACAAGTAGATGACGTGGAGGACACTCAACCAATATCCAAACCAGCAGGAGAAAAGGAAAAAAAGGGTTGAGGGAACTATGTCTCTACAACAGATACCAAGACCACCTCCGCCATTCCCTCCAAGGCTTAAAAAGAAAATCGAAGATGGGAAATTTGCTAAGTTCATCACCATGCTGAGACAACTATCAGTGAACATACCATTGGTGGAAGCCCTAGAGCAGATGCCAGTATATGTTAAGTTCATGAAAGACTTGGTTATGAAGAAAAGAGTTGTAAGTATTGATTTTACTGATAATGTTCATCACTGTAGTGCTAGTGCTACCAGATCATTGGTACAGAGGAAGAAGGATCCTGGTGCATTCACCACACCGTGCACTATCGGATCAATCAAATTTGCAAAGGCCTTGTGTGACTTAGGTGTCACGCCCCAAACTCAAGGGGCGTAACTGACTCCTAATGCCAAAACTCAGGCCCGAGCCAACCCTGCTGGACCATTTGCAACTAACGCATGGCAGTCACATGCAATTAAGAAAAACAAACAAGTATATCTCGGCTTAAAACTAAGCCCTTGGCCGGCAAGGCCTCTGTCAACAGATCTACAAAAGAAACAGCTACTCCCAAGAGTTCATATAAAGAAATTGTCAACTAGCACAGAAGTCCTGATTGGGCCGTCAAGGCCACCATGATCTCTATACCAAAACTGAAAGCATGTATATAACAAGACAACAGATCACAAAACCAATAAGCTTCAACAAACTCACAAACTAGGCCAGCATGGCCATAACGTATTTATAAACCCCACACACTAGTCTGCAAGCCTCTAATAGTATTAACGATTGGCGGGACAGGGCCCCAGCCTACCCATAAAAATATGTATAACAAAATCTAACAAACCTCCAAACACTGGCAGCTCCGGAGGAAAGGGGCTAGCCAACGGGATAAAATTCAATCCTGCTGCTGAGGAGGTCTACTCAGTCGTCTGTCAGGACCTGCATGCATGAATGCAACGCCCCCAGGCAATGGGGCGTCAGTACAAAATAATGTACAGAGTATGAAAGACAATAGGCTATGATCAAGTATCTTAATATACTGGAATAATCCGATAAATAAATCATGGATAAGATAAGTGTACTGACTTGCTCATAAATCTAAATTTATCAAAAATAATAAAACAACAACCTAACAGAGCCCCCACAAGCTCGGCAGGTACAAACAGTACACAAGACAACCTACTCAGGCCCCCATAAGCCCGGAAGGTGCCAATCAGTCTATATACCCCTATCGATAGTTCCCTAGCCCTGTAGGCAATCACATAGCCCTCTTAGGCATTAATATAGCCCCGTAGCAGCACATAGTTCTCTTAGGTATCAACATAGCTTATAGACAACCCATAGCCCTCTTAGGCAACACCATAGCCATGTAGGAAGCCCATAGCCTTCTTAGGCGTCAATATAGGCTTGTAGGCAACTCATAGCCCTGTTAGGCATCAATATAGCCCCGTAGGCAATATATTGCCCTTTTAGTTATCCATATGGCCCAGTAGGCTGAACATAGCCCTTCTAGGCATAAATCACATTCCTGCAGCTAACCACAATAGCCTCAAGGGCAATAATAACAATCAAATCGTTAAAAGCGAGCAATCTAGTTATAAGCAACCTATACAAATAGCCTCTAAGTCATTTCCAACATAGGGACACTACAAAATGAATAAGAATCCCGACAAGGGAGGATTAAATCAACTCGAGCAGCCAATAATCAACAATAATGCTACAAGTATATCAAGTATATTAAGGAACATGTCGTAAGTAGGGAATAACCTTAACATACCTCTTTCGCTAAATTCACGTGGCTAACGACTTTTACCCATAACTCCCTCGATACTACAACAAGGTAAGACCATAATCAACACACAAAATAAAAGATACCATGACAATACGATAAAAGATATGTATTTTTGTCGCAAATTGCTATTTGCTGCTTGTAAAAGCTAGAGTCGATGAAAGAAGGGTCTTACCTCGATCTTAGGTTCATAATGCGCCTCAAAACCTTCAAATATATTCAAACCCTTGCTGTCACAACACTAAAGTGTGATATGCTACGAAATCGATAAAATAAATTATACCACGATGATGAGCCCAACGCGTAGAATAACTTTCGTCAAGGACTTAAGTCGAGAAAATTTATACTTCACTTGATCCTAGAAATGGGTTTCTCTAATTTCTCTGGTTATTAGCTTAAAAATGAAGAAAAAATTCGAAGAAGAAGATATATGCAACTTTCCACCGACCTAGGGCCCCACCTCACGTGCTTGCTTGCGCAGTCCTACGAAAACGCGAATATCTCTCTATTCTGAAGTCATATGAACAAACGGTTTGATGCGTTGAAAACTAGACTCGTAGACCTTCGATTCGATTGTTTGTGGGCCCTATAAATCTTTATAGTTTGGGAGAAAACCTCCAAGACATTTGACCTAAATTTCAGAGAAATCTTTATGAAGGAACTTACGATAACTTCCGTCAACTTTTATTTTGCTACTTACCTAACTTCAAAACTTGAGATGCAACACTTGAACACTTAAAATAGGACATACCACATCATTTTTAATTTATTACCCACCCTCCTTGTCTTTCCTTGGAGATACGAGTAAGTTTAGACGTTTCAGAAAGTCGGGGTGTTACATTAGGGGCCAATACCAACTTGATGCCGCTGGCCATCTACAAGCAACTAGGGTTAGGAATTCCAAAACCCACATCAATGAGGTTGATGATGGCAGATAGGTCGGTGAAGCGATTGTGGGCATCTTATTGGATATGCTCATAAATGTGGACACTTTCATCTTTCTAGCAGACCTCGTGATCTTGGGTTGCAAAGTGGATTTTGAGGTTCCCATAATTTTGGGAAGACCATTTATGGACACAGGACGAGCATTGGTAGATGTTGAGAGTGGAGAGCTAAAATTCAGACTCAACAAGGAAGAGGTAAAATTTAAAATTTGCAGGTCAATGAAACAGCCGCATGACATGAATATGGTGTCTCCGATAGAGGCCTTTGATGTAGAAGAGAGGGGAGCGACTATTGAGGTGAGGCTGGCTGTTGGAACATTAGTAGCCGTGTTGATGAATTTTGAAGCAGATTTCCGGACTGACTATGTGGAAACCGTAAATGCTTTATAGGGTATGTGAGCACACTCTTATGCTCCAAAGAAACTGGACCTGGATCTGAAAAATAGGCCAAGTCCTCCAGTAAAAACCATCCATTGAGGAGCCGCCTGTGCTGGAACTGAAATAATTACCCAGTCACCTGAGGTATGTATTTTTAGGCACTAATAGAGTTGTCAAAATGGGCAGGCCCAACCCAACCTAACCCAACCCTAACGAGCTAGGGATTTAAACGGGCTAGGACGATCTGGCCCTTTTAATTAAATGACCGATAAAATAGCAGCCCAACCCAGCCCTAAGCAGGCCACGGGTTGGGACGGTTGGCCCTTCAACCAAAAAATGAACAATATTACACTCTTAGAAAGAGTATCGAATGTTGATGTGTGTGAACACGACATTAATACATACAAAAAATCATTTATAAATCACACACTTCGATGAATACTTACAAAAATATATTTATGAATCACACACTTCGGTGAATACTTACGAAAATTCATAATAGCCAACGAAAATTTTAGCGGATAAATGTTGATCATTCCACCAATTCTCCCACAAAAAAACTAGGTGATGTAAAAGATTTCCAGCAACACAACTATACAAGGCAGCCCAAATACTTAACAAATCTAAGTTGCTAAATGTTACATGACCCATTAATTAAAGTTTCACGACTCCGCTTCCCCTTGTACCATCGATCACATTTGAATTAACATGTGATATTGTTTCCTTAAGAAGTTCATCTTCATCTACAATTCACTATACAAGGTGTTAGTAAGATAATAATTAACAAATACTTTCCGAAAAAGAGTAATATATTAATAGATTAGATAGAAAAATATTACCCTCACTAGGTTGAGTAAATCTATGCCACCAATTTCTGGTAGTGACAAAGAGTTTGAACATTTTCATGATGGGTAGAATTTCTATATTTGGTAACAACACGACCACCAATACTAAATGCCAATTCAGATGCTACGGTGGTAATTGGAACACTGAGGACATCTCGTGCCATTATCGAAAGATCAGGATATTTTTTTTCGTTATCCTTCCAATACTTAATAACATCCATCTCATGAAAAGTCTGATAATCGAGCTTTTTTTCCTCCAAATAAAGGTCCAATTTTGACTTTCCAGCTATGCAAACTAATGTACCCCAAACTCTTTAAATTCCTATTAATTTGAAACATGAAATATACTAAGTTTCTAACGATAATAAGACGAACCCCATCATAGCAAGTAAAAAAGTAAACTGCTTTTAACTTCAAATAAAATAGAGAGAGGTAACTCTAAACTGATTTTAACTTCAAATAAAATAGTGAAAGGTAACTACTCTACACTGATTTTAACTTCAAATAAAATAGTGAAAGGTAATTCTAAACTGATTAACTTCAAATAAAATAGTGAAAGGTAACTCATTTTTATCTAACTACACGTTAAATAGAACTACAAAAACCATCAAGTAAACAAAATTAGTTCTAAAATGTGTAAGTGCTTTTAATCACAACCCATAAAAGTAGAGAATAGAAGTGTGTATAAGAAAAGATACATAATGATTTAGAGATAAAAATTAGATACTTACCGCAAACAAAGTAGACTTTTTTGTTTGGATTGACTTCCTTCTTCAGTTGGTTTGGACCAAGTAGTTGGAGCAGTTGCCCCTATTTGATTATTTGCATACTGTTCATAGAGCTTGTATAATTTTAACTTTATAGTTGCAGCCCGCGCTTCTGCCGAAGAAGAGTTCACCTTTGAGAAATAATATTCTAAAAGTTGCATCTTGAAGCGAGGATCCAAAATTGCTCCAAATGAGAGTACCAAACTATATGTATTCCAATATTCTGAAACTTATTGAACATTCTTACAGCCATGTCCTTAATAACTTCATCTAAATTACTTGAATTCTCCTTCAACAAGCATTCAATTTTCCAAACTTGCATAAAGTACAAATTGGAAATTCGATAACTTAAACCAGAAATTAAGTTTGTTATTTCATAAAAAGGCTCCAAGAATCCAAATATTTTTTCTGTCCTTCTCCAATGATCATATGTAGGACAACTTGAGTAATTTCTATCTATTAACTGTAGACTAGAAAAAACTTTTTCATATTGTAGTGCACTCTCAAGCACCAAGTACGTTGAGTTCCATCTAGTGTCACATCCAAACGTAAACCCAAATTTGTACTAAATCCAACTTGCTTAACACATTGCTCAAGCTTTCTTATTCTACCATCTGATCCTTTAACATACTTCACACTTTCTCTAATTCTAAACAAGGCATCATTAGCTACTTTTAAACCTTCTTGGACAATCAAATTTAGAATATGAGCAGAACAACGTACATGGAAGAACTCACCATCACATAACAAACTCTTTTGCAAACCTAGATGACCTTTTAAAATAGTTTGCATTCTATTATTGTTAGTGGCATTATCTAGAGTGATAGAGAACACCTTCCTATCAATTCCCCAATCTTTCAAACAATCATATATAGTTGCAACCAATTCAACTCCAGTATGAGGAGGAATCATACGACAAAAGTTCAAAATCTTACTTACTACCTTCCAATTATCATCAATATATTAAGCAGTTAAACAAAGATATCCTTCAGAAGTACCTGCTGTCCAATAATCAGAAGTTAAGCAAACTCGATTAGGAATCTTCGCCAACACTTGTTTTAATTTTTCTTTCTCTCTGAAATACACTTTTTTTTGGACATCCACAACAGAAGTGTTCCTTGATAGCATTACCAATTCTGGATTTACATAATCTGCCTAAGCTCTAACTTTTTTATATTCAACAAAAGAATACAACAAATCATGCTCAATAATAGGTTCAACAAGCTTTTCACGGGAAATTAATTGATCGATCTTTCTCAACTATATGTTACCTTGCTGATCCATATACATTAGACCCAAATCATAGAACTTAACCTTTTTACATTTAATTAAATGACGTTTCAAATGTGATGTTCCATAGTTCTTACCATTACGTCCATGAGTATAACCAACCCTATATGGTTCCTTACAACCTCTGCATATTGCTTTTTTCACTCCATTTTTATCTCTACCGATCTTCTTGAAATACCTCAAAACAGATGATTTTAATTGCCTCAATTTCTTCTGTGGAGATTCTTTAAATTCATTCACCCCTACACTAGTTTCATGTGCACTACATTCATCATCATCCTCCATTGATTTCTATGTATATGTTAAATATGTCAAAAGTTAGTTTCAGACTTCAAAATGAACATGTAGAGAAACTAACTTTTCTGATTACTCATTAGGAAAACACAACTAATACACATGATATCATACACTACGAAAATAATTAAGAAAAATATGTTATATATGAAACTATCACAAAAGATGAACATGATTAAGAGTTAAGACGAAGTTCAACTCATTTTGGAGAAGAAACAAATCAAAAAAATGATAGATTCTTACTTGTATGGTTGTATGCCTGTATCAATATTCAATATTGATCTGGAAATTGAACTTCGAATGAGCTTGTAAACTCTAAAACTTCAAAGCCCTAATGTCATGCCTAAAATGAAAGAGAAAGCTGCTAAACTAAAAGACAAAGAGAATATATATGGTTATATACTTATAATAAAATGAATCAAAATTCAAAACCCTAATAAAGTAATGGGCTTGGGCAATTAAAAAATTTTGTGGGCTCATGGCCTAAAATGTAAAAGATTTGCAAAAGACTTGATTTTTTATTTTTCAAAATATTTATTGATAAAATCTTTACAAACAAAACACTACTAAAAATATATATAAAAAATATTTATAAATATTAATAGCCCACGGGCTGGCTTCTGAGGCTTGCGGGTTGGGCCTATGATGCCAGCGGGCCAAACGAGACTGGGTTAAAAAGCCTCGGTCCTAAATGGGCCAAAAAAATTAAGCCCAACCCTTCTTAATTAAAGGTTTGGGCTGGGCCAGCCTCGCGGGCCAAGCCCATTTTGACGGCTCTAGGCATTAAAAATACTTTGCATGTTATCTTGGCTGTAGATTTGAATGAAGAATAGGTTCAAGCTGTGATCAAAGTGTTCATAAGGAATAAAAGGGCAATTGGGTGGACCATTGTTGACATCATTGGGATACCTCCGGGCATATGCACTCATAAGATGCAACTTGAGGAGGGCTGCAACCAAAGTATTGAGCACTAGAGAAAGTTAAATCCATCAATGCAAGAGGTGGTTAAAAAGGAGATCATCAAGTAGTTAGATGTTGGGGTGGTGTATCCCAATTTTGATAGTCATTGGGTCAGCCCAGAGCAATGTGTTTCCAAAAAGGGTGGTATGACAGTGATTGCAAATGCGAAGAATGAGTTGATCCCGCAGAGACCAATCACTGGATGGAGAGTGTGCATGGACTACAAGAAGCTGAATAAGTGGACTTTGAAGGATCACTTCCCAATGCCATTCATGTATCAAATACTTGACAGGTTGGCTGGAAAATGGTGGTACTGTTTCTTAGATGGATACTCTGGCTACAACCAGATATCAATTGCTCATGAAGATCAGGAAAAGACTACTTTTACATATCCTTATGGCACCTTTGCATTTAAATGCATGCCATTTGGACTATGTAATGCACCAACAACTTTCCAGAGGTGTATGATGTCTATCTTCTCGGACATGGTGGAGGACACTCTGGAGGTATTAATGGACGACTTTTTAGTGGTAGGTGATACTTTTGATGACTGTTTGCTCAATCTTAGCAGGGCTTTACAGAGATGTTAGGAGGCCAATCTAGTGATGAATTGGGAGAAATGTCATTTTATGGTCAAGGAAGGTGTAGTCCTTGGTCACAAGGTGTCACAAAAGGGATTGGAGGTCGATAAAGCGAAAAATGAGGTGATTGAAAAGTTGCCTCCACCTATCTGTATGAAGAGTGTTCGAAGTTTCTTAGGACATGCCAGATTCTATAGGCGTTTCATCAATGACTTCTCAAAAATTTCACATCATTTGTGCAAGCTTTTGGAGAAGGAGGTGAAATTTGCTTTTGATGAGGCATGTCTAAGAGCCTTTGAATGCCTGAAGGAGAAGTTGATTTCTGCCCCAGTGATCATTGGCCCAAAATGGGCTGAACCGTTTGAGGTAATGTGCGATGCTTGTGGTACTATCCTAGGAGTTGTTTTGGGGCATAAGTGCAACAAGATGTTCCATTCGATCTATTATGCTAGTAAGTCACTAAATGGAGCACAACGAAACTACAGAGTCACTGAATAAGAACTACTAGTTGTGGTGTATTCTTTCGAGAAATTCAGAGCTTACTTACTGGGTACTAGAGTGATAGTCCATATGGATCATGCAACTCTGCGATATCTCATGACAAAGAATCATGCCAAACTAAGGTTGATCAGGTGGTTGTTGCTACTTCAGGAGTTTGATTTTGAGGTTAAAGATAAGAGAGGTTGTGAAAACCAGGTGGCTGATCACCTATTGAGGTTGGATGCTGAAAAGAAAAAGGAACTTGAGCTAGAAATCAATAATGCGTTCCTGGATGAGCAGGTATTGGTTGCAACTCTTGATCTTATTCCTTGGTTTGTTGATTTTGCTAACTTTCTTATTAGTGACTTGATGCTTGAGGGGCTGACATTTCAGCAAAGGAAGAGGTTCCTGCATGATATGGGTATGTATTTTTGGGATGAACCTTATTTGTATAGGGTGTGTGCTGATAATATCATCAGGTGATGCATCCCTGAAGCTGAGATGTTGCACATTCTAGAGGTCTGTCACTCCTTTCCAGTGGGTGGCCATCATGGAGGAGCTCGGACAGCCCACAAGGTACTTCAGAGTGGGTACTACTGGCCTACAATTCATCAGAATGCAATATCGTGAGGAGTTGTGATGTGTACCAGTGGCAATGAGCCATCTTTCAGCGCCACGAGTTACCCATGACACCTATTCTGGAGGTGGAGCTATTTGATGTGTGGGGAGTTGATTTCATGCGCCCATTTGTGAGCTCCTATGGGCAGAAGTATATATTTGTGGCAGTGGACTATATGTCCAAATGGTTTGAGCCAGTTGCTCTGCCTGAGAATGATGGCAAAAGTGTTGCTGGCTTTTTGAAGAAGAATATCTTCTCAAGGTTTGGCACACCCAAAACTATTATCAGTGAAGGCGGTTCCCATTTTTGCAACAAGGTTTTCAGTGCACTTCTAGCCAAATATGGGGTTAAACAACACAAAGTGGCAACACTTTATCACCCGCAGACCAGTGGCCAAGTGGAGGTATCCAATAGGGAAATAAAGGCGTTTCTGGCAAAAATAGTGAATGCCAATAGGACAGATTGGGCACGAAAGTTTGATGATGCTATATGTGCATATTAGACAGCTTTCAATACTCATATTGGTATGTCTCCATATCAACTGGTGTTTGGAAAAGCATGTAATTTTCCTGTTGAGCTTGAGCCTAAGGCCTTTTGGGCTTTGAAGAAGCTGATCCTTAGTTGGAGTGAAACTGCAAACCTGAGACCGGATCAGACAATGAGATGGATGAGTTCCGGTTGAGAGTGTATGAGAGGTCTGCACTTTACAAGAAGAGGATGAAACTATATCATGATAAGCATATCGAGAAAAGAACCTTCACTCCTAGTGACTTGGTGTTGCTTTTCAACTCCAGACTTCGTCTGTTTCTTAAGAAACTGAGATCCAAATGGTCTGGGCCTTTTACGGTAACTCAAGTGTTCCAGTCGGGTGATATTGAGCTTGAGAATGACAAGGGTAAGAGGTTTAAGGCCAATGGTCAGCGAATCAAGACATATTTGGGTGTTCTAGAAGAAGTGAAAATAGTAGAGGAATATAAGCTTGATGAAGTCTGAGTAATCAAGTAACCTGCGTCATGCCGCGACGTTAAATTGTGCGCTGCTTGGGAGGCAACCCAAGATTGTAATAGTAATAGGTAGTTTCCTTTTTCTCATCTGTCTTTGCTTTTATAGAGTCACTGTGTATTGCTGTGTGTAAGAAGTATTTGGACTAAGAATTGCAAGAACTGGGTACAAACAACTCTTCACGAGCATTCCCACGGGGCGTGGTGTCTTACGAGCAACTTCACGGCCCGTCATCCTCAACCTTAGCCAAAGGAGGCTACTGGAAATTGCCATAAAATGGTTCACAGAAGGGTTCACATTCCGTCAAGCTTTGTACGGACCATCTAGCCTCTCGTGAACTCAGGTAAGTACTTTGTCCAAAGTCATGTTCACGGACCACTATACGGACCATGGTTCCCTTCACGGGCCACTTCACAGTCCGTCATACCTAACCCAGTATCACTGCAACCCGACCCGACCCACGCGTAAAGGGAAATAAAATAGAACGTTTATAATCTGAACTAAGCGTTAAAGGTCAACTCTTTTCCCTTCTCTGTCATCTATAACGGTTATTAGCAGTATAAACAAGAATCCTAAAGTCGAAATCCTAGGTCTATTTTTCCAAGGAATTCAAGTCAAAATTCATCATCTTCTTTTTGAGCGAAATTTTCCTCTAATTCCAAGTAAGTTTTTTTATAACTTGTTATAAGTTTGATCTTGTCTAAATCAAGTTAGATTTACTTCGATTTAGTCAAGTTTATCATGATTATGTGATGAACTATCTTGGTTGGTATTGAATTGTTGAGGGTTAGTTTGAACTGGGTAAATTTGATGGTTCTTGTGTATGGGTATGATGAATTTGGGAGAAATTAGTGTTAACTGTTGACATTAGTGTGAAGTTGAGTTCAAAGGGGTTCCAAACATGTACGCCTTAATGAATTGTGTAAATATAACTGTTGAAATGGCGAGATCACATTCATGTGCATGTGGGTATGTTCATAATTAGGTCAAAATTGTGTTGGATTTAAATAGGAATTGATAAAAGTGGTAGATTGGTTAGACTCGTGTGCTAATAGGTCTCGTAACTTTGTGAAGGGGTGAAATTGGGCATAGGTTGTTGTTGGAAGGAAAAAACACTGGAAAAGGGCCAAATGTAAGTCCATGATGGGCTTCACGGACCGTGGGATCAATTACGGGTCGTGAAACCCTTCGTGAACCACACTTGGCAACATATGAGTACACTGGGTAGGATCACGACGGTCTTTATGGACCGTCGTTCACTCCACGGACCGTGAATCCATCTGTGATCTATTCTAGTACATTGTCCCACATAATCAATTCACCAACTTGTGTTCACGAGGGTCTTCACGGACCATGGTACCCACTACGGCCCGTCTTGACTCCCCTACATATAAAAATAAATATTTTTACTTTCTATACTTTTAGTTTTGTTTCGTATTTTTATTCCATGGCCTTCCCAATGATATATTGGGTGACGACATTCTTAAGGCAAGACGTCATATTGTAATTACACCGGGGAAGTCTGAGTACCCGATAGTGTGTCATTTTACTATTTTGCGTACTAATGGGTTTTTGTATTTCTCAGGTATTATGACTCCCTGAGAAAGAATGCAACCAAACATTCCTCACCTACTACTTCTTAATCAGAAGGTCATAACGCTTCAGAGTCTAGTAGTTCTGAGGTTCAGATAAATACCACCATTAAAGAGCACTCACCTTGAACTACTAGATCCTAGAGAGCGTGGGAAATTCTCCAGAACACTCCTTCCCAATCTAAAGAGGAAAGTAATAGTTCTGGTAGCGGCGAGGAATCAGGTAGCCAGTCTGATGATGGTTCGGGAGGCAGTGTAGAGTCCGTTAGCGGCTCACAAGAAGATGCAACCACATCTCCACCTGCAATAGGACCAGAGGCTGCAACTGGAACTCAGACAGAGGTAGGTGCCGGAGAAGAGGATACTGAGGTTACTTCAGGTGATAGGATGGTCCTATATGTTAACCTCCACAAATTTGACCCAGTGTTGAGACAACAACTGATTGACTATTTCAGATCTATGTGGACGGTGAACAAGTCGAAATATTTCTTCAACAATAGAATCGTGAATAAGTCGGGAGGATTCAAAACTAGACCACTCATGCCTGAGACGAGAGTAGTGATGGCAGACATCCAGGCATTCCCAGATATTTATAGACTATTCCAGCTTCACTAGTTTGAATGGATGAACAATACTCCTGGGGAATACACCGATCACCTACCTCGAGAGTTCTATGCCATTTATGCAGCCACTTTAATGAACATGGTTGCGGAAACTAAAAAACTAAGAGAGCATAAATGACAGTGACAACCATATTGGTTCTTTTGGATACAATCACTGAGCGGGGAATGATCGTGAATATCTCTGAGGAAACAATCAGTAGGATGCTACATGGCCCAGACTATACAGTGCCAACTTCTGTAGGACTATTTGAGAGTAAACACCATGTTGTCACGAGTGAATCAGAGATGGACGATCCTACTTTGCAATAACGCACCATGCGTTGGATTGCATGTTACATTGCCACAAAAAGAAAAGCGGTAGCATGGGTGTCTGATCCGTATGTGCTGATTACAAATGCGTCCCTCACCTTTTCGGCCAAGGTCTGGTTGTCAATAGTTCGAGCATAGCTGCGACCCATAACAAATGATAATACACTTTCTTTATCATTGCATCATTGGTCGCCTGCCTCATGGACGGTTACCTTGTGAATGGGAGTCGGATCATCTCCGCGGAGATGCGAGATAGAGCGGTGAATGAGCGAGCAAGTTTGCCGTTTCCCTGTCTGATAGGGAAACTTTGTTTGTAGGCGATCATTCTTCCAAATAAGTTGGTGGATAAACTGGTTGAGGCATCCAAGATAAATGCAACTTTCAAAATCCAGGATGTTGCCAATCCTTTGTTTGAGAGAAAATCGGGAGCACTGGGACCATTAGCGGTCGTATCACACACACTAGCAGTCCTCCCATAGGCTGAAGGCCAAACTGAGTCAAGTGAATCCTCACAGCCAGCTTCGGGAGCACCATCACTACCACCAGCTTTAACCTCCCAGGCTATAGGTACTTTTATCACTCTTCCTACTACTTTCCTTGAAAAGTTGGGTGCAGATCAGCGACAAACCAAGATTTTGGTCGACCAAATTGTCCACCGAATTCCCCAGCTCATAGAGTGCAATGTGTTAGCTGCGTTTAAAAGACTAAAAGATGAAATGAGGAAGGAGCTTGCTGTTTTTAAAAAATAGGATGGATGGCTTGAAGGCCATGTCCAAACGCAGTTGTAGGCTGCCGGCTCAAGTAATAATAAAGAGTTCAAGAAGCAGTTGGCCGAGATGCGAGCTCAAGATACTAAACTGGCTGAAAAGCCGGTACAGGATCCTAATCCATTCATGCCAGACTCCTTGATGATATTGTTCAATGAGCCGCTTACCACCTAGTCACTTAACAATTTCTGGGGTGAACTACCCAAGAGTAAGTCCGGTAAGATAAAACACAAAGACGGATAGTTTGATGAGGAGTTACCTGCTGAACTATCCAAAGAGAAATATGACAACACAAGAAAGCCTGCAAGGCTTCGAGGAAGAAGGCAAGAGAAGATGAAGCACTCGAGTAACAACAACGAGATGCGGTGTTTGCTGACGTTTCTGGTAGCGGAGTACCTGTCCCGATTAGTGGTAGCCAGCCTGATACAGAGCTGGTTTCTGAGAGTACACCCGTTGATAAGGGTGCCGACGCTGATTCGACGATCGAAGCCTAGATCGCTGTAGGTATGACCCCTCATCACAACCCTGCTTTGTTTTTCTTTATTGACTTTTAGGGAAAAGTCCTTTTGTTTGCGGAGGGGGTCCTGAGCAACCTTTCATTCACAATGAATGGAGGTTGACTTAGTGTTTATCTGATAATTGTGACTGCTATGTATGTGTTTTTGAGGAAAAAGTGAAGTTTTTGTGTGTTGGGCTGTGCAACAGCTAGTCTGTTGGTAATGATGACATTGATCTGAAATTTGATTGTTAGGATCTTTAGATGACATCTTATGTACTGACATGTTGAACATTACTAGTCTGGAGAATAAGTTGGTGAACTAATAAACTTGAAAATGTAGTCTTGTGTCATGTGCATGTGAGATTTGATTGAAGTTTAACGCTAGGAGCAGAAACTAAAACTTGCTCGAGTAGTGTTGTTTAAATCTGAGAATAACTAGATAGGAAAGGATCCGTAGGCCATTTTTGCTGAGCCATTGAAAAGCCAAAAATAAAACAGCCAAATAAAAATCATATCACTTGAACCCAATTTGAGCTTGAAAACCAAGTTTGTTCTTACCCATTAAATATCGTATCCTTGGGTCTCTGAAGATACGATTTCACAACTCAGGCCAAAGGCCTAAGTTGAGGGTGATTGCAACCTGAGCTGAAAGGAAATGTGAAAAAGAAGGTTCAATCAATTAAGTGAAAGCACAAAATGTGAAATAAAAAAAAAGAAAAAAAGGTAAAAGAAAAAGAAAATAATGGTTGTTGAGGTGTACTGAAATAAAGGAAAAAAGGGAATCGCTCAGAAAGAGTTGTGTGCAAACAAAACTTTGGAGAACCAAGGGACTAGTCACTCACAAGCCCAAATATCCATTCCCTAGCCCGAGCCTATGTTACAAGCTGATAAAGTCCTACATTGATCCTATTTCGGGTGTTTGAAAGATAGAGCGTAGAAAGCAAGGGCAAGCCTATGGTCTTTTGTTGTTAGTGTTAGAAGTTCTTTGAGAGTGTGAGCGTAGAACTTAGTCCTAATTATCATGAGTGAGGGACTTCTTTGGTGTGAGGACACAGTGATTGCATTTGATAGAAGACTATGTTAGCTAATAGTACACATGCATAAGCATGGTCGACTGTGAGTAATGGGATGTCATATATTGATCCTTGCATCTTAGACCGATGGTTTTGGATACAATTTGTGATTGAGATGGTTGCTGTATAGTTCCAAAAGTGTTTGAATGATTAAGGACTGAATGTATTATTGTTATCATCACTTGAGAACAAGTAATGGTTCTAAGTTGAGTGTGTTGATGTGCCGCAAAATCTTGGAACATTTGACGCGTGAAAACTAAGGATTAATACTAGAATCGAGTGTATTTATGTGGATATGACATGTTTGGTAGTGTTTGTACAGGTAAAGTAGGTGGATGTGAAAGTAGAAAGAAAATAGGAAAATGCAGAAGAATTAAAGCAAGTAAAGACCACGAAAGGCCTCACGGGCCATGATCTTCACTACAGATTGTGATGAGGGTCGTGAAGGACCTTTCCAGTGAGCAGGTGTAGAGAAGGAAAATTTTGGCAATATCAAGTGAAGACCACGGACGACCTCACGGGCCGTGGTCCTCACAACGATCCATGAAGGTGATCGTAGAGTTGAACCAATACCTAGGCCTCGAAGAGCTAAAATGGGAAGTGACCAGGTAAGGAACACAGACACCCAGACGGACCGTGGTCCTTATGACAGTCTGTGGTGTTCTCTCTGGTACCTATCCAGTGTTGGCTTTGAAGATCCAACTTTCAGACGTGCCAAGTAAAGACGACAAAGGGCTTCACGGACCGTGAAGCCTTTGACGGATCGTCAGAGTGTACGTGAAGGGCTCGACAGTTCAGTCCTACTCCGAGTAGGACTCTTTGTAAACACTTTATTTGAATTAATTAGGTAATTTTGAGTTCTTATCTCATCTTATCTGGTACGAACGATTAAGTTCAATTTTTCTTAGCTTTTGGTTTTCGACATTAATATTAAATCAAGTTTGGAAGTTGGATTTCCGTTTTTTGAATTATCGAAGTGCTTATCGATTTTGCTTATTTTCTTAAGTATTTTCTTATCATGTTTTTATTATATACTTCTGTATGTTTACGTGAAATCATGAGTGGCTAAATACCGTAACTGGGATTGTGGGATTTATGACGTAAATCTAAGTGTAATTTCGTAAAATGAGTAGAAGGCTATTTATATTTGCAAATTATAATTTAGCTTTCGTTATTCATGTATTCTAATGAGTGCACGCATTAGAGTTAGCCTGTAGCTGTCATTTTATCGAGAGAAAAATGATAGTTGGGAAAAAGCTGAATTAACCTGAAGAAATGGAGTCAAAGTTCGAGTTCGAGAGAAAAGAACTTTAACACTATCGTAAGCGAGGGTAAAACTTGTTAACACTTTAGGACCGAGAGGGCTTGAGTGAAAGCTATCTAATTAGACTGAGAAGTGTTAGATATATCTATCTCGCCTGTATTTTGTAGAGATGAATTGCCTGAAACTCATTTACGAAAAAATATGAGATGCAACGTTATAGGGAACACCGTCCTAGTTTCATTTAATTATCGAAACACCTTTAGAACTTAATACTCTGTTAATTGTTAATCTGGATTTTGATTACCAATATTAGTTACTAGAACATCACAGCTAAACCCAATTTACATTCCGTAATTGTTCTCTTTAGGAAATAATAACAACATTTGGGTAAACGTGACAGTGAAATCATTTTTATAAAGAAATTCTCTGTGGGATCGACCTCAACTCACGTTGAGTTCTATAAATTGACTTCGACCATTTATACCTCTGAATTAAGGTGTAAGTTTGGACGTATCAATAAGTTATTGAGAGATTTTTGAAATGGGGCCACTTTTCTTGCCTAGCATTGATCATAAAATAAATGTCCTCGATGAAGAAAAAAATAAAAGGATATTCCTAAAGAAAATGGATGTATGCCTTAAGGAATTACTTGAGGGCCCACTGCCTGAATCCTCCTATATTTTTCTTCATTGAGGAAATTTGTTCGGCAATTAATGTTAGGCAATAGAAGTGACTCTTCCATTGAGCCATTTCAAAAATCTTTCAAAATGTGTACTGCTACAGTAATAATATATACTATGAAATATGATTAGCCTAGTAATAATAGACAAATGAAATTTAATCAAGTTTACAATTTTAAATATTTACTATGGAAAAAATATTAACAAAAATTAGATTATTTAAAATAAAAAAACATACCATATATAACTTGAATCCAAGTTGTGACAAAACACATAAATCAAATTAATTAACTATTTTTCCCTTTTAATTAGTTATACCAGGCTATTCAGCATTGAAAGCATCAAAAGTACCATTAAAGAAGACATTTACATCATGACCACATCAGATATTCATAGAGCCTAATTATACCAGGATGTTAGAACACACAACAATAAAGTGATAAGAGCATTCCCGGAAGAAGAAATAATAGCTGCAATAAGAGCAAGACTAGCACTAGCTATAAAAAAACTTCACAAAAAAAAAAAAACAAATCGCAAATTGGTTCTAATGCTACTATAGAAGCTCAAGAGTTGAAGAGAGGGAACTACTACCTCAACTTTGTTTGGAAATGCAAGTATAGTAAGAAAATCAATTGTCAAGAGAAGAAAGAATGAAAAGATCATAAAGGAGGGAGAAGTGACTCACCAAACAATCATGCACAAGGCAAACACTTGTTCTTCAGTACCTTGAGATTAAACCCCGACAACCTACACACAAACAACAAAATTTAGGGGACAACAAATGGACAAAAAAAAAAGAAAGGGAATTGAGATACCAGGTAGCAGTGAAGATGATATAAAAAGCTTCCACCATTGCAACACGGGCTTGAGCTTGAAGATAACCCAAAAAAAGGGTCAGAACAGTTGGGCGTTTCTCAGACAGCACAATGACATTTCTGGAAGAAAGAGGCGGAGAAGATAAAGCACTGAGTAGTCACTTGAAAAATATAGATATATCACTACATTAGGAAACCTAGATGCTTTAATTTGGGCCTTTGGGCCATTGTATTTTGTTTGGACCTCTTAAATCAATAAAAGGGTCTCTAAACCATAAAAAAATATTTTTTTTAAAAAACCTCTTCTCGTAAAAGAGAATTTTCAATCCTCAATTGTTGTCTTCATAAGATGTTTCACCAAACTTTATTGTAGGTCCGCCATGATTTGGAGAACCATTATTTAGAGCTTTACTGAACAACAAATTTACAACACTCAACGTGTGATTTTCTACTCAAATTGATGATTTCTCCATGCATTCACCTTGATTCTATAAGGAAATAATAGTTCAATGCCATAAAATAATATAATTTATTGCAAGGACTAGCTACCTCATGTCAAATTAAATGATTTAATCAATAAATTTCATCAACAATAATCTTAACAATCACTGAACTACATTAATTTACCATGAATAATAATTAAAAAAAATGGGACCAGATATTAATTAACCAAAGAAAATTGATCATTCATGTGTGAATGCATTTATTAAAAGAGTTAGAAGTATTATAACGATCTTGAATACTTTGACTGACGAGAACAAGAAACGACATAAATATGAAGGACTCCCTTGAACTTAAAACTTTTATGTAATGAACACCTAAACTATCACATGTTTCAAATCTCCCCCCCCCCCCTCCCTCGAACTTAATTTTTCATCCATCACGTACACCTGTAACGAATAAATTCGTCAATTATGCATACACACGTGTGACATGGTGGAAGAATAGTTGATGACCTTGCAACTCTACTCTTAGAATCTGAATCATTCGTAACTTATTTTTTCATCCATCCTGTACACCTGTAACAAATAGATCCATCTATTATGCATACATACATATGACATGATGGAAGAATAATTGATGACCTCATAACTTTATTCTTAGGATCTCAATCGTTCGTCTTAAGTATATGAGCTTAAACGGGGTGATGTACTACTTGCTCATGTATTTTTAAGTCCTTTACCAAGTGTAGCAAGGGTATCAGAAGTGATTTAAGGTCATAAGGGACCTGTAACACTAAGTTTTTTCACATTAATTCATGCAAGGATTAACTTCAAATGACCATATATTTCCGTATATAAAGAACTACGTGAATCTTAACCTATTAAATTAAAGGTTATGAGTCTTATTTCCAACGTCACGAAGTTTGCATCAATTGAAGTTCGAAGTAGAAAGTTATGCCTATTTTACTGGAAACTATTTTACCGCGCAGCAGAGGAAATTTCCACGCGCTAGCGCACCGTGGTATCAACTAATGCTTTCATGCGTGGTTGGTTGTGCACCTAAGGCATTTTCCCCACGGGTGAGCACATTTTTAAGGCTTTTAATGAGCCTTCAAAGACGTAGTTCACCTCCTTAGTTCATAAATTTACCTATAAAGAAAAGTTCTCAAGAAACTAACTTTCTCCAAGGTTCATCCATCATCCAAGGTAAGATTTGACCATAAAAATTCAAAAAAAATTCATCTTATCATGAATTAATATCTCCTACTCATGAAGTTCATAGGTTTTCAAGAAAGCTCCTCAAGAACTCCTCTCCAAGGTTCAAGAAAGGTTTTGTGGTTCTTCTTCTTCCAAGATCATACTTTTCTTCGGTAATTGGAGCGATTAAGGTAGGTAACATTTCAATGAGGAATTCCTTTCATCCTCATGTCCAAGATTTATCAATGTTCATGAACTAAATTCCATAGTTAGGGTTATCAAATCCACTTTATAATTCATCCATAGTTATGACCCGAATTGCATGATTTCTTAAATTAATTTTCCATGATCAGAGATTCTTGACATATGTTTCCTTTTATACTTAGTAAGGTTTTACTTTGTTGCTCTTGTGAGTTATTGACATGAAATTGTTATGATTTCATGAAGTTTATATTTCAAAGCATAATTTTAGAGTCTTTATGCTATTATGAAAACTATTTCAAATATTTATGAGCCATGCAAGTTATAAGACTTTCTTATGATTTATGTTATAAACATGACTTTGAAAAATATATTTTAGAAAGATTTGAACTATGAGTCACACATTTGAGTTTGGTCTCACCTTTTATTAGGAAGACAAATCATAAGTATATTATTTTGGGAGTATTCATGAGCACATATATGGGTAAGAGTTCGGACAACTCAAATCCCATAAAATATGTAGCCAACATAGGATAGGATCGTATTGACATTCGTATGGCTCCTCACTGCCTCAAGAAGGTCTTTTAGTGGATCCATTAGTTCAATTGTATTCTATACTCTAGCAAGGTATACGGTGATTCATGTAACGTGGGTAAGACATTGTATCATCACAAGGCTCATAGTAAGGGTTATTAGATAGAGAAACTCCCCAGCATCAAAGTAAAAAGTATTTTATTATACATATATATTGAGTTTAATGGTTTATACTATTTAATTTAATGTGAGGCTTAAATGATCTTTACTTCATGACTTGCTTTGCATTTAGTTAAGTTGTTATCAACCTTTTTCTGCTAAGTTATTGTTGCAGTTAGCTATATTACATATTTGTACATTCATATACTGAATACATTCTACTTGCATTGTCTTATGATGCATATACTGGTGTTCAGGTCTATCAACAAGCATATCGTTGACATCACCCATCTTATTACCAGATTTTGGTGAGGCCTTTTTACTTTTGAAGGACTCCAGCCATTTATTTGCTTTAGTAGTGTTATTTAAGGTTGTCGTGGTTATGTCCCAATGCCTATGTCGGGCAGTAGAAGCTTCGTAGATAGAGAGTATTAAAGAGTCTCTCGACATTTATTTTAAGATATTTTGCTAAACTAGGACTGTTAATATTCAATATTCTTAGATAATTCAAACAATATTTGACTTAAATATTTTTACTTCAGTTATTTAAAACTAAAAATACTTAAATAAGATTTCCTCTAAGTAGTCACTCAGGTGAAGGATTCACTTGGGGATCAATAATAGTTCTCAAGTGTTGGCACGTCTGGGGTGTATGCCCGAGGCGTGACAAACTTGGTATAAGATCACAAAGTTCAAGTGTCATAGGGTGTCTATGAAGTCCTATTTAGTAGAATCCTTCTTATCGGTGTGGACCGCGTCACGTCAATGATAGGGAGACTACAGGACATCATGAATTGTTTCATTTTTTCATACTTTGGTTCATGTAATAAATTTTGACTCAATAAAAGGTTGTTTTAATTCGTGGTAACATGTATTTATTGATCATGCCTCCACGAAGAAATATTAGAGAATGTCCTCCTAGAAGAAATGTGAATCCCCAGGTTCCGCCAGTACCAGTTGGACCAGGAGGTCCCAATGCACTTATTGTGCAAGCTTCTCAAGAAGAGTCTACTTTCCAAGGTAGGATCTCATATCATATCATATGCTATTTGTTAATCTACTAACTAGGTCATTTAATATAATCCTATGGGGGCACACAGTTTAGAACTAGAGGTTGCTACTAGAGACGACCCTATTTGAGCCTCCACCTCACAGTTCTCCCTGTGCTTAGTTAAATCCCAAGTAAATAATCAATTTCATAAACATAATTATCATACATGGAAAATCATAATTTTGTTACTAATCCAAACTTATATCATTATATAGTATCTCCTTAAACCATGTGTGAGAAAACCTTTCACCATTCACGATTTCTTAATGAGAGAAACCTTTCACAAATTCATCGACGCTTATCTTGAAAGTAAACTTTAGATCATAAAATATCTTTTCATAAATCATGCATAAAATTTCATAGATCATCATTCACAAATCCATAAATTTCTTCATAAACTCATATGTTCCTAAATTCATAGTCAAAATCATGAATAGTGCATGGGTATTATATAAGTCAATAGGAACTCATGTAGTTTAGTCAAAATATGCGTAGAAAGATTTAAATTGAACAATTAAATCAACATCAATTAAGACCTATGAAGAGCACATGAAACCCTAAGAAATTTAGGACAAATTGAATTGGAAACTTAGAAATCCTTTGGTACCCATTGGATGAATGAAATCCAATGGTGAAATCCCACATACCTTGATAATCAAAGCCCAAAAGAAATGGTGAATTGAAGAGATTGAATTGAAAGCTAGCTTCTTTTTCCTTAGCGTGAGAGAGAATTGAGGAAGATGAATTTGGTTGGGATTTGGGATCATAATGACTGTAGAATCGGTAATTTTAGGACTTAGAAATCTTATACAGGGATTATAATTAGGGTCAAACCGAAAAAGTGTAAGCATTAAATGCATAGGTAAAGACCCAAATAGCCTTGACTTAAAAACTGTCGAAACACCCTTTATGGAAGCCTTTCACGAACTGTTAATTGCTTCACCATCCGTGAAGCCTATCGTGAATCAGAGGGGCATCTGGATTTTCCAAGTCAATCTCCACTGATGGTAGACCTGTTTGTGGACCCTTCTACTAGTCATGAACCTGTCCGTGAATCATTGCATTAAAATAATTTTCACAAGGCTCGGGTTCAAGATTAGGTTCACCGACTATGGACCCTTCCACCATCCTTGAACCCTTCCTTAGACCCTTGCCTTAGAATATTTTTACAAGGCTTGGGTTCAATGATGGGTTCACAAATTGTGGACCCTTCTACCGTTCTTAAAAATTTCAAAGACTCAGGTTCAAGGATGGGTTCAGTGACCGTGGACCCTTCCAATGTCCTGAACCCTTCATTAGACCCATGCTTTAGAATATTTTTCACAAGTCTCATATTTAAGTATGGGTTCACTGATCGTGAACCCTTTCACCCTCCTTGAACTCATCCGTAGAACATTGCCTTAGGATATTTTTCATAAGGATATTTTTCATAAGGTTCGGGTTCAACGTTGAGTCACTAATCGTGGACCCTTTCATCTTTATTGAACCCATTCTTATAAGTCCACTTTTCACATATTTCCCACTGTTTTTTCTCATTCCAACTCCCAATTGACTTTTTAAACTTCTGAGGTGTTACAATATCTCCCCCTTGGGAATATTCATCCTCTAATGAGACTCAAGCTAACATGAATAGAGCAGGAGGAAAACTAACAACTTAACATGAATGCAAACTTCATCATAATGCACATAAGCATGGGAATCACTCCAAGCTCAATCAGAACATCAAAATCAAGTTTTTTTTAATGAATATGCATGCATACGAAAACTTGAGAATAACTAAATGCATGAATTTGAAAAAAATGAACCATGAGGGATAATACCTCAAGCTAGAATAGAAGCAACGGAGGGAAATAATTGATGATACTTTGACATTATGTCGACTTCGGCCCCCAAGTAGCAACCTCAACTAATTGTTTCCTCTAAAATACTTTCACAGAAGCAACTTCTTTATTTCTCAAATTTTGAACTTGTTGCTCTAAACTTTCAACTGGAACCTTTTCATAAGAAAGACTTTCTTTAACTCCCAAACTTTCCAAAGACACAATGGTCGTCAGATCTCCAACACACTTTTTCAACAATGAGACATGGAATACTAGATGCATCGATGCTAAATCATTAGGCAATTCTAGTTCATAAGCAATCTTGCCAATACGCCTCAAAATATGATATGGGCCCACATATCGGGGACTAAGCTTCCCTTTCTTTCCAAACCTCATCACACCCTTCATGGGTGAGATTTTCAAATTGACCCAATCATCAACATCAAAATCAAGCTCTCTTCTTCTAACATCGGCATAAGACTTTTTTCGACTTTGAGTCGTTTTACACCTTTAAAATATAAGTTGAACCTTTTTCAATGGTCTCATACACCAACTTGGGCCCTATCAAAGCGACCTCACTAACTTAAAACCAACTAACAGGAGACCTACACCTCATAACATAGATGGCCTCAAATGGAGTCATTCCAATGGTAGAGTGATAACTATCATTATAAGCAAACGTAATCAAAGGCAAATAATCATCTCAATTATTTTCAAAGTCAATCACACAAGCTCTCAATATATCTTTCAAATTATGAATAGTACATTTGACTTATTCATCGGTCTAAGGATTAAAAGTCGTGCTAATCTTCACTTGAGTACCAAAACCCTTCTAAACAACCGTTGAAACTGAGATGTAAGCGGAGTACCATGATCGGAGATAATGGAAAAATGCACCCCATGAAACCTTACCATTTCCATAATATAAAGGTTGGCGTATTATTCTATAGAGAATGAAGTCATAACGGAAAGAAAGTGAGTCAATTTCGTCATATGGCCCATAATGACCCAAATAGAATCAAGCTGACGACGAGTACGAGGTAAACTCGTAATGAAGTCCATATTCAAATATTCCCACTTTCATGTAGGAATACAAATATCTTGAACTAAAACACTTGATTTCAGATGCTCAACTTTTACTTGTTGACAATTCGGACATTTAACCACAAATTTTGGAATATCCTTGTTCAACCCATTTCACAATTAAACCTTTTGCAAATCATGGTACATCTTAGTGGCTCTCGAGTGAATAGAATACTGAGAACTGTGAGCTTCTATCAAAATTTGATTTCTCAACTCATCAACATTCTAAACACACAATTAACCTTGGTATCGAAGTACACCATCTCCTTCTCAAGAGAAAGCCTTAATGGCTTTTTCTGAAATCGACTTCTTTAAATAAACTAATATAAGACCAAGATCTTACGTAACCTTTAAATCTGATACAAAAGATGATTCTGAACCATTTTGAACTATCAAACCACTTTTACTAGATCAACCAAACGAACACATAATCGGGTCTATCTATGAATATCACAAACTAACTCCTTCTTACTATCTTGAACATAAGCAACACTTCCTATCGATAGTCGACTAAGAGAATCCGCCACCACATTTGCTTTACTGGGACGATAAAGGACACTCGTGTCGTAATCCTTCAATAACAAAATCCATCTCTTTTGGTAAATATTCAAATCCCTTTGAGTGAACACTTAACTCAAGATTTTGTGGTCGGTAAACACATATATATGAACAACATATAAGTAATGTCTCCAAATATTTAGAGCAAACACTACCACCGCTAACTCCAAATCATGAGCCAAATAATTCATTTCATGCACCTTCAATTGCGTTGAAGCATAAGCGATGACTTTCCCATGTTGCATTAAAACGCAACCAAGAATAATTTGAGAAACATTACAATAAACCGCAAAACCATTCGATCATTTCGGTAACATCAAAATAGGGGCTGAAGTGAGTCTACCCTTCAACTATTGGAAACTTTTCTCACAAGCTTACGACCATAAAAATTTCGCATTCCTTTGAGTCAATGTTGTCAAAGGTGAAGAAATAGAGGAAAATCATTTCATAAACCTACTATAATAACTGGCTAAATCCAAGAAACTCCGTATATCTGAACCAGACAAATGTCTAGGTTAATTCTTAATTACCTCAGTCTTCTTAAGATCGATTTGAATACCTTCACCGAAGACAATATGGCCAAGGAAAGCCATAGACCTCAACCAAAACTCACACTTGCTAAAATTAGCATATAATTCACAATCTTTGAGAACTTGCAATACAATTCTCAAATGCTCAACATGCTCATCCTCACTCCATGAGTAATTCAAGATGTCATCAATAAATACAATCACAAACATAACAAGATATTTCTTAAAGACCTTGTTCATCAAATCCATGAACGTCGTCGGGGCATTAGTCAAACAAAAAGACATTACCAAGAACTCATAGTGACCATATCGAGTTCAAAAATCTGTCTTTAGAATGTCATACTCCTTCACCCTCAATTGGTGATAATCCGATCGAAGGTCAATCTTAGAGAAGTAACTCACTCCTTGGAGTTGGTCAAACAAATCATCAATCCTTGGAATATTATACTTATTTTTTTATGGTGACCTTATTTAATTTCCGATAGTCAATGCACATTTGGAGAGAACCATCTTTCTTACAAACAAAGATATCCAGTCTTAGAAACCCTTATCTAACAAATCCTTCAATTGATCCTTTAAATCCTTAAGTTTTGTTGGGGCCATACGATAATGAAGAACAAAAATAGGTTGCATATCTAGGAGAAGGTAAATACCGAAATATATTTCCCTTTTGGGAGAAATACAAGGAAGATCATAGGGAAATACTTCCAAAAACTCATTTACAATAGGAATTGACTTAAGAGTAGGGGGTTTCATAATTTGTATATTTAACCTTAACAAGACGATAAGTGCAACCCTTAGAAATCATTTTCTTAGAGTTTAGGCAAGATATAAATTTACCCTTAAGAACATAATTTTCCCCTTCCCATGACATAATAGTTTCGTTCTGAACCTTTAATATGACCAATCGGGTCCTATAATCTATGGAAGCATAACATGCATGAAATCAATCCATCCCAAGAATAATATCAAAATATAATATATCAAGCTCTACAAGATCAACATGAGTGACTCTATGAGAAATAAAAATAAAGAAATTTATATAAAATCTTTTAACAATAATAGAATCACCAATGAGAGTAGAGACATGAAAGGGATTAGAAAAGATTTGGGGACCAACATCAAATCTCATGGACAAATAAGGAGTAACAAATGATAACATAGCACCCGAATCAAGAAAAAAATACACACTAAAATGAAATACTTTCAACATACCAGTCAGCACATCCGGAGAACCTTCATGATCAAATCAGGTCTAAAGAGCATAAAATCTATTTCGACGAGGAGCACCCAAATCAGAACCACTAGGTTGAGCTTGCATGTCATCCTTATCTTGCTAGCTTGAAACGGACAATCCTTCACTTTGTGACCACGTTTTACACAACCAAAGCAACCATCCATACTGACTAAATATTTTTTCTTGAGTGACTCTTACCAAACCTTTGGAAAATGGGAATAAAAGATCCATTGGCTCCACCCCCTTGAGGCTTAGGGTTAGACACCCTATATTTATTGAAATTAGATGTCGGAGCATTAGAAGAACCTTGACTGGAAAACTTTTTCCAAAATTGAGGATGCCCATGTCCACCGGACCTCGAATGAGAAAAGTCGCCATTACCAATCCTTGCCCTCTTGTACTCTCTTTCCTTTTCCTTGAAATTTTCCTTTTCAATTTGTTGGGCATGTTTCATGAAACGAGAGATATCCTTCTCCTTAATCAACATGGCGTTTCAGCATTCTTTGACAACTAAATCGAAAACACCCGACACAAACTTACTCATTTTTGCCCTAGAGTCGATAACCATTATCGGAGCATACTTATCCAATTGAGTGAACTTCAATGCATATTTCTCCACACTTATATTTCCTTCACAAATATTAATGAATTCAAGCACCTTTGCTTCTCTCATCTCAAGAGGAAATAATCGATCAAGAGAAGCCCCTTTACATTTGTCCCAATCAAGATAACTTACATCAACCACCCTATCTTCCTTTTATTAGTTGAAACAAATTTGAGCAACACCTTTGAGTTGGTAAGCGATCAATTCTGCCTTTTCCACCATTGACACCCCCGTAATTCCCATTATCTTATAGACCTTATTAATTAATTCTTGAGGATCCTCATGAACCATGGAACTCAAAAGGATTCATCCTAGTGAATTCACTTATCCTTGTTGTCGTCGTACCCACATTTGAGTTTATGGGAGCAACGACTTTTCTATTCGCTTGGGTCGTCATAGCTTGAGCCAACACTTGAAAAATGGCTTGAAATTTGGCATGAGTCACTTGCTGGGCCAAAAGGTCAACCGAGGCTTGGAAACCTCGGTCTCCATATTATTAGCCACGTTCTTTCTCACATAAGCTCTTCGAGGGGGCTATATCTTGAAGAACATCAGATAAGAATTAAGAAAAGGACCTTTTATAGAGATAAACTCTATGGAACGAGTTTAAAGTAGTTAAAGAAGTGAAGTTTCCTTAACGTTTTATAGCATCATATTCTTAAATGTGGTGCGCTTCACACTCATGAACAAGACTCTACTCGACATGGCTTGTAAGACTTCCTAGGCTTATTCTAAACCTTGTGTCTGAATACCAAGTTTATCACGACCCAAAGTATACCCTAGATGTGACATGACATATAAGACCTAAAGAGGCTCTAAACAAGACACTTGACATACATCCAACACAATATAATAGACAAAAGTAGAAAGTATTATATTATTTAAGAGTTTGACATAAAAGTAGAAGTCTAACATAGTCTCGACAAGCAAATCTGATACATCAAAAAAGTGGCCAGGATGTAACTCGTACACCATGTGCAATGTCTGAAACTAAAACATAAGAAAAGTAAGTAAATGTGACATATTCCTTGGAACATGAGGACTTACCAAATCTTCAAATGCAGAAAATCTGAATCTAGCCACAAGCGGGAGGAGAGAAAGCATCATGCCCTACATTATTAGAAAATGTAGGCAAAAGTATGCATTAGTACACGGAATGTACTAAGTGTGAGGGATATGCATAAACACAAACATATGATTATAAAAGGACATAATAAGATATATGCATGACCAAGCTAAACATAGTAAAACCTTTCAAGAAGAATCGTAAAATATGAACATGGTCAATACATCTTAGAATCATATGAAAGCTTCATAAAATATTAGAAAGTAACATAGTTCATTTTGTTAGATATTAGCTTTAACCGACAATAGACCATGTGAGATATAACATGGAATCCAATGTAACTCCCACAACAAGAATGGAGAGTCTACTTGCCAAGGTAGGATTTCGTATCATATCATATGCTATTTGTGGATCCACTAGCAATGTTATTTAAGATAATCCTAAGGGGGCACGTAGTTTGGATTTAGAGGTTACTACTAGAGACTGCCCTATTTGAGCTTCACCTTAAAGTTCTCTCGTTGCTAAGTTAAATCCCAACGGAATAGTCAATTTCATAAACATAATCATCGTACATGGAAAAACACAATTTAGTTACCAATACAAGCTTAAATCATTAGAGAGTAACTTCTTAAACCATGTGTGAGAAAACATTTCACCATTCACGATTGCTTAATATGAGAAAACCCTTCACAATTTCATTTATGCTTATCTTGAAAGCAACCATTAGATTATATAACATCTTTTCAAAAATCATGCATAAACTTTCATAAATCATCATCCATAAATCCATAGTTTTCTTCTTAAACTCATATCTTCATAAAATCATAGTCAAAATCATGAATAATGCATGGGTCTTATGGAAATCAATAGGAAATCGTGTAGTTTAATTAAGACACACATAGAAGATATAAAGTGAACAATTAAATCAACATCAATTAATACGCATGAATATCACATGAAACCCTAATCAGTTTGATATACCGTGAGTTTATAGTATTTTTGATGCATTTCACTTAGAAGTTACGTGTGTCTAGGGGTATATTGTATTAGAAATAATGTGTTTTGTATCATGTTTGCAGGAAATAAGCTTGGAATGCAGTTGATGTAGATGATAGCTGAAATTATGCAGAAGGAACCACACACTGAGTGATCCACGGACCATAGGTCCTGTGACAGACCGTCGTTGGGTAGGCGTAGATGGAGCATCAAAGAATTCTGACCAAGTGTGGAACTACGAAGCAACTGACAGACCGTAGGTCAACCCACGGGTTGTCCTGTACATCCGTCGATGGGTGAAGAGAGTTGAAGTTCCAGTACCTGATGAAAAATCCTAAGTATGAAGTCACATAAAGGGACTTACAGACCGTAGGTCGACCCACGGTCCATAGGTCGAGTCGTCACTTGAATCTGCGTTTCAGACAATTTATTTCCTTATTTTGTTTCCTTTTTATTTAGGACATGTTTTCTATAAATAGGAGATATAAACCTCATTTTTGGGGGTTAGACAACATTGTATACTCTTAGTTTTTGTGTTTCTTTGGGAATTAACTTGCAAACTTTAGCAATTTGATTTCCTGATTTCGGTTTATAAGATTTTCACTTTGAAATTCAATTGGAGAGTTCGAGTTTCATCTACTCTAATCGTAAGTTCATGAATTCTTTTTATCAAAACATGAATTGTGTTCTTTCAAGCATGAGTAGCTAAATCCACAACTAAGGTTGTGGGAACCATGAGCAATTAACAACGTATGAATAATAATTGAGTAATTCTTGAATAGTGTTTATGCATGTATTGGTAATTCTTTCGGTTAGAATTCTTTTTAATGGTTGCAAATGTTAGAACTCGCCTCGTTCCTACTTGTCGGACCAAGGAGGTAATGAATCAGAAAAGAATTAACAACATATATTTAGTGGATGCTATCTAATAGTCTAATGCCAATTGGTGCGAGGATGAAAACTAAGTCATACATTGATGTGATGTCTAATCTGAGGAAAATGGTAAGGGTTAGTAAAGTATACACTCGTAGTCGGACCAAGGTGGGTAGTGAAATTCCCTATTTGGAGGACCAATCACTTAGGGATACCTATCTCACCAACTTTGCATGTAAAACACTAGGAAATGATTACTATTATTAGGATTACTACATTAAAAGCTCGTGGGGAACACATACACCCTAGTTTCTCTCTCATATTGATAACATAAAGTTTGAATCCTGCTCACTTGTTACTTAATCAACAATCTATTATTTGCTTACAAACCCCCCCCCCCCCCCCATTTATTTACTTGTCTTGGAAATAGTTTGACTAAATGGATATAATAGTGAGTTAAGTTTAAGTCTGAACCATATTTCTCGTGGGATCGACCCCAACCTACAAGTTAGGTTCTTTATTTGACGACGACTGCTTATACTTCTTTAGGGATGTGTAATTTGAGCGTATAAGAGTTTAGGAGAAATTGAATTAGAAACTTAGAAATCCTTTGGGACCCATTGGATAAATGAAATTCAATGGTGAAATCGCACATACCTTGATAATCAAAGCCAAAAGAAATGGTGAAATGAAGACTTTGAATTGAAACCATAGATTTTTCTTCCTTAGCTTGAGAGAGAATTGGAGAGGATGAATTTTGTTAGGATTTGGGAATTAGGAGAACGAATTTAGAATGGGTAATTTTAAGACTTAAAAATCTTATATAGGGATTATAATTAGGGTCAAAATTACATAGTTTAGATATTAAATACATAGGAAAAGACCAAAATAGCCCTGACTTAGAAACTGCCGAAACACCCTCTATGGAAGCCTTTCACGGATTGTTAATTGCTTCACCGTTCGTGAAGGCTATCGTTAACCAGAGGGGCGTTTGGGATTTTCTAAGTCAATCTCCGTTCTCCACGGACAGGTCTACTGTCCGTGGACCCTTCTACTAGTCGTGAACCTATCCATGAATCATTGCCTTAGAATAATTTTCACAAGACTCGAATTGAAGGATGGGTTCACTGACTATGGACCCTTCCACCGTCTTTGAACTCTTCCTTAGACCATTGCCTTAGAATATTTCACAAGGCTCGGGTTCAACGATGGGTTCCCAAACAATGGACCCTTCCACCATCCTTGAACCCTTCCTTAGACTCTTGCCTTAGAATATTTTTCACAACACTCGGGTTAAAGGATGGGTTCACTGACCATGGACCCTTCCACCATCCTTGAACCCTTCCTTAGACCCTTGCCTTAGAATATTTTTTCACAAGGCTCGAGTTCATTGATGAGTTCACTGACCGTGGACCATTTCACCTTTCTTGAACCCGTTTGTAGACCATTGCCTTTGGATATTTCTCATAAGGTTCGGGCTCAAGGTTGGCTTCACTGACCGCGGACCCTTTCACCTTCCTTGAACCCCTCCTTACAAGTCCACTTTTCACATCTTTCCAACTGGCTTTTCTCATTCCAACTTCCAATTGACTTTTACACTTCCGAGGTGTTACAGTACTTTAAAAAGCTCAACTCGACACCAAGGCCTACTTGTAGTTGAAAACTCATAGAGCGAAAAATGTCCAACATATTTTGACAGAGGTAGTAAGTTTTCTTTTCTTTCTCTTTTTGATCCTTTTGTCGGGTCTTTAGTCTCCACTCTAAAAGGAACTAGGAATCGAATTAATGTTTCATCAAACATTGTATCTCCCAGAAAGTATGACAAAGGAAATTACTTAGAAGATGCCCACAAAGGAATGAACAAGCCGCAAGTGCATTGATAGTAAATGAATTAAGTTTTGACCATAATATAATATGTAGTATAAGAATAATTTTATTGGTATTTTTTATTTGGAAGTTAGTGGAGACGGGAGATGCTTACCCAAATTCACCAACAATCAATATATATTAGCGTTTGTTTTTTACCAAGTGTTACTATTAGGAACACATACACATATTTGAACAATTAGTAAGTATCAAATTATACATGTCATTGGCCAAAAGAATAACATGATAGAGAATATAGAATATATAAGAGAGTATAGAATAATAATAAAGAATAATGTCCAAAAATGGTGATTGCGTCTGCCGGGAGTCGAACCCGGGTCTATTGCTTGGAAGGCAATTATCCTAACCGTTGGACTACAAACGCTCCATTGCTTGAAAATCACTCTTTACATACTACATCTTTCGTCCCATTTTATATGAGATAGTTTGACTCGGCACATAATTTAAGAAAAAAAGGAAGACTTTTAATGATCTAAAATGAATGATCGAAATTTGTGTGACTATAAATCATTTCATTAAGGGTAAAATAAATATTTTAAAGTTAAATTGTTACTTAATATAAAAATGTCATTCTTTTTTAGACTGACTAAAAAGGAAAGTAATTCATATAAATTGGGTTATATATATTCTAAAAATCTTTCCTAGATATTATTGCTTCTACTTGAATTGTTTTTTACCTTTGGAAAAGTCAAATCACCAACTTCATCTGCTTAACATAGGTGACTAGTAATTTCGCTTCCTTCCTTAATTTTTGTAACCTAATCTAGGATCTATACTACTTTGGGAAAATTTCAAAAAAACATATAATTAGCCAATTACATTGCAAAAATATACTCATAAACTTACATTACAAATTTTTAGCTCGAAGCATGAATCGATATATAACATTATACATCTAATGCATAATAATATACAAAACTTTCATATATTTTTACAAAACTATTTGTTAACCTGATATAGAATATTATACACCTAATATATAATATTATATAAAATTATAAGAGGTATTTATACACCCATATACAATATTGTACACTATTATATAAAAAAGTGATTTCATCGTTTTCCTTGAATCCAAAACCAGATTCATCCGAAAATACTTTAAAAACTACGCCAAATCACCCAAAAAATCATATATAGGCTCCTCAATATAACTTATCTTTTGCAACTATCCATATGTGAACACCAAAAACAATTTCTACACACAAAAATAAAGTTGATCATGAACAAGTGGCACTCTCATTAACTAGGAATTCCATCAATCTCTTTTTAAGTAATTAATTTTCCTAGTTTTTCCATTTATATGCCAAGTGTCTGTTTTTTTACTATAGTAACTAACCCCTTTGAATTTGGCAAAACCATTGGGGTTAAAAATCTTGTTTATTTAAATGATTTCAACAATCACTTAAGAGACATTCTGCCAACTTCTTATATTCCTCAAATAGACAAAGCAATGATCCATTCTTCTTTATTCACTATCTTTTTCAACAAGGCGTGACAAGTGAATGTGAAGATTAGTACTGGTAAAAAATTTCACAAGGTGTGTTTCGTTTTATTTTAATTTCCACCAAATTCATAAATATGAAGTTATGATTTACTCATTTACATGAACCAATGATCTCAACATAACAAAAAAAAAGATATCAATATGAAAAAAAAATACATCGTAAAATGTTAGTCAAAGTTCTTATAGTTTGACTCTAAGAAAAGAAATCATAACAACTAAAAGTGGACGGATGAAGTAGCATTTAATTATCAATTTTGGTGTTAGAAGTTTTTGTTCCTTCTTTTTATCCTAAATGCTTCTCTGTATAGCATTTCCATTAGTTCTATGATCTGATACAAGTGCTACATCTTCACTTCTGGCCAAAACTCTGTTACAGATACTTCCTTCAATTTGTTTGTCTTACTTTCTTTTTTTAGCCCGCATAAAAAAGTAATGCCTCTTTCCTCTTCTTTTGATAACTCTTTAATTTTAACTTTTCCACGTGACGTATTTAAGATAGCAATATTCATGAGCATTAATCTAAGATCACAAGATTCAAAAGAAGTGTACGTTATTAATTTTTTAAACTTGGTGTCATATCAAAATGAGACAGTATTATGTTGAAGCCAAACCAATGAACCATCAGACTATTTTTGGTTAACTGTATCCTTCTACTCTACTTTCTCCTTTGGTACACAATTGGTTACCAAAAAATTGACCATTCAGAAGGTGAGTAGGTAGTTATTTTGAAGAATAAAGTAATGATGCCAACAAACTTTGCTTCAGAAGAAGGTAAGTTATGAGCTGGCTAGTCTTTTTTAAAAGGAACAGACAAGTTTGAGAGACAGCTTATCCACATGCAGCCTAGCTCACAAAATATTAAAGCTTAATATTTTTCCTTAGCATCCTACTTAAGCATACTTAGCTCCTCCATTATTTCAAAGTATCAGTTCCAAGCTCAACCACTGTTAAGACCCTAAAGAGGTGAGCCCCAAGCCATTATTGATCAATGTTCTGTTATCCCTCGATTCTTCTCTCGTAACTATTTTCTGTGATTCGAGGTAAGTTAGTAGCGTATTTTTCGAACATAGGATGTCATATCATGGATCTCTTTGTGATATATTTGATTGCGCCAAAAATGTTAGGCAACACTTTGCTATGAGAAAGATAATATTTGATCATTTCTGTATACCTACAGAAATATCTTAGTGAAATTCAAATGTGGATTTCGAATTTAAATTTGATGTATTCAGTATCTAAGGTACTAAACTTGTTGTACTTATTTCTTTAAGCAACATTCATTGTACTTTTGAGATTATGAGTTCAGATTTTATGTAATGTTGTGTGTCGAAAATACTCTGTTTTAGTGATACACATAGAACAAAGACTCCATCCACCTCTGTCCTCTGGTTAGATTTTCCCTATTTGTTATGTTCACATTTTTCTTTGTTTGTTATTGAAAGGGTTTGAGATCAAGATTTGAAAGGATTGATGGGTACAGATGCACCAAGTTGGGCAGATCAATGGGGTACAGGAGGATTTGGTGCTATGGATGAAGAGGAAATTAGTCACAAAAACAAGAAAGAGAATGATAGTAACAAGAAAAGCAGTTCATCAGCAAGACTTGGGAAAGCAAAAGCAGTGGCTCAAAAGATGAAGAATGGCACTTCTATAGGCATCAAATGGGTAAAAAGCAAATGCCAGAAGAAAAACCCCTCTTCTTCTTGATGATTTTGAGATTTATGTAAGAACATTCAAGATACAGATCAACTGTTTAGATCACACATGTTTTAACCAATTGTTCTCACATTCTTTAACAAGGAAAGAGTTATACACTAGCTGTACTCTTTTAGGCAACAGTTGCAACTTCTATCTATATATATATATAATATAATATTCTTGTGTCAAATATGTGGGGTTTTAAAGGTGTGAACAGGAAATGAGAGTTGTGACTATGCCGAAGGGTTGTGTCCTTTCTAAAGGATTGTGACCGTTTGAAAGGTTATGCCTTTTCCAAAGTGTTGTGACCTTTCTGAAAGGTTGTCTTCTTTTTGAAAGGTTGTCTTCTTTCCAAAGGGTTGTGACCTTTACCCTTTGTTGGTTATAAATAGAGAGGTTTTCTCTCATTTTTCTATATCGAATTCTTCCATTCTTTTGCATACATTTCTTACAAAACAAAATCAATCGATCGTGTCTGTGTGTGTTATTCGTTGCTGTCATTTTGAGTTCGTTGAAATTATCGAAGTTTGAGGTACCGCTACTTCTTTAATGGTTAATCTGTTTTATCTTGGGAGGAATTAATCTGCAACCTCGGGTACTTGAGGGGATTAAATTTCTTAAGGACACAGTGGGTTCTGTGGACTCGGATAGTTCTTTGTGTTTTTCTTTTCATCTTTTATTATTTCTGGTTTGTTAATCTGAATACAGGAGATAACAAGCTTAAGAAATTTAATGTTGGTATTTTCTGTGGTAAGGAAATTACTTCTATTTTATGTGTTCTTTTTATGGGGAAAGAAAAAGAAGAAAAAGAGAATTATTTTTATCATATGATAAAAGAGATTTGGGATGAATTAGTACTACTTTAATATGTTCGAGTATATTTTTTGTAGTAAGTTTTCCTTGGATGGGTAAGATTATTTTTATTTTCTTCCCAAGTGCATTCAAGCATTGCACCCCTTCAGTTTTCTTTTCAATGAGAAAAATTATTTTGTGCATAAAGGCTAAGATGAGCACTTTAATTTTTTCCATATATTCTTGGTTTTATATAACTATGAGAAGAAGTAAATGAATAAATGTTGTCTCCTAACAATATTTGAACATGAGTTTAGTTTCTTGTTGAAATTAAATGTCTTCTTGAGGAAAATAGGAATATGATGGAAACTGAGAAAAGAAAAAAAATTTAGCAAGAAAAGTGACTTGCATGGAATTATTGCTGACAGGTAGAATATGATTCAATGAGAGTAAAAATCAGGTTCTATCTTTATTTTTCTTGATTATTATTTTCTTTTTCTATCCTTTATAAGTTATGAAATTTATTTCATAAATGTTAGGATAGATGATCATTATGTGATGATCTCAGAATATATCTTTATTATTATTAATATGTATTTTGTTTAGAGGAGGAAAAATAATTTTTTTGTAGTTTTCTACTCCATGTGAAATTTGATTGTGTTTGACTTTTGGAGATTTTTTTTCTCCTTTGATTTGAAGAATATAAGAACTTCACGAACAAATCAGATTGTGCATTGGTTTGAAGAATATAGAAACTTCACCAATTTGTTAAATACTCTGTTTGAATGAATATTTTGACTTGAAGAGTACAAAATCTTCGTCAGGAATATTAAGGCTAAATGATTGAAAAAAAATAAAATCTTCATTATTAGCTCGAAATAGTGTTGTATTTGAGGTTTCTGGAGATTAAAACCTTTTTGGTTTATTACTCTGTCTGAATGTGAAACTGATTCGAAGAACATTAAAACTTCATCAGAATTCAAGGTTCATTCGGTTAACGATTAGAAGAAAATAAAAACTTCATCGTTAAACTAGAAACAAGTTGTATAAAGATTTGAATCTTTATTGTTGGTATTCTAAATACTAAGTGGTTTGTCTAGTTGTGACAAAAAGGAAAAAAAAACACTAGTAACATAAAATTAGTGGTTTTTGTGCCTGCAATGGGTGTTTATATGGATTAAATCTCCAAAAGAAGGCTTCGTGTTGCCAATGTGTAAGCATGGAAAAAAAATATGTGGAAAATAATTTGAAATACTTGAAAAATATTTTTGAGAACATATTTAAAATGTGGGGGGTTCTTTACTTGTGATAAAGACAAAATTAGACTTACTATCTAATTTAAATTTGAAAGTACAAGATATGAAATTTAATGCCAATCTTGTATTATGTTAGACCCACAAAATTCTTGGAGTATATTTGATATTGTGGTCGTTGAGTTTCTCTTTACTAGTATATGATATGACTAGTATGAAACCACAAAATTATATTACTCATTGAAAAGAATTGTATTCTTTGATGAAAAAGTTTCACTTTAAAATATTGTGATTTTTCATGAAAAGATATGTCTATTAATTTTTTTTATAGACATGAACATTGGTGAAAAGTGATATGTTATGTTTGTGTTGTAAAACAAACATTTGGGTCATATTGCCCTTATTGACAATTGCACTAGATATTATTATGTTTATTTACTGAATGGTAAGGATGAAGCAATAGAAACATATTGGCAATATAAAACTGAATTTGAAAATCAGTTGGATAAAAAGATTGTCATGATTAGAAGTGGTAAATGTAGAGAATATGAATCTTCTTTTGCAGAAATATATTTGGAAAATGGAATCATCCATCAAATTACTGCACATTCTCACCTCAATCTAATGAAATTGTTGACGGGAAAAAACCAAACTTTGAAGGAAATGTTGAATGTCCTATTTATAAGTTCAAGTTTACCACAAAATTTGTGGGGGTGCTATCATTATAGCAAAAGAGAACAACAAAAAAAAATTGTCAGTTCATAAAGAGAGAAACAAAAAGTTTTGTTTGCTAGTAAAGGGAGTAACAAATAATTAAAAAAAAACGTTTGTTTGTTAAGAAAGGGAGCAACAAAAAGTTGTGTTTGTTCAGTCTTTGTTGTATCCTGATAGAGAATTGTTTGTCGTCCCTTAAAGTTTATACAAGCAATAACTCTTGAAAGATAGTGATCAAACAATTTCCAATATAGTCTATTTCATATGAGAAATGGAAATGAGGGAACTATTCCCAAACGGGTCAAAATAGGACCTAAGACTTTGGATTGTATGTTCATTGGATATGCTACAAATAGTAAAGCATGTCGATTTATGGTTCATAAGTCCGAACTGTTGGATAGTCAAGTGAAGGGTCTAAACGACCTTGGAAAGAACCAAACGAGAATGTACTTAATAAAGAGATTCGGAGGCGTATAAATGTCAATGGACAAATTATTTCCTACGAGTTTGATTTTGTAACATTTCTTCTTGAAAATGAGTCTCATATATTCTAAAAGTTATGTCCTTTGTGGACTCATTCTCTTTGAGAAAAGTTTGTTAATAGTAAGATAGATTCAATCTTGAGCAACCATACTTGAGAGTTGGTTGATCTTCCTCAAGGAAATAAACTTTTGGATTCAAAGTGGATCTACAAAAGGAAAAGAAAGTTGATGAAACTATTGACAAATACAAAGACAGACTTGTTGTCATAGGCTTTAGACAATAAGAAAACCTTGTTTGACAGATAATAGCACTAACTAAGATTACATAAATTTAGATGTTAATTGCGCTAGTTGCTAAATATTGCCTTCAAATTCATCAAATTGAATGTGAAAACATTTTTATTTTAAATGAAAAATTGGAGGAAGAAATTTACAAGGAACAACCCAAGGGCTTTGTGGTTCTGGTAAAGAAAAGAAAGTTTGTAAACTTGTTAAGTCACTCTGTGGACTAAAAACAAGCGCCCAAATAATGACATGCGAAGTTTGATCAAACTATGTTGGCAAATGAATTCAAGATTAATAAAAGTGATATATGTTTTTACATTAAAGACACTCCAAATCACAAGGTCATTATTTGTTTTTATGTTGATGACATTGTGATCGTCAAAAGAGACATTTCTAACATAAATGCTACTAAGCATATGCTAGAAAGTAACTTCGATATGAAAGACATTGAAGTTACTGATGTGATTGAAAATGTACTTGACAAGTTCAAGCATTTGGATTTCAATATTGTCAAGACTCCAATAAATGTGAGATTTGTACTTCAAAAGAATGAAGGCAAAAGTGACTCACAATTGGATTGTGCTAGAGTATTGAGAAGTATGATGAATATCATGAAGTGTACGCAATCAGATATAACATATGCTATTAATAAACTAAGTCGGTTCACGAGTAATCTCAATCAAACTCATTGAATGACAATGAAAAGAGTTTTGGAGTATTTAAAACATACTTAAAAAAAACTATTGCTTTGCATTATAACTAATATTCAACAGTATTGGAAGAATATAGTGATGCAAATTGAATCACCAGGTCAAATGAAGTAAAATCCACGAGTGGATATGTATTTACTCTTGGTGGAGGAGCAGTCTCTTGGAAATCTTCCAAACAGAGATGTATCGCTCGCTCTACTATGAAATCTGAGTTTATCACTCTAGATAAGGCCAATAAAGAAGTTGAATGACTTCAAAATTTCTTGAAAGATTTTTGGCCCAAACCTTTTAGCTCCAGTATGCATACACAGTGAGAGTTAATTTGCAATAGGTAGGGCATGAAGCATGATGTATAACGGAAAGTCTCGTCATATATGATGTAGACATAATATCGTTAGAGAACTACTCTCTAGTGGAATTATCATAATTGACTATGTAAAGTCAAAGGATAATGCGTCGGATCCACTTATAAAAGGCCAAACTAGAGAGGGAGTTGATAGATTATCAAAGGGAATGGTACTATGGCCGAGAACAAGTTATTGTGGCGGTAACTCTACCTAGAAGACTGGAGATCCCAAGATCTAGGTTCAAGGAGATAAAACAAAGTCATTGATGACGGTTCAACATTGTCAAAATATTTTTTATGGTCCATTCTCATGATAAGACAATGTTCAGTAACAAGGATAAAGGCTTTAGGACTTTCTAATAATTTCTAAGTTTGATACAGGGTATATCAAATGGTGTATCTACGGGATAACACAATTAGAAATCACCTATGTAAGTGTGAAGTGTAAGTCGCTTCAAGGAGAATTCGGTAAGGCCAGTTCTTTATGCACTTATAAACCGAGACGTGTTCATGGCTGAAACTAACAAAACAATGAGAACCCAAAACAGTTCAAGGGTTGATTGTGTGACTTATGTTGTCTAGGTATACATCAAAGATCGACAGTTCAAAGATATCAAATCTACCGATTGACCGAGTATATCCGATATATGTTCACTACGGAAATTTCAAAAGGAAACCCACTTATCCAGAGGCAATCAATCCTTAATTACGAATCACACAGTTTTTCATGCATACGTTTTAACAATAGCATTCCCTATTGATGTGGGGGATTGTTGGGTTTTAAAGGTGTGACCAGGAAATGAAGGGTTGTGACTCTCCTGAAGAGTTGTGACTATGCCGAAGGGTTGTGTCCTTTCTAAAGGATTGTGACCGTTTGAAAGGTTATGCCTTTTCCAAAGTGTTGTGACCTTTCTGAAAGATTGTCTTCTTTTTGAAAGGTTGTCTTCTTTCCAAAGGGTTGTGACCTTTACCCTTTGTTGTATATAAATAGAGAGGTTTTCTCTCATTTTTCTGTATCGAATTCTTTCCTTCTTTTGCATACATTTCTTACAAAACAAAATCGATCGATCGTGTTTGTGTGTGTGATTCGTTGCTGTCATTTTGAGTTCGTTGAAATTATCGAAGTTTGAGGTACTGCTACTTCTTTAATGGTTAATCCGTTTTATTTTGGGAGGAATTAATCTGCAACCTCGGGTACTTGAGGGGATTAAATTTCTTAAGAACACACAGTGGGTTCTGTGGACTCGAATAGTTCTTTATGTTTTTCTTTTCATATTTTATTTTTTCTGATTTGCTAATCTGAATACAGGAGATAACAAAATATATAGTACATGCTACTATATATTCTTGATCACTTTAAACAGAAACCATACTAACCAACAGAAGCTAGAAAAGGTGCAAAATAAATGTTGAAAGAAGTTATATATATATATACATATATCAACTTGGTTGATAAATTGTCCAGGAAAAGATAACTCAAAGATATATCTTCCATGCATGATCAAGGGTTGTAAACGTACTGTAATGTTTATGTACTCCGTTATATCTATGTCATGTAAAATAATCCTTATTTTCCTCATAAAGTGCAGACATATATGGTAATATAGAATTGTACGTACAGATGGAGGCCGGTATTATTAGTTGTGAGACCTTGAAGTAGAAAAACAAATTTGGCTTTGTCAGCACTGAGCTTGATATATTCAGATCACATGATGAACAAGCAGACAAACTAGGACAGGGTATCTAAATTATATGGGATCGGAGGATCTTACAAAATGGTTTCAAACCTCCACAGCGAACATCCCTGGAACTGGTCTGGAGATACCACTCTCTTCTGCCTTGTCAACAATCATCTGAAAGCTGATACAGAATCTTTCCAAAAGCATTAATAGATACGTACGTACGTACAATAATGTTTTTCTTTTGGGCATAGTATAAAAAGAAAAGAAATATTAATCCGCAAAAAAACATAATTACATGAAGACTCCAAGTTGAACATATGAAAATTCCTTGATAGCCTCTCCTCTAGAGATAGGGAAAACATTTGCTCACGCATTCTTGCCTCAAAAGGTGGTCTTATTTCAATGATGGATTTATTCAAATGAATTATCTAGTAGGGTTGGGAGGAGAATTGACCATTCAATCTTGTGAACTAATCGAGACAAAAATTGGAAAAAGAGATATGAACAGAGAGGAATAACCAATCATTTTGTTTCAGTAGAGGTATAGACTAGAAACGGTTGGGGGCAATAAAGTAGGTGACGTACGTAGTTGGATTTTGCGAGATGTTCCAATCACTGCTGGTTGTGATTCCAAGAGCCGAACGAGAATGAATACCACACAAATAGAGTCAAGACAAGGCTACCTAATGGAATGTTTAACCGATCGACTGAATTGGCACAGAAGTTATAACATGAGAAAACCACGATTATAGTTGAATGGAAGTCAATCTTCTTTCAAGAGGTAGTCTTCCTTGATTGCTTCTCTAAATATTTCTTTATTATCAATCTGCAACGACTACTTCTCGTTCCTTGTATAATTGAGGAACAAGTTTTCTCATAAAATCGAAAATCAAATACTGAACGCCAACCATTACATTAAAGATCCACCCACACCCACTGTGAATTTATATTTATTAATTTTATAAGTATCATTATCACTAAGTGAAATTTAGTATAGAAATGAGCAAGTTGTGCTAAAATGCTAATTTTATATTGAAGAGTAAATTAATCGGTGATTTGTTTATGAACAATTGTATCTGTACTAGGCTTATAATGAATTCAATCATATTCCAAGAAAAAATGAGCTTATATTTTATTAAATCATCCAACTTGTCCATGTTTTAAAATAGGAAAATTAAGAGAATAGTTAGTAACTGAACGTGTTTTCTAAAGTGAATTACTAGTTTTATTCAAGTAGCTATATACAATTTCATTTAAAGTAGATCAGAATCTAAACAATAAAATTAGGAACTAATGATTTCTATTTAGTACTCCATGTCCTCAATTACTTGTCCACTTTTCCTTTTTTAGTAGTTCTTAATTACTTGTCCATTTTGACAAATCAAGAAAAGAGAAAATATTTTTACCTATTATACCCTCAATTAATTACTTTGAAAAAGGTAGAATTTTTTGAAAATCTTAAGTTTTTAATTCTTTCACTTCATAATTAATAGGGGTAAAATAATAAACTCATTATGTCAATAATTGTTTTCTTAATAGGTGTGTTAATTTAAAAGTGGACAAGTAATTAGGGATAGAGGGAATAATAAATAAAAATATGTATTAAACTGGATCTGTAGATCCATTGGATCATTAGGTTTAACTGTGCCACGCAAATTTATGAGGAAAGTATAATCAAGTAATTAAATAAATAAAAAATAAAAAATTATAATTATATACTATTTTATATATAAACACATGCTATATATTATTATATGTAAACTTTTATTGTATACTCTATATTTTATTTCAATATCTTGTTTATATCTCCTAATGATTTGGGAACGTTATTTATTTCTTGAAGGAAGAGATAGCATCAACATCATTCTAATCCGTGAAAATAAAAATTTCTTATAAAAAAATACTATAAATCTAAAAATAAATTTAGAGAAAAAGATTTGATATATCTCTTAACTTTGTCTTTGTGATTTAAAACTGATATATCCTCTTTAAAAAAAGTGGCTCATATATATACTATTACATAAGATATATCCTTTTCATTTTACGGAAGTGAAAAAATTAATTTTAAATTTATATTTTTAATTTTTTAAAAAAAACCATGTATGAGTATATTTGATCATTCTCACATGTGAATCTATTTAACTTCATCAATTCAACGACTAATTTAGGTGAATTATTTGATCATCAAATTTATTTTTCACTCATTTTCTTATAAAATTTATTTTTACAGATACAAAAAAAATAACAATATAGCTGCAAAAAGAAATCTTACTTTTTTCTCTTTTTTCCATTCACACTTCATTCTTTCTAAATATTAAAGAATAAAAGAAAAAAATAAAATAAAATAACTCAAATAATAATAAGCAAAGGATCTATAAGAGAGATACTGAAATACCTTATAAAAAGGACATAAAACTAAAAATAGTAATCTGTAAGTAACCTGTAATATCAATTCTCCCCCAAAAATAAATATATGCTCCTCATATTATTATTATAACAACAATTAAAATACACTATATACTAGCACTGCAATAAGTATATTTAATTTGATTCACCAGTTTCACCAAAAATAATATGTACTCCAGTTAAAGGTGTAAAAAGAATATAAAAAATCGATCGAATCTAATCGTATCAAATTGATTTATATTATTTTTTCAATAAAATCGTTAATTTTTATGTAAGTGTATAACCATCTCGAATAATTGGGATGATCTTTTTAATTTAAAAAAAGGTTAAAATAATTTCGAACCAAACCGAATAACCTTACATGTATGCAAATATATTTTACATATCAACAAATTGTAAAATTAATTGATAAATATATTTTATAACATATTTCAAATCTCTCTCTCTATATATATATGTATATATATATATATATATATATATATATAAAGGAGGAACATAGAAAAGGTGATGTGGCACCTCTCTATGGCCTCCATTCATATTTTTTTTCCCTCTTTTTTCTTGATATTTTTTCTTATTTCTTTCAATTATTTTTTCTTGCAAAATCATCTTCTTAAATTATACCTCTTCAATTATATAAATTCTATTCTTAAATTAGTATTAATAATATTCATAACTCTCAAACCTTTCATATTCATAACCTCTCAAGTCTTTCATATTCATAACCTCTAATTATTTAATGTGCAAGGTTATATTAACACTATAAAATCACACTAAAATTGTGTGTTATTTTGTAGTCATCTTTGGTTAGAGAATTAGTGGCAGACATGTTACAATATTTGTAAGCTTTGAGGTGTATTATCTTTTTCAAACATGATTTCATATATTACTTTTAATTAGCAAGTACGGCTAATATGTCAAAGCATATTTTTGTTTCTTCAAGATAAATTATTTTGTTTTGTTATCTTTGAGATTTGTTTTAGGACTAATAATCTATTTGTTATTATTTTTCTTGACTCTTGTATATAGGATGAAATGAAATAATCCAGAGATGGAGATTAATGGATTTTGAGCTATATATATTGATTATTCTTTAATTCTTTTAGGTGCTTAAGAAGTAATGTTTCTATTATATTATTTTCTTTTTTGAATTATTTATGTTTTGTCAAAAACGATTATATGTGTAGGAGGATTTATGATAAAATGATTTCTCCCTATTCTTTGTCTTTTTCTTCTTTTGCTAGATAATTTCTTAACTTATTTAATCATATTTTGCAGATTATAGGAGATATATCTATAATAAAAATGGTTAGACATTCTTGCATAATTTGATTTTACAAGGTAAAATAATTTGATATGTCTAATATAATTACAATTCTTTCTTTGTTGAAATCATACATTTAATATTATTTGCTTGTATTCGTGAAGATATAATTCCTGAGTTTTTTGAAAAAAAACATTTAATTTATTCTCTTTAGACCTCTATGTAATTCTTAGATAATTTAATTATATTGTAATGATAACACTCTTCAAAAAAATTATTTGTTCAGGTAAATTCATCTCTCACTTTTTTGTTGATAATATTAATTTATTGTGTTTGTGGGGTATAATATTTTAAAAAATAGAAGCAGGAAATGAGTAAATGGATATCGATATGCTACTTAAAGAAATACGTACATATACTTCCATAATCCGGTGGAGCAATTTTTATTAACAAAAATGATAGAACAAGAGAATGTAAAGTTAATTTATAATTTTGAAAATACAGTTTATTTTATTAAAATAAATTATTTATTAATGTAAAATTGCAATCTTTAAATTTTTCATTTTTTTGTTTTCTAGGAGATTTCAAGTTGTTTATTAATACGTCAAGTTACAGTCTTTATATTTTTCATATTTGTTATTTTTCATGAGTTCTCAAATTATTTTAAAATTGCGATTAATTTATAATTTTAAAAATATAGTTGGTTTCCTTTCTTTCTATTTACTTATAATAAAATATTTGTCTCAATAACTCTAATTTGATTGTCTTTTCATTTTCTATAATTAATGTTCTTTATTAGTGTAATAATGTACAAATATTACTCCTATTATGTTACAAACAAGTCCAAAGCCACATTGTTAATCCTCTTAATTACTATGACTCTTTATTCTTAGGAATTTATTATATTGAATGTAATATTTATTTAAAATGTGAAATATACTTTTTAATAATCTTGTGTTTAAGCCAAGCAAAATTAAAAGAAATAGAAATTTGTATGTGTCTTTTTTTTGAATCTTTTTTGCGTAGTTAATTCTCTCTTTTGTTCTCTTTTATGTTTATTTTTAAATTTTACATTCTTTTGTTTTCCCAAAAATAATTGGATATCTGAACTAAATATGATAATAATACATTAAGATATGGAATCTAACTAATTGAGATTGTTATTTTTCATCATTTAAATATGTAAACTTTTTTTATCTAAAATTTAATTATTAAAAAGTTATTAATCAAATATTAAATTAATCTAATATTGTACAATAAAAATAATTAAAACATGTGATGATTGCGTGATGACGACGACAAGTAATAGTAATTGTGGATAATGTTTAAAAATAGGTTGGCTAACGATATAGTCATGAATAATAACTTTTAATGGCAATCTGAGTTACACATTGTTGAAAAATTGTATTGAGAATATAAGTTTACATAAATATATACAAATTATACTAAAAAAGATCTCAAATAAAAAAGAAAAAAATGATCACATCTCAAATTTACATTTCAGTAGTTTTAATATTACCTTCTTTTTTTCTCTATGAAATTTATTTTTAATATTTAACTTTCCGAAGTTCACATATATTGATTTCTTAATGAATTTCATATTTAACCTAAATATTTTTCATAGCTTCTCTTCTATAAATTATGTGATTAATAAAAAAATCATTTTATTAAAGTAATTATTGATATTAATATGTAACTTTATTTTAATTCTTTTTATAACCGCGCAAAGCGCGGCCAAGTACATTAGTGATTGAATAAGGAAAAAACAAATTTATGATCAAACTTGAAAAAAAAAAAGAGTAATTAATTTTATCTGCTAGAAATTTAATATTTTTTTCCAAAAATAAATTACCTAATCATTCACTATTTTCTATAATAGGAAGATATTTATCTGTGATTTCTTACCAAATCATACCATAGTCATTTTGTTTGACTATTCGTATTTCCTAAATCTTGCACTCATATTTCAAAAAGAAAAATAATTTTATGAATATTTGTAATTAATTTTTATTTTTTTGAAATTCAACTTCCCTTTATATATGAACAATAAAAAATTGAAATAAAATTAAGGATTAACCTTGAGAAAAGAAGATTTTATTTTTACTGTCCAAATTTAACATAAATATTTTTTTGATAACTTACCAAATCTTATATATATGTTTTCAGTATGGAAGGGCATTTAGTTGGATTTTGTTACTAAATTGTATTATGGTCATTTTCTTGACAATACGTGTTTCCTGGAGTGCTGAATATTTTACAAAAAATATTGTTTAGAACTTATGTTTTTTAATTAAATTGCCGAATCTTTCATTTATTTTATGTATTAGGAGGATATCTATTCAAAATTTTATGTATTGTTTAGAACGTATATTTCACAATATTTAGCTTTTTTTTTTTCACTTTATCCCATATGTATAATTAAAATACAATTTTAAAGTTCAATCTTCTTTGACATGTAAATGAATAAGAAAAAAATTATATACAATTAAACGGCTAGGGTTGAAAAATTATATGCAATTCATACTTGGACAACATTTTTATCAATATAGTTAGTAATTACTTTAAAAAAAATCACTTAATATATGTTGTTTAATTGCCAATTCATACTACTTGTATAAATATAAACTAGGTCCTAGGCGACTGGATGACTTTGGGCCTTTGCTTCTCTTTTTTTTTTTTTTGTTTTTTTAAAGAAAGTTTCACAAACAACTAAGATAATAGACATAATAAGGCTTTATATCTATATTTTTGGTAATTGCACTCCATAGTTATAGTTTTGTTTGTTATGGAGGCTGCAATTTGTATATTTCGCTTGCCCGCTTGTATATTTCGCTTGCAAATATACAAACGGGATGAGTATATAAAAATGGAGGTGATTTGTATATTTTGCTTGCCCGTTTGTGTATTTTGCTTGCGAATATATAAACGACTAAGTATATACAAATTTTGTATTTATATATTTAGGAATTTTTCAGAACTGCATTTGTATATTTCACTTGCCAATATACAAACATGGTAATATATTATGAATTTTTCATAAATCATATACAAATAGCTAGGGTAAGCATATACAAATTCTGGATTTATACAATCAAGAACCGAACTATACAAATTTTGAATTTATACAATCAGGGACCGAATTATTCAAATCCTAGATTTATACAATTTAGAAACCAAACAACAATTTTTTGTGAAACTGTAGCCACAGATTAAAAATAATCGAAACTATGGTTATATTACATAATATACTCAAGATGTTTTGCCCTTTCGCCTATTTTTTTTTTTGGGTTTCCCACCCAGTGTCCAGAGCCTACATTGGAGCTCCGACTAAATTCGGATCGTGCATTGTAGGGGCCCATTCGAGGGTGGCACTCCCAACAAGATTTTCTCCATACCCAGGGCTCAAATCTAAGACCTCTGGTTTAGGGTGAAGCAGTTTCACCATTGCACCACAACCCATGTTGGTGGGGCTTTGCTTTTTAGTTAGCTTTTAATTAATTAGGTTTATAATTAAAAGATACTATAATAGATACTCCATCAAACAATACGGAAAAATCTATGCAAACGCTCCTATTAAAAGCGCAAGATCAAACAATAGGAATAAGGTTTTACATTCTTGGCTTCTTGGTGAAGAATTGAAGTGCTTCTTCAAGAATTACTTGCGAAAGAAATGCTTTAATAATGGTGTATTTTGAGGTGAAACTTTAAAAGTAAAAAACCCGAACATTAACCAAACCGTACCGATACCAAAGAGAAACTGATACGATTGAGATGACTTTAAGAAAAATCCAATTTTGATTATACATTATAAAATACCCTTGAGATGGTATAATTTTTTAAAAGTAACCGATCAAACTGTCCATTGGTAATTTCTTATATATGTATTGTTGTTGGCTATGGCAAAATTATGTTGCAAGATATTAAGAAATAGCTAAAATATATTACTGAACTTATGAAATGACTCACATATGTCACTTGTAAAAAAAGGGGTGAGAGGGGTTGGGGTTGATTAGTAATGAAGGATTTAGATAATACCACATGACATAATCTGGTACTAGTAGGGCTTTGTTAGCACAAATGAACCAAATGTGTCATGCCATGGCATTCATAACTCCAACTATTAACAAAAGACGTGATTGAGGCATTCTGAAAATTCGATGACAAATTTGATTGTTTTCTAAATTTAAATTTTATATAAAAAAAAACTGTTCAAATTTCATGTTCAAACAAAATTTCAAGTTCAAATCAACATAATTTCAGATCACTAATTTTAAATTATGATTTGGAATCATGTTCAAACGAGCACTGAGAAGAAAGGGAAAGAAAAGGTCTACTCTTTTTTTTGGCAGTGTCCTTCAGTTTTTATGCTTATTTAAGTAGTAGTTGGGGATCAAGGATCTTTATCTCTCACAGCTGAGTGCAATGGTAAAAACAATGACTTCCAAAGCTCTCTTCTTTGGTGTGCTCTTATTTTCAGCTCTCTCTGCATTTGCAGAGGAGAAGGAGGATGATAATCCTGGCCTTGTTATGGACTATTACAAACGCACATGCCCACAAGCTGAAGATATTATCAAAGAGCAAGTCAACCTTCTCTACAACAACAACAGAACAATGCATTTTCTTGGCTACGGAATGTCTTCCATGACTGCTTTGTTGAGGTACAAACAATCTCTCTCACACTCTTTTCTCCATTTTGATGAACATTTTAAGTTTAAGATGGTGGCATTTTTTATTGTTTTGTGGGTGCAGTCATGTGATGCTTCATTGCTGCTGGACTCAACCAGGGAGATGCTGTCTGAGAAGGAGACAGACAGGAGCTTTGGCATGAGAAACTTCAGATACATATTACATTGACACAATTAAGGAAGCTGTAGAAAGGGAATGCCATGATGTTGTTTCCTGTACTGATATTATCGTCTTGTTTGGTAGAGATGGCATTGTTGCTGTAACTTAATATTGTTATTTTTTTTTTTCATAGTGTTACCTACTGTCAATATCAGAGGCGAATTCAAGATCTTGAGTTAGTGGGTTCACATGAATGCGATCTTATTAATGGTGTTGTGCACAGTTAGGAGGGCCTTACATCCCACTCAAAACTGGAAGGAGGGATGGCAGGAGCAGAGCAGATATTCTTGGGCAACACCTCCCAAGCCACAATGAAAGCATTAGTGTTGTGCTTGAGAGATTTGCCAATATTGGAATTAACACTCCTGGAGCTGTTGCCTTGCTAGGTATACACTATACACATCCCACAATACCTTGAATTTCTTGGATCAATTATTAGCAAAAAAGGATAAGGACAGTTTGGTGCACTAAACTCTATGCATGAGGTCATGGGAAGAGCCAAACCACACTGATTATATGCAGCCTTATCTTGCATTTCTGATAGATGTTTTTCTTCATGGCTTGAACATGCAAAACCCTACTCCGTATTATTAGGAGACGAGAGAAAAAAAGATCTAAGTTAATTATCTCTCATCTCTCTTGCAGGTTCTCAGTGTGTTCTTCCCACAGTGTATTAAGTTGGTTCAGCGTTTATATCCCGAAGTGGACCCTCAACTCAACCCTGAACACATACCCCACATTCTAAAGAAATGCCCATATTCAATCCCGACACAAAGGCCATGCAGTATGTGAGAAATGACAGAGGCACACCCCTGAAGCTAGACAACAACTACTGCAGGTACATATTGGACAACAAGGGATTGATGTTGGTGGACCAACAACTAGCTGTAGATAAAAGGACCAGACTCTATGTAAAAAAAATGGCAAAGAGCCAAGACTACTTCTTCAAGGAATTTGCAAGAGCCATCACTGTTCTCTCTGAGAACAACCTTCTCACCGGCACAAAGGGTGAGATCAGAAAGCAGTGTTATCTTGCCAACAAGCACTAGGAACTTGCTTTGCTACTACTTGTACCCTCCGTTTCCATTCTGTATGTGAGGAGAGGACATGGATAATATAGAAATAAGGTGGTGTTTCCCAGTTGGTGTTTGTTTTAAATGCAAGTATGATGAGTTTAAGATAGTTTATGGAAGTAGTAGTAACCATGTTCATTACATTCCCAGTTGCTTTTGTAAGTTTCTCAACAGCTGCTACTTTTTAGGCTGTAAGTTTTATGTTGGAGATGGGCCATGATATAAAAATGTGTTTGTTCTCTCTCTCTTTATCATAAAGATACAAAGCAGATTCCATCAACTTTATATTGGATTATGACCCTCCATTCCCATTTCCTCAATTGTTAGATTATGACCTTGACTGCTATTACAAGTAGAGGACTAATGCAGTAGAGGAGATAGGCAAGTTGAAATCATCTGACATTATCAATACTTAATCAATACAATTAAGAGGCAAAGACACCATTAGAGGTGCTAGATAAAAGGACATCTCGTTCATGGAATGTAATGGAACTTGTGCACTATGAATTCATCGCAATCTGGAATTTTCCTTCCAAGAATTGAGAGATGACATTATAAGGGCACAAAATATGTATCTATTGAGCAAGTTCTAAGTTCAAGAGGCATACAAATATGCACCAATACACTCATAAGTCATTTATAGGTTGATAATGTCATAAGACCAGAACACCAAATATTCAGAAAGGTCATCAACCCATCCGTCTATATCTTGAGCTGACACAAAAGGCTTCAATCTATGCTTTTATGAGCTGTTACTCTTAACTCTTTGATCACCTGAGCATCCCCTTTAATCTTTTGACCACCTTAGAAGTTTTGATCTTAAAATGGATAATCATTTCTCAAACAGAAGTCGAAAAAGGTTTAGAATGAAAATGCATGCTGATATTATTTCTTCTCATTTCAACTTACCGAGGGTTGATGCAATGAGGAAAAGAATAAGGTAAAGCTAGCAAAAGTACTTTTTACTTTCTCCTTTTGGGCGTTCAGGAGTTGTTGCTTCTGTGAACATCAGTAGTTTTAGGTTCAGTAAAAGGCTTAACAGAAGCAGTTTACAAAATAACTGGTTATTTGGTATAGTGGCTATGAAAAGCACCCATTCCATGGTTGACAACAGAAATAGAATGGTATGCTGAATGCAAACTAGTCAACTATACAGAAGTTGAATAACTAAGCTAATCTACTTACATTAATTAAGTTTGTTGGTCGACATACACTTTTCATCTCCTTCACATGTTCATTTTAAATTTCCAGGACCTTGAGCAGCTTCAGAAGCATAAAAGATATGAGGTTCTTTATTTTTATTATAATCAAAATAATAAGGTTAAATGTGTTTCCTTTGAATATCAAATAAATTAGAACTGTGCATGACAAAGAAACCAGTCCCTCTATGATAAAAAAATGAAAGCACGATACAGTGTTCAAGATCGGCAAATTTAACTCTCATTGTATATTCAGATATTGATTTCTTAAGTACTATAAATCAAACTTTCTTTTTGTTAAAAATATTAAATTTAGTTGAAAAATCATAATCAAAGAAAACAGTCTGATTTCTCAAAAAAGTAATACTGCATTCTTTTTGGGGCGGAATGAATATAAATTATAAATATATGAATTTTACTAGCTATTCCGCTTTAAATTCGATGTACACCAAAATGCTTCCTGTATTCCAACTGCTTTCCAATGTAGTCAAAGCAAATAAAAATAGATTGGAGATACCAGGTATAACAAGTACATCAAGAATACCTCTTCCGCTTTTTCTGAATCTTCTCTTCTCGCAGCCCAGCTCTCTACATCGTGCTGGCTGCTGAACAGCTCTGCTTGCAAGGTTACTGTTTCAAGGAACTAAAAAAGTTTATCTTGGGGCTGTGTTCCGCTCCTCATCATCGCACAAAACTCCTCATAATTGATCCTGTCGTCCTGTTTAAGTGAAAGAGTATAGATAAAATCTAGTATCATAACAGAGTTACAAATGTTAAAACATTGCATCAGAAAGTACTTACATGGTCTGTGTCCACCTCTACTATAATTTCCCTGATGGTGTCCTCATCGCCCATACCATACTCCTTCATAGCACTTTCCAGTTCGTCTTTTGTTATGAAGCTGAATCACATTAACAAAAATAAAGAGGTGAACTTCCAAGGGGAGTGATCTGTTAAAACATAATGCCTGAGACAGATCCTACCAAATCCGTAGATTAAGGATTTCTTAAGCAGGATTAACTTGTTACTCATGAAGCATATCATCTAACTTGACCCTATTTAGTACTAGAAAAACCGACCTTAGGCATTGTGTGTCTAAAGTGTACCAGATGACACTTAGGCAAGATGAAAGGTGCCTTGGAGATGGCAAGGCAGCCATGAGTTTGGGCATATGCAAAGGCAAGGACAGGCGCTTGTGTGCCAAACGTGTATGAGGCAAGGTCTATTGGTAAGGGTGTAGCATTGTCATCAACATGTGTTGAAGATGTGCATCTAAGGGTGTGTCCTAGTGGTTAATAAAGTGGGTTGAGAACCAAGAGCTCTCAGGTTCAGATCCCAACGAGACAAAAACACTAGGTGATTTCTTTTCATCTGTCTAAGCCTTGGTGGACAAAGTTACCTGGTACTTGTTCCTGGTGGACAAAGCAGTTGTGCTGTGTGCAAGGCACATTTGACCGTTGTGCTAAGAGGCTGAAGGCTATCTGTTCATGGGGCATAGTTTCAGATCATGTCCTAGTGTTTTACTTGTTTTGTGCAGTCTCGGCATGTGCCAGGCACACCTCTGGCCCTTCTAACTACCACTGGCAGACCCGTATGTGTTGTTATTGGGTAAGGCAGATTATGTTGTAAGTCGTGCAACTCGAAATCCTTCGTATATTCTAAGAGAGTGATAAAAGGTGGGGTGATTATACCTATAATTCTGTGTGTGCTTTGTTTACTAAGTTCTGAAAATAATCCTAAGTCCCAGCTAACAAAAGAGAGAAGTGTAAGGATGAGTTGTTGTGTATGACTGACTGTCGTGCACTGGTGATTGCAAAAAATTGACCCTGTAACAACTGGTATCAAAGCGAGAGTTCGTGCTTTGGTCTATGTTGGAAGGAAGCCCAAATTCAGAACTACGCGAACGATTGTCAAAGTTGGAGACACTCGTTGGTGTGACTGATGATGCGTGGATATGGTGGACATAGTAACCCAAATCCATCGTTTGAGGGGAGATCTAGAACGGTTTCATGAGACTGTTTCTGGACAAACGAGGGATGTTCAACAATCCTGTGAGGCTGTTGATGTTCAGATTGAAAATTTTAAGAAAGAGAACGAAAATCTTAACCTTGAACTTGTCGTTCTTCGAAGGGCTATGGCTACTACTGGCCGTGGAAGTAATGAATGTTCAAAGGTTAAGATCCCACAACCTAAAGCATTTGGGAGCGCGTAGTGCTAAAGAATTGGAAAACTTCTTGTGAGATATGGAACAATATTTCTACTGCTGGGGTTCCTGAAAATGACAAATAAAATCACCACGGCATAATACATAAATAAACCCTTTAACTTGGTTTCACCTGGCTTCTATGCCTTGCAACATTGAGTGTGCACAAGTAGACACTTAAACAGTTAAACTTGTATAAAATTGAACAAATAGACACACACATCCTACATGACATAATACACGCCACATAGGACACAAAATTGCCATGTAGGACGAATGTGTCTATTTGTTCAATTTTACACAAGTTTAAGTACCTATTTGTGCACACTCAAAGTTGGAGGGCATAGGTGTCAACTGAAGCCAAGTTAAAGGGCATATATATTTATTATGTCAAATCACCACCATGTATCTTACTGGTGATGCGAAATTGTGTTGGAGAACTCGGAATGCAGATGATGAAAGTGTTGGTAGACCCAAAATAGATACTTGGGTAAAGATGCATAAGGAGATGAGAGACTAATTCTTGCAATGCATAATGGATTGCTAGGGATAGTTTGAAACGCCTAAGGCAGTGGGTTTAGTTCGCGACTATATCAAGGAATTTTCTTCTTTGATGTTGTACATTCAGAACATGTCGGATGAGGATAAATTGCACAACTTTATTTCTAGGATGCAGGCATGGTGCGGAATGAACTAAGGAGGCACAAGGTCAAACGACCTTCCAGGCTCGATTGTTGTGGCGGGTACCTTGGTTGATTATCGTACTACCCGTAGATCTGAACCGTCCCATCCTGTTTTTTTTTTTTTGGAGCTTTTGATGGATGAATAATTCCAGTATCCAGTAAATTGTTCAATTTCCGCAGTTCAGCCAACTCTTTTGGAGCAATGCAATAAGGTGGTTGTGCAGGGGGCATTGAACCATACAACAACTCTATCTTGTGATCAGTTGCCCTCCGCGGTGGCAAGTTCTTAGGCAATTTAGGCGGCATCACATCGGCAAATTCACTTAACACTTGCGCAACACACCCCCGCACTTCAACTATGACATCATGTTTAATCTCGATTCTCGACCAAGGCAGCAAGGGAAGTCTTACCTACCCTTTCCCAACCTTTTTCAATAGTCATGGAAGAAATGATAGTACCTTTCTCTCTCTTTTTCTCTTCCCCATATGGATTGTTAACATTAATTAAAACTAGGTGCCATTTCATGCATAGTCATTAAACCATCAAACTGAGGCATTGGAACAAACCAATTTTTCCACACGAATCAATCTCAAGGATCACCTTAAAGTCCTCTAATGGGATCACCATCAATTAGCCTTCCCATTCCAATTTCAAATAGAACTAAGAATATTATAAGACATACCCACAATGGCTTGGACTTGGGCATTCACGGTCTTGATGTATGACAAACAATACTCACAGTCAACCCATACTTATGCACAAGTTTGGCAGAAACAAAGGTGTGCATGGCTCCAGTAACAATCATGGTCACTATACTCTTGTCCCCAATCTTCATTTCAATATGGATAAGTAAAGAATGAGGATTATGACATCACCTGTAGCATTCAAAAATGTCATCATACCCACCAATTATAAAAGGATTCACTAGGGCAGCAACTTCACTCCCTTCACCATCTCGGGTCTTATCTGAAGCAAGCGTAGCATCCACACGACGTCTATTTGGATAATTCATAGCAACATTCGGATGCCGAGTCTCGGGTTAGGGTTGGGCTTCGGGACCCAACTCTGGGTCGGGTCTCAGGTCAGGGTCAAATATCGAGTCAGAGGTCAGTAATATGTAGATGACACCCAAGAACCATATGTAGGGAAACGTCTCCATCAATTCATCATAATGAAAACACTCAATAAAAACAAGGCTAAAATCTAATTTTCATTAGCCTCCAACCAAAGTTATCCTAGCTGATCCATATTGGCAAGCTTTAGTATAAGCTACACTTAGCTAAAAGCTTGAAACACTAAAATTATGATCACTTTTGTGGACTTACCCACTATGGTCTGTGTCAAAATACTGAAAAGCTTTGAATAGATCGTCATCCCTTTCAAGCCGATGTCTATGCATTGTTGCAGTAACAAACTCAATGTAGTCAATCGTTCCATTTCCATCCACATCAGCCTGAAATATAGAACCATAAACAGGATATATAGGACTAAGAAATCTTACAGGAAGACCAATAAATAGATAAATTCAGTCAAATGAATCATACTTACAGCTTCCATAAGTTGCTTAACTTCAGCCTCTGAAAGCTTTGATCCAAGGCGGGCTAATCCCGATTTTAGTTCTTCGTAAGTGATTGTCCCACTATTGTCTGTATCCATGTTAGCAAACATAGCTTTCAAACCTTTAATTTCTTCTTCAGATAAATTTTCTGCAATGACCTGGGATACCAATTAATAAAATGTCAGGGGGTTGAAATTTGACAACCTTCAGGGAAAACGGAAGAAACAATGATGAATGTCAATGAGACATTCTATGTAATGACAACCTATAGACAATAACCACTTGTCATGTAGAAATAATAGCTACAATGTTAGATTCTACCTTCAGTGCTAGTTTCTTGAGCTTGTTCATTGCCCTGAACTGCTTCATTCTGGACAGCACTGCACTATCTATTGGCTTGTCTGATGCTTCTCCACTTTGAAGCCATGGATGTTCTGTAGAAGCAAGCACAAAGAGTATTAAGAAAAGGCGCATAATTTAATTCCAGCATACTAAACAAGCTCCAAGCAAATGAAGCCCCCAACTCCCAAATCATATATCAAAAAGACTAAGAAACCTGAGAAACAAGTCAAAATGGAAAAGACTAAGCAGTCATCAAAAGAGCAAGAAATGCTCACTAACGCATCAAAACATTGAACAAAGTTTAAGACATCCTAGTGTACTTTTCTCCACATTTTGAAACTTCGATTCATCAAAAAGAATCTGAAGGAACAAGTATTTGGGCTACTTGTGATGCAATAGAAGCTTAAAGTTCTTAAAGTAACTGAAAATCCAATAGACGAATCGATCAAATATGGCCTTTGTATTAGATGCAGCCAACCAAAGATCAAACAACAAGCTTTCTTTGGACATTACTTGATAAGTTGAGGTAATATTTTGTCTCTAATTCTTCTTTCACTTTTATTCATAAGAAAGACGTCGACAAACAACAAAACTAGCACCTTCGACTGGTGGCAAAACTACCTCTTGCACTTTCTTGACATCATCATATGTGATGCAACAGAAGCTTAAAGTTCTTAAAGTAACTGAAAATCCAATAGACAAATCAATCAAATATGGCCTTTGTATTAGATGCAGCCAACCAAAGATCAAACAACAAGCTTTCTTTGGACATTACTTGATTAATTGAGGTAATATTTTGTCTCTAATTTTTCTTTCACTTTTATTCATAAGAAAGACGTTGACAAACAACAAAACTATCACCTTTGACTGGTGGCAAAACAACCTCTTGCACTTTCTTGTCATCATCATGTGTGATGCAACAGAAGCTTAAAGTTCTTAAAGTAACTGAAAATCCAACGGAGGAATTGATCAAATATGGCCTTTGTATTAGATGCAGCCAACCAAAGATCAAACAACAAGCTTTCTTTGGACGTTGCTTGATAAATGGAGGTAATATTTTGTCTCTAATTCTTCTTTTACTTTTATTCATAAGATATAAGTCAATAAACAACAAAACTATCACCTTCTACTGGTAGCAAAACAACCTCTTGCACTCTCTTTTCATCATCATATTGGTCACATAGATGTTAAACTTTTCACTCTTTGTAGAAATTTCCATTGAAAGAAATCAACATGAAACTAGAGCGGTTCAGACAAAGACTATTTTCTTGATAAATATTAAGCATCAATTACTTAAACCTCTTGAGGAAACTGGAACACCAACTATACAACTCTAAGCTTAAGAAAGGTGTACATTGCCTTTTTCACTTAACTTTAATCTAAACAGTAACTCTCTCAAACACATTGAGTAATGAATATTTTCCTCCCTTACTTTGCTCCCAATATTATAATCATATCATGAATAACTATTGTCTGCCTGTCAGCAACAATTGGTTTAAATATCAAATAAATTCTTAAATTCTTTGTAAACTCTGCTTCAATATCAAACTAGTCAAGTCGATGACATGAATCATTTATATATTCTGCTCTTTAAATTAGTTCCTAATATTTGAAAGTTGGAAACTCTGTATCTTGCTATAAGTTTTGGTAAATGAAGAAACATTTATGAAAGGACGTTCCGACGTATTTGTTCATTTAAAAAATATTTTTTTGTGTAAACATAATCTGGCAAAAAGAAAACATTGTTAACTAATAATTGATATCACAATAAATTAATCTCATCAACAAACAACGGATCAGCGTTGATATTTATGAAATATTTTATTTTAAGTTTCAGTTCAAGATGAATTAAAAAGAGACAGTGTTGATGATTTGTTTGGAAATTTTAGAGCATACTTTATTATTTAACTCTATAAACAAGTAGAACGACTGTAGTGCCCCGGAAAATCTCATTAGCTTTAAATGAATCTTATTCTTTGAGTGGCACCATTTAATTATCACAATTTACTTGCAATTGAATTTTGAGTTATTACCTAAATGTGTCTTTCTTATTTAAAGGATACATATATGTGAGCATGTGGATTATATGGATTGAGAAAAGGACTTCATAATTTAATGACGAATTGACACGAGATATTTAGGGTGAGGTGTCATGGTGTATGTTATTTGCATATGACATTGTTTTGATCGAAGAGACTCGCAGGGGAGTTAACGATAGGTTGGAGATATGGAGACAAAATCTGGAGTCTAAAAGGTTCAGGTTGTGCACGATCAAGACAGAGTATTTGGAGTGTAAGTTCAGTGATATGACACATGAGGCAAGCGTGGAAGTCATAATTGATACACAATTTGTCCCTAAGAGAGAAAGATTTAAGTATTTGTGGTCTTTCATCCCAAGAAATGGGGAGAACGACAATGATGTCACACATCGTAATGGTACGGCATGGATGAAGTGGAGGCTTGCATCCGGTGTATTGTGTGACAAGAAGGTACCACCAAAACTTTAAGGTAAGTATTATAGAGTAGTGGTTAGACTGATTTTGTGTATGAGGCAAGTGTTGGCCAGTCAAGAACTTTCAGGTCCAGAAGATGCAAGCAGTAGAAATGAAGATGTTGAGATGAATGTGTGGGCACAATAGGTGCAATAGCATTAGGAATGAGGATATCCGGGACAAAGTAGGAGAGACATTCGTGGTAAAAAAGATGAGGTAAGGGAGATTGAGATTGTTTGGACATGTGAAAAGGCAATGTGTGATGAAGAGGTGTGAGAAGTTGGATATAGTGGGGTCGAAGAGAGGCAGAGGTAAGCCAAAGATGTATTGGGGAGAGGTGATTAAACTGGATTTGGAGTATTTTCAGCTTGCCGAGGACATGACTTTAGATAGGAGGGTGTCACGGATAAGGGTAGAAGGTTAGTACGTACTAAAGAGTTGTCTTATTACTAGCCTATTCATGTATTTGGCTTGGTGGTAGTATAGAGCACCGTGTTGGTCGTAGTATTAGCCTATTAATATAGTTTTTGACTTTTGGTATATGATATCATTTATTCATGTGTTTAGGTGATCGCACCTTGTTGTTATTGTTATGGTTCCTTGCATATATGTTCCACACTACTTTGCTTTGTATTAGTCGTATTATTGTAGTTATTGCTTTTGATATCTAGCATCATCAGTTGTTTACTGTGTTTCAATTATCACACTATTTTGTTGTTCTTGTCCATTCTTGTAGGCTTTGCCTTGCATCCCATGTTAGTTACTACGTTTTCTACATTGTTTTTTTTTTTATAATAGTAACTGTATTCACACCAAAAAGCCCATCAATCAAAAGCTGATGGGGTGGGATTTACAACCCCTAAGGGCTTCATCGAGATTAAAAGACTAGATAGGAGGCTCTACATTGTTTTCTTCTTCTCTACACTTGAATTTGCTACACTTAAGCCAAGGATCTAAAACAACCTCTACCTCCATGAGGTAGTGGTAAGGTCTACGTGCACTCTACCCTCTCCATATCCCACTTGTGGGATTTCGCTAGGTTTGTTATTGTTGTATAATTTAATGAGGAACTATAGGGTCGACTTGTGACGACAGGTGAGTTTGAACTTTATATGATGAATTGTAGCGATAAACTTTCCAGAACATTTATGTTGAAGTTTTGATGATGGATGAAAACACTTTATGCAACGAAAATGATATAACATTATTTAGATGATGGCAGCCACATATGAGGCTTTAAGGTGATAATGTGGCAGCATTTATGTGTGGTTATAACTTTATATATGTACTTCCTCAGTAACTAGGGCAGGTGTGGAAAATGGAAAAGAATACTGATATTCAGAAGCTCTGATGGGTATGAATATGCTAAAGCGCCATATATGATGGATAACAATGTGAATAATCATATATTTATGAACTGAGTTTCATGAATGATGGAATGATATGCACGTATGGTGAAATGTTTTTGAACAAATAATGATGTTAGGCTTCCAATGGCCATGATGGCCACGCGATGGCAATGTTAAAGCAAGGTACTAGAGGTGAGATATCAGGAACCTTATCCTATTAAGGGCTATGAAAAACATGATTTTACAAAAGACCCATTGACACCTATTATGTTTTAACTTTTAAGTAGGATTTACCAATTTATCACACCGTGCTCAACTAATTGTAAGCATCATAATTATTTATGAATTCATTAATATGGTGCGTCATATATGATTTGACGAGGCTAGTAGAGAAAAGGACTATATGAATAGAGATGGCATTCGGGAGCCAGTACGGGTATGAGTTTGTAAGGGCAGTAACGTGATTAAACTTGCGGCCTTAAGAGCCAAGGTAAAACAAGTATAAAAGAGGTGTTCAGCAGCCCAGACTGGTACAAATATAGACGAACCATAACCTAAGTGTATTTCAAGCCTAATAGCCAAGGCTGGTTTCCATAGAAAAACTATGAAAAGCAATGGAAAAAATACCAATTTTGTCGAACTTTCCATTTTTGGAATAGTTATGAAATCCCTGAGGACCAGTGGTGAAGCTATGAAGAGGTTTTTGTTTTAATATCGGGAAATCCCCGAGGACCAGTGGTGAAGCTATGAAGAGAAATGTTTTATATAAAATCACCTTTACTTGCTATTAAACATAAGAACGGTGACTTATCATGCCTAAATAACTATGCATGTACCTCAAAAAAGAAGAAGAAAATAATCACGTATATATCCTTAGGGAGATTCACTTATTCAAGTAGATTCGAGTGTGCACTAAATAGCACAATGTCAGAGAGAGATGTTCTGAAGTGATTTAAAAGAAAAAGTGATTGATGCACCAACACTGCCAGTTATAGTAAGAGGAATATTGCACGATGCGTGATAACAAGACTAGCACACAAGCTATGTCTTGGTGTGTAAGTGTGAGGCTGAGGAAGCTATATAAAGTGAGGAAACTATCCTCTAAACCAAACAATGCAGCACACAAAAAAACAATGATCTCAGAAACGACATATCAACGTATGCATGGGAAGGAGTACAGAATGTATGATAGTATAGTGACAAAGATGGCTTATGGAATGCCTACAAAAGAAAATTGTCAGGAGGCATGAATTGAGGACAATATTTATTAAAATCAGGAGTATGATTTCCCTGAATATTAGAGATAATGATTAGATGAAGATACAAAAAGGGCGAAATACAGCCCCTTCGGGGTGGCCCAGTGGTTTGGGCTTGGGACTTCCATGTTGGACGTTTCAAGTTCAAACCCCTTGCTAGCGAAAGCAAGGGGTTTGCTTTCTGGGTCGAGCTCGTCGCACCGGGCTTGCCTAGTGCGAGTTACCTCTCTTATGTGGTTTGCGAGCTATTGCATAGGAGCAGGGGTTTTACCCTGTGCGCACCCAAAGGGTAGCAGCTGCGGGTTTCCCTTGTCATAAAAAAAAATAAAATGATGAAATACATATATAAAGTTATAAGCACACATAAATGTTGCCACAATATCACCTTAAAAGACGCATATGTGGTTGCCACCATCAAAATGACACTAAATCATTTTGTCTTATAAAGTGTTCTCAATCCTTTATTAAAACTCCTACAAAATTGTTGTGAAAAGTTAATCGCTACGGTAAAGAAATGACATCTGGACCTAACTCAACCCCAAAGGCTGGCTCATAAGGAGAGGATTGCTCAAGTCCATATAAGCAGATCACCGGTCCATTCCCCAACCAATGTGGGACTTTTACCCACTCTAACAACCCCCTAAAAGCCCAAACCCAACTAGAGCGTGGTCCGGGAGCTCAAACGGGGATGAACCTGCTCTGATACCATGTAAAAATATGACACTTGGACCTAACTCAACCCCAAAGGCTAGCTCATGAGGAAAGGTTGTCCAAGTCCATATAAGGAGATCACCAGTCCATTCCCAAACAAATGTGGGACTTTTACCCACCGTAACCGCTAAAATGCGTCATCTAAAGTTCAAACTCATCTAATGTCAAAAGTCGACCCTGTAGCTCCTCATTAAATTATAAACTCCATTTTCCTAATGTGTATAATGCACACGCTTACATATATGTATATCTCCTTTAAATAAGAATTTCACAATTAAGAAATAACCCAAAATTCAATTGCAAGGAATTTGTGATAATTAAAGAATCATTCAAATATTAAGATTCATTTAAAGCTAATGAGATTTTTCGAGATGCTAGAACAAAGGAAGATGGTTTCAAAGGAAAATGGCTCTCTAACATTTGCTATCTTTGTGATTTTCAGCGTGTGAATAAGAAAAGGACTAACATTTATTTACATATATTTATCCTTTTATATTCTAAAGAGCTTGCTTTCTTTGTATAGTTTATTATTTCTATGCTCTTGAAAAATAAAATATATCCCGAAATGGTCGATAATAAAAATTCCGCAGGGTATTTAATATTGCATTTAAGATGACTCAAATACGAAAAAACATATACCACTCAAGACATTTCTTGTACGTTCCTTTACACCTAATGTTAGAGAATAAACCTTGAAGTATTAATTTTAAAACTTTTGTTTATGTCGTATTAAGACCATAATATATTCTTTTTTTTTCTTTGGCCTCAAAGTGTCCATTCGCGTTGTCCCTTTGATGGACTGTCCAAATAGAAGATATGTTTTTTCCAAAAAACGAAAAAGATAACTATGAGATGATTAGGCATGTACTTTACAAGTTAGCTGAACTTTCAGCAGGTTTCTACATATCATCCAAATAAGACAGCCTTAGACATGAAAATTTAAGGAGCAGTTTAAGGATGGTTTGGTTTGCAATAGTGGAGGAAATTAAGTGAATAAACTTTTATTACACTTTCATCTGGGAGTTGATATTATATGATCAGTCCCATGTTTAGTTCTCCAGCCTAGGATAGTCTGAAAATCTGTAAGTAACCTTCCCTCTCTGTTACATCATGTATATATATGCATGTTTGTATAGTATATATAGCACAATCATAGGTAGAGATATTTAGGGATTTTATGGTTTTATTTCCTTAGATAGATTTACTTGTACACCTACAAATCGCTCACTCTTGGAATAATATGATAAGCAGATTTGCTTCCTTGTGTCTGTATCAGAGCAATGCTGATTAATTCTGGCCATACCATCCCTATGACTTCGGGACAGTCGCTGTGCCTATTCTCCAGTGGTTTTCTTTATGTCTGGATTGCAACATCTTCTTCCTCATGAGTGTGGTGCGAAAACTAGTACCACCACGAGACTTGAGAATTTCTGGCACCCAAGAAACTCCACCAACATCTGGTTCACCACGCGCTGGCGACAGTTGAGTCTCCGGCAGCGAGTTATTCCACGCACCAAGCGCATGAAGAGTTTTCAGGCAACTTTGAATTCGTGTTTGTAACTTATATTATATGGAGAATGACTTGTTCCTTTCTATTCATCAAGACAAGATACTTATACAAATACTATGCTTCTATGAAAGGAAAACTAATCAAAGTAAATCAACTAAGAATCTGCTCCTATAATTAAATTAGCTATATATGGAAGATATAATATTTACACCTATTATATTCTATAACACTCCCCCTCAAGCTGGAGCATAGATGTTGATCATGCCCAGCTTGTCACAAAGATAATTAACTCGAGCTCCATTTAACGCCTTTGTGAACAAATCAGCTAGTTGCTCTCCTGTCTTTACATAACCGGTGGAAATCAAGTTATCTTGGATCTTCTCACGAATAAAGTGACAATCTACCTCGATATGCTTTGTTCTTTCGTGATACACAGGATTTGAGGCAATATGAAGAGCAGCTTGATTATCACACCAGAGTTTTGCTGGTGTAGAATGTCTCATTCCAATTTCTGTCAATATGTGATGTATCCACATGATCTCACATGTGGATTGCGCCATAGCTCTATATTCAGATTCTGCACTGGATCGCGATACAACACCTTGTTTCTTACTTCTCCATGACACCAAATTACCACCAACAAACACACAATAACCAGTAGTAGATCGTCTATTGGTTTTACATCCAGCCCAATCAGCATCAGCAAAGCACTCAATGTGAGTATGTCCGTGGTTACCATATAAAATGCCAAGTCCAGGGGATCTTTTCAAGTAGCATAAGATCTGTTCCAAGGCTTCCCAATGTTTGACTGTAGGTGCAGACATGAATTGACTAACAACACTCACTGCAAAAGCAATATCTGGACGTGTTACAGTGAGATAGTTTAGTTTCCCTACTAACCTCCTATATCTCTCTGGATCATCAAAGGGGTTGCCATCATCACGGGTCAGATGCACATTAGGGACCATTGGAGTACTACAAGGTTTGGCTGCGGACTTTCCAGTTTCCACAAGTAGGTCAAGGATATACTTTCTCTGAGATAGAAAGATTCCCTTCTTGCTTCTAGTTACTTCTACTCCCAAAAAATATTTTAGTTGTCCCAAATCTTTTGTGTGGAATTTAGTATGCAAGAATGACTTGAGTGAAGAGATCCCCGAATAATCACTTCCTGTAATAACAATGTCATCAACATATACCACAAGAAGAATAATGCCAATTGTTGATTGTTTATAAAAGACTGAGTGATCACACATGCTCTTTTTCAACCCAAATTCCTGAACTACTTCACTGAATTTGCCAAACCAAGCACGAGGGCTTTGTTTCAAACCATACAAGGATTTCTTTAGGTGACAAACTTTACCATACTCCCCCTGAGCAACAAATCCAGGTGGTTGCTCCATATACACTTCTTCTTGGAGATCACCATGAAGAAATGCATTCTTGATATCTAGCTGGTGCAACGGCCAATTCTTAGATGCAGCTAAGGAAATAAATAAGCGAACAGAAGTGAGTTTAGCCACCGGAGAAAATGTGTCTGAATAATCCACCCCATAAGTCTGAGCATATCCTTTAGCCACTAGTCGAGCCTTAAGTCTAGCCACAGAGCCATCTGGATTAACTTTGACCGCAAAGACCCATTTGCATCCCACTGCCTTCTTTCCTTTTGGTAAATCCACCAAGTCCCAAGTGTGATTCTCATCTAGTGCATGTATCTCCTCAAGCATTGCATTATACCATCCAGTGTGACTCAAGGCTTCCTTAACTGTCTTAGGAACAACGATAGAGTCTAGAGAAACAATCAAAGATCTAGACATAGAGGATAAATGACCATAGGAAACAAAATTAGCAATGGAGTATGGAGATTTGCAACTACGTGTACCTTTGCGAATAGCAATAGGGAGATCAAGATCTTCTGGAAGATCAGACGAATGAGGATCTGATGACAAAGGGACTGGTGCAGAACATGTATCAATGGCTTCTCGCCTCCTCGAGTAAACTTGTACAACCGGGGGTCTTACTACCGTAGATGGTGCAGGAGCTGATGGTACAGTATCCGATTGATCCTCAATAGATGATCTGAGAGATGGAGGGACAATATTTGATTCTTCTGTCAAAACACGGGTGACCTCATAGACTAACCACTCATCTTCCTCCCCTTGACTTGTAGAAATAGGAGGTGCATAAAAGAAAGGTGTAGTCTCTGAAAATACCACATCAGTTGATACCAAATATTTGCCAAGTTCAGCAGAATAACATCGATACCCCTTCTGAAGACGAGAATAACCCAAAAAAACGCACTTCAATGCCTTTGGATCCAACTTAGTGACAGATGGTCGAACATCTCGAACATAACAAGTGCTTCCAAACACCTTAGGTTCTACTGGAAATAGTGACTTGTTTGGAAACAGAACACTGTAAGGCACATTACCAGCAAGAATAGTGGATGGCATACGATTAATCAGAAAACAAGCCGTAGAGACTGCATCTGCCCAAAACTGTTTAGGAACCTTCATTTGGAACAAAAGTGCTCGAGTTGTCTCAAGTAGATGCCTATTCTTCCTCTCAGCAACTCCATTTTGAGAGGGTGTATCAACACATGAAGACTGGTGGAGAATACCGTGTTGTCTCATGTATGATTGAAATGATTCTGACATATATTCTTTAGCATTGTCACTCCTTAGAATACGTACCGAAGCATTGAATTGTGTTTTGACTTCAGCATAGAAGGCACAAAAGTGAGTAAACACTTCTGAGCGACTCTTCATGAAATAAATCCAAGTCATACGAGAAAAATCATCCACAAAAGTAATAAAATACTTATGCCCAGTTTTGGAAATGACAGGGCATGGTCCCCAAACATCAGAATGAACCAACTCAAAAGCTGACTCAGCCCGCTTATTAACCCTTGGACTTAATGAGCTGCGATGATGTTTTGCAAATCGACATGACTCACATTCTAATGAAGAAATATTTTGGAATTGCGGACAAAGCTTCTTTAGCAAAGGTAGAGATGGATGTCCCAATCGACAATGTGCTTCAAATGGAGACACAACACTAGAGCAGGCAACAAACTGAGGCCCCCATTCATCCAAAATATAGAGATCGTCAGATAGATGTCCTTTACCAATAACCTGATTCGTCTTAAGATCACGAAACAAACAATGATCCGGAAAGAACGAAATATAACAATTAAGGTCTCTGGTAACTTTGCTAACAGAAATCAAATTGAAGGCCAACTTTGGTAGACTTAATACTGATGACAAGGTAATAGTGGAGGTTGGTTTAACAGTCCCATATCCATCACTGTTACAAGTTGATCCATCAGCTACAGTAACCGGAGAGGGAGCTTTGTGTGACTGAAAACTAGTAAAAATGTTAGAATTACCGGTCATGTGATTTGAGGCACCTGAATCAATCACCCATTTATTTGAAGAGGTGATTAGACATGTTTTATCTGATTTAGTAAAGGCATTAACTGAGGTGGATTCCTTCAATAATTTCTGATATCGAGAGAATTCAGCAAACTCCTTTGAGGAAATCAAAATCATTTTATCAAACCTTTGAGTTCCCTGATTACAGTCAGTCATATTCCCAACAAAACGCTCACGGTACCAAAATGAATTGGTGGACAAACCAACAAGTCCCAAACAGACTATAATCCCAAAGAAAAGACAATACAATCACCAAAATAAAATGACTAACCAGATCTGACCGCTCCAAGACCAATCTGGCCGAATAATCAGAAACGAAGGGAATGTTGACCGGAAAAAACAACAATGTCTGAGAAGCCAACAGATTTTCTGGACAGCAACCCAAAAATTAGAAGGATGGACAGGTCGTCTTCTTTGATACTGCGTTTGAAAGTTTCGAGTTCCGACTAAATAACCTTATCGAAACAGCTCCAGAATGACTCAAGCTTCAGATTTGAGTTCACAAACAGATCTCCCACAAATATTCTTAGCACCCTTCTTGAATTTCCAGAATTTTGAAGCACCAGCTTCACTCGAGAAAGGCAGACAATCAAGCTTCAGATTTTAGAGTTTCAATCCGAACCCAGATGCCACAAAATGGATTCAGTACACTTAGACAATCAATTTCTCTAACACAGAAATGGTGTCCAGATTCAAAGGTGAAAGATAGAGCTCTCAACTACTTCCCCGAAGCCACAGTAGCTTCCGGCGAAGTCACAGTGACTTCCGGCAAAGCCAAATCCCAGCTTAGACAGTTGCTCTGATACCATGTAACTTATATTATATGGAGAATGACTTGTTCCTTTCTATTCATCAAGACAAGATACTTATACAAATACTATGCTTCTATGAAAGGAAAACTAATCAAAGTAAATCAACTAAGAATCTGCTCCTATAATTAAATTAGCTATATATGGAAGATATAATATTTACACCTATTATATTCTATAACAGTTTTGTAGGAGTAATATGGTAATTCTGACCTAAGCCCACTGTTTTCCAGCAATTTTTGACAACTAGATTCACAGATTGCAACATTTTCTCTGGTTGACAGTGTTTCCGGTGACTGGTTTACCTTTCACAATGACCTCTGTCTCTCTTTCTTTGTTCTTCTAGCATCTTTAGGTGTTTGGTGTATTGCTTCGTTTCACGTGAATTATTTTGGTTTGATATTGCCTTGTTGTTCAGGCTATTTGGCAATTACAGATTTTCTTTGCCGTTGTTACTTCGGCAATATTCAATTCCATATTTGATTTCGAGGATCAAATTGTTGAGACCTCGTGCTTGGTTTGGAAAGTTTAGCGATGTAGTTCAGGAATTTGGATTGATAAAGAGCAAGTGTGATCACTTAGTCTTCTACAGGCAGTCAACGGTTGGTTCTTCTAGTTGTTTATGTTGACGATATTGTTATCACAGGAGATGACTGTGCGGGAATTTCTTCTCTCAAGAAACTTCTACATGCCAAGTTTCACACCAAAGACTTGGGGCAACTGAAATGTTTCTTGGCCGTAGAAGTCCCAAGAAGCAAGAAAGGGATTTTCTTGTCCCAAAGGAAGTATGTACTTGACCTACTGCTCAAACTGGAAAGTTGGGAGCCAAGCCATGTGGCACAGCAATGGTTCCTAATGTACACCTTACTAAAGATGATGGTGGCACACCAATGGTTCCTAATGTACACCTACTTGATTTTCAATGTACTTTTTGTCCTGTGGTAAAGCCTGCAACTGTTCGACTCGTTCTTGCAATTGCAACACAACAAAGCTGGCCCTCGTCAACTTGATATTGATAATGCCTTCCTGCAAGGTTGTCTCGATGAGGAAGTCCATATGCACCAACCACCTGGTTTCGAAGCTTCTACACATCTGGGCATGTTTGCAAGCTGCACAAGCTATATATGGCCTCAAACATGTTCCCAAGGCCTATGCCTGGTACACTGAACTCAAAAATTACTTGGTTAATTTGATCTGATTCTTCATTATTCATCCAGCATAATTTTGAGTTTACTATTTATGACTCAATATGCATGTAAAATACTATGGATACATCACTCTTTTAGTTGTTGTTGGTTTGAAGCCCTTGTCGATGTGATAATCAGATTGTTCTGCACATTGCCTCAAACCCATTGTATCATGAGCATATGAAACATATTGAGGTTAATTATCACTTTGTCCGTGAGAAGATTCATGAGAACATGATTTCTACTGGCTATGTGAAGACAGGAGAGAAATTGGGTGATATACTCACGAAGGCTTTAAATGGAATGCGAGTGGTATATTTTTGTAACAAGTTGGGCATGATTAATATTTATACTCCAACTTGATGGGGAGTGTTACATAATGTATATAGATGCTTCTTCATATAGTATACCTAGCACAACCATAGGTAGAGTTATTTAGGGATTTTATTTCCTTAGATAGATTTACTTGTACACCTACAAATAGCTCACTCTTGGAATAATACAATAAGCAACTTTGCTCTCTTGTGTCTATTTTACACTCTCAAAGTAAGAGGATTAGTAACCCTAAGAGGTAAGGAGATGATGGAAATGGACCAAAATAGCGACGGTTGCTGTTGAAAAGAAAATCCAAAGAGGCTGGATTAGGGATAGAAACATCCAATGCCTTGCACCTCTTCCATCACCCATTAATTTTTTTATTTCTTTAGTTTTTAAGTTTGGATTCCAAGGCATTTTTGTCTACTATCATAAAAATTGCCTTATTAATTGCATTTGATTGTAGTTCTGCGTCTTCATTATTAATAGATTGTTATCCATTGTTTTGTAAAGAAAAAGTAAAGTATTGTCTACAGAATGGCACATACTTAATCCCCTCAATAGTGCTCCTCTGGCAATATATAACATACACTCATGCTATGGACCAAAATACCCACGATTGCTCTCCATGCCTATATAAAACCACATTGTGGCGATTAAGTATTATATAAAATGAGAAGATCATGGTGTAGCCTATGATTACACAAAAAGAAAGAGAGAGAGAGATACCAAGAACTTCTGCTGATGTGATTCTGCTTTTCGCATCCTGTGTTAGCATTTTCCGAACAAGATCCTTGGCACTATTTGATATGGATGGCCACGGATCACTATGAAAGTCAATTTCTCCTTGTAGTATAGCATGGAATATTCCCTTTTCAGTTTCTGAAAAGATTTGGCAAGACATGTTAAAAGAGAACGCAGAAAATAACCACCAGTACAGTATCTTTATGTTATTGTCTCTGTCCTTACCATCCCAAAATGGAGGTACACCACTAAGCAGAATATACAAAATAACACCTGCACTCCATACATCCGCTTCCTTTCCATAACTGCGCCTCAATACTTCAGGAGCAACATAGTATGCACTACCAACTATATCGCGGTACACCTTACCTGAAATCAATAAATAAAACATGAATTTAAATCTGTAGATCATAAAAAACAGGGTGCAGGAAACAAGGATAGATTAAGTCAATACCACTAATTCAGGTTTCCACATGAAGATCAAATTCATCCAAGGGTAACTTGGTGAGTTGACATCATGAAATGTTGTAGTAAATTTTGTTCTAGCTATGTGTTGGACAAATTTTATTTAAAGAAAAAAGGCCGTGATTGTGCCATTGATTTCCATAAACGAGTCTTCCATCAGATTCTTCACAGCTTAAAAGTGAAGCCTCTATTCCCGTTTTCCCTCAAAATACGTAACCGCTACAAAGATGCCTTAATTCTAGAAGAAGAAACTTTTCATATTTCACAGCATAGGTGTCTTGCTCACACCATTGAATCATCTGATTAGGGTGTTACAAAATGTTCAGGGAAATATTATTTTGCAGTATATGATATTGGGCAAGTGTTCTATCCTAAGCACTTGGGGATTTAGTAACATAACTATTGTTTAACCTGGCAGGGGAAACATGAGTTATGAAATACATTCAGATTAACGCATCCAAGGGTGTGGCCTAGTGGTCAATGAAGTGGGTTGAGAACCATGAGGTTTCAGGTTCAGATTTCTTCTCATGTGTTCTAGCCTTGGTGGACAGAGTTACCTGGTTTTTTAAAAATGCATTCAGATTATCTGGTACTCTCAGTCAAATTTCTCATGAAATACTACCTAAAAGCCTCACCTGTCAAAATTTTGTGTTTAGAAAAATTTCACAGATGCTACTGTTAGTGTCCTGGATCAAAAATAAGATTGTTGATATACATTGACAGAAAAAACCTAGTAGCAATGAAGGCTAAAAAGTATGTGAAAAGACACCTAATCCAAGTTAATGATAGAGAAACACAACGAATTCATCACAAAATCTTAACAATAATAACTAAAGAGTTTAAGTTCTTTGCACTTGCATTGCAGACACATTTTTTTTTCTGGACAATCCAATCACTTATAAGGCAATGATAGGTAAATCTTGGTGATAAGCATTAACTGATAATCTGATAAAAGTAGTAACTAAGCTACTATCATTGGTTAAAACTAGACTGATAGTGAAAATAATCTTTATACTATCAATGTATATAACTTGAATCTTCAATTAAAACGGTGAGTGTCAAGAATGTCACCTTCTTCAATGAAAACAGAAAGCCCAAAATCAGTTGCCTTGATCATTGTATGTTCATCCTTACTAGTCAATAAGAAATTCTCTGGCTTGAGATCTCTATGCATAACACCCATAAAATGACAAATATAGACCACATTCACTATCTGTCTGATAATATCAGCAGCATCTTTTTCAGAGTAATATCCCCTGGCAATAATTCTATCAAACAATTCCCCTCCAGCACAAAGTTCCATCACAAGGTGCACCGAATACTGGTCTTCATAAGCACCTTTGAATTCGACAATATTTGGTTGTCCACTCAAATGCTGCATCATTTGAATCTCCCTCTTAATATCCTCTCTGTCTTTCCTATTCACAAGCTTCCTCTTCAATATAGACTTGCAAGCATAATTCCGCCTAGTAGAATTCTCAGTACAAAGATAAATCACTCCATATTGACCCCTACCCAATTCTCTCCCAAGTGTGTAATGTGCTTTAATGTTTTCATATGGCTTACCCAAAATAGGATCTTGTTCTATTCTTTGTATTACTGGAACATTTGGTTGAGTACTTTTTACAGTAACTTGGTGTGCATGTCTTTGTTGTTGTTGTTGTGGATGTTGGGGCATATAAGGCCTCTCTTGGGTTGGTCTTGGATGATAATAAACAGGATGTTTGTAATGTTGATATGATGCAGGAGTGTTCCCTCTTCTTGTTCTTGGCCTATTACCTTCACCATCTCGCTCTATATATTTGTTTTTGCTGAAACAACCACCCATTTCTACAAAGATTGAATTTTTTCTGTATTGAATTCCTTTTTATGACAATATTGAATGCATATTCAAATTGAATGGAAAAAATAATAAATTTGGGATTTTCTTGATGTTTACAAGAAACAATGAAAATTTGACTATATCAATATTTTCGGATCACAACAATAATAATCAAGATTTTGTATTGTAAGAAAGATCCAAAAAATGAGATATTGAGTAGAAAAACTGAAAAAGGGAGAATGCCAAGGGGATTAAACTCTGTTTATTGTTTGCATTGCATATTGTGTCTCAAATGTTTTTCCTCATTCAACTTTCATTTTTCATGCATCCCTTGTTTTCCTCTAACTGCTTTTTTTCAAACTAGCGAAAATAACGCAGTATCTCTTGCTTGCTTGTCCATAGGCCATAAGTATAATAACATGGATCATCCATCTATTATAATAACATGAATATAAATGTTGATAACCAAACTATTCTTCAAATATTCTATGACTTTTGTACCTTTTAAGATATAATTTCATATTTAAAACGTGTACTAATATTGATTTGCATGGACATAAATTCTAATCACAATCAAATCTAATTGGACTTTAATATACAATTTTGACTTTAATATGAATAGAGTTGGATAAACATTAAGAGTCTGACATTAAAAAATATTTTTTAATGTGACGCACCCCCACTTAGGGATGCAACTGCAACTATGGTCATACTTGATCCTGAGTCAACCTTTGTTGGATAACCACGCTATCAGCCTAATAAGTAATACCAATCATGAAATCAAGAAAACAATTAATATATCTTGACTTAAAAATAAGCCATCGACGGCAAGTCCCCTATCAACATAACCTGCAATAAACTCAATTAATCCCAACAATTCATATTGGACAGAAACTAAATTATGTGTAGGCCATTGATATCACCATGATATCTATAATCATGTAACTCAGTTAATCCCAACAATTGTGTGTGTGCGCGCACGTGCATGGACAAAAATTCAACATTATTAAAAGAGAAAATGATTTAAAATCCCCTCAATCTATACCCGAAATTCCAACTACACACTCCAACGTGTTCTATCACCCCCTGAACATTTTAAAAGTAAAAATATATATCCCCTTAAAAAAGTCATACCCAGATTTATGTTAAGAAGTGATATACACTCGCCTACCAAATAATATTATATTATTTTTTAATAAAAAAGTTATTATTTTTTGTCTTTATTTTATTACTAGTTTCTGGGCATGCGTCTTGCGCGTGTAACCAAAGTTTTAAAAAAATTACATAAATATTAGTATTAAGAAACATGTTTGAGTTATAAATTTTATACGAAAGAAGAAGTGCAAATTCTTAAAGTGATATCTTAATCCTACTTGGCGAACTCTCTAAAAGGAAGAAATACTTCTCCAAAGAAATCCTTAGTTTTCTTACTTTGATTTCTAATTTCGCATTTAATTAGCAAAGTTACTGGACCTTGTTTCTTTTGGTATAATGTATAATCTCTTTGGGAAAAAGGACAAATATACTTCCGAACTATCGTAAATGGTATGTGTATACCCTTCGTTATACATTCAGGATATCAATGTCCTTGCCGTCTAAATTTTGGAGCATAAATACCCTTTAACCTAATTGTGGTACACGTGTCTCAATCTTAACAACTGATCCAAAATTTGTTAAAATTTTACCCAAAAATTAAACTCCACCCGGTTAAGTAAAAAAACCCACCCAAATACTAACTAACCCATATACAAATTCCTTCACTTTGCTCTCTTCCTCAGCAATCTCAAAGGCTCCTCCTCTAACCTCTAAGTCACTTGAATGTCAAAAATCCAAATTGCTACTAATGTTGCTCATGTTCTAGATAATATACTCAACACTATTGGTTTGGAGATCGATCTAGTTCACAGGTATGTAAAGAGCAATTAAATCTGTCACACCCCGAGCCTACACCTTGGGCGGGACTGGCACTCGAAAGCCATTGCTGGCCCAATCGAACCCTTGGCCTGGCTTACTTAACTGAGCGGAAGACAATATTCATATCTATAATGGTCAATGAACTTAACTGAACTGGATAATAAAATAACTGAGAATGTTTTAAAGATTAAACATTCAACTTGGCCAAAAGTGGCTACCCAAGTCTTAACAATAAGAAATGATAATGAAAAGACTCAAAGGACTAACATCTGGCTGTCTATGAAGCCTCTAAAAAAACTGAGATGGATGTTGGGACAACCCCACAACATTCTAATGAACTTACTAGAAACAAATGAAAATAGATCCTCCAGAGTGGAAGAAGGCTCACCGACTGACTCTGAACTGCTCATTGGATCAACGGTGCGCTGGAATGTCGATCCTAGTTACCTGAGTCTGCATCATAATAAGATGCAGGCCAACTAGCATCAGTACATTAAATGTACGAGTATGCAAGTTGGAATGCTAAAACAACATAGGCTGGAAAGAGAATCTGAAAGAAACACTTACCTTGGCTCTTCTCAACTCATGAATACTTAACTCAACTCATTTCAATATAAAGTAGTTTAAACAAGTGCAATATAAAGAAAAATTGTTTAAAAACATGATGTCAGCTCTGTGTATGCACAAGGATACAACATAACTCTGAAATGTATGTAAAAATACAATAAACTGATATATATAAAAATACAATAACTTATGTGGGAGTTTCTCTAACCGACAACTATCACATAAGAGCTATAGTGATGATACAACGATCTACCTCACGCTGCCAGCGCATCCTATACCCGGCCAAAGGTATATAACCTGAAATGCCTAATGGATCTACTAGTCTATTGCGAAAAGGATTCATCTAAAAAGTATGACCCTTTTTTACCCATGGTGGCTACATAGTTCTATGGTGACGTAAGTTATCTAAACTCATGCTCGTCCCCAATTCGGTGCTCAATACTACTCCCAAAATATACTGGCTCTTAAGTTTTAAAAACATACTTCTTCTGTGATTTGAGATTAATGCTAAAAAACTTAGCTCAAAGGCTATCTTGGAAATCAAAGTTTCCCCTCTTGCTTCATTTAGAAAGCGATTACTTTTTATTAACTAGCTCGAAGGCTCCTTGGAAATCTCAGTTTCCGTTCTTATTTAAATGTGAAAATATTTTAAATCTCTTTGGGAATACTTAGTCCCCATATACTTTTGAAGAAAAGAACTTTAAGTTTACTCTTTGCTTAACTTAAAACTTGAGCCTTCAAATGAAGATAAAATGTTTGATAAAGACTCTTGAAAACTTTAAGAAACTTTGTTTTGACTTGCTTCTTAACTTCTAAACTTTGACTCTTAGCTTCTATGACTTTGATCTTAACTTTCCTCGGATTGGGTTATGGATTCAAGGTTCATGATCTCATGTTTATAGATGATTCATGATGTTTAGATGTACCTTAGAGTGTTAGAATCAACTAGGAAACATAGGTACATCACTTAGGAACTAGTACAAAAAGGTGGGGGAACAATGGGGAGAACTAGCGTCCCTGGCGCTCTAAGAGGCACGGGGCGCCAGCCCTTAAACTTCAGAGAAGCTGTTGGGGCGCCCTGGCTGGCGCGTCACCCCAAGGGGTGAACTTCAGAGCCCCTTTTGGGGAGCGTTAGCTGGCGCGACGCCCCACCCCTTTCCCCAGGTTTTTGACGATTTTTCTTCTCCTTTTTTCATCTCTAAACCCTCATAACGTCCATGGTTCTTTCCCCAAACATTTAGGATCAATAGAACCCTCAACATACAACAGATTTAACTCGAAAATCCACCCAGAAACACGAATCAAATCAACAAGAGACTTCAACAACACAACCATCAAGAACTCAACGAATTTTCAACAATGTTCTTCAAGAACTCACTTTCTTTGCATTCAAACAATTTAAATTCACTGAATTGAAACAAGATTGGCGTGTGGGTGAACTAACCCAACACTATGTGATCTCACATACCTTGTAGGGATCACCCCCCGACGAATTCCACTCGCAAGGCTTGAACGTTCTTGGCGATTTCTTGATTTCTCTCCTATTTTCTCTTCTTTCTTCTCTTCTCCAAGCCCTAGCGTAAATTCTAATTTTTCTAAACTGAATAAAGTCTGGTTTTACCCCAATTAATCTCCTAAAACGAATTAGAGAAATTAGGTCAGGAAAAGACTAAATCGCCCTTCAAAAATCTGGATTAGACATTTCCTTATTCCAACAACCCAACTTCCAAAGGGCATAACTTACTTATATGAACTCAGAATGGTGCAAACTTAGCGGCGTTGGAAAGATCATTCCAAGAGATTTCCAACCATAGCTGGAACTAGACCTAACTCATCCTGAACTAGGATTTATGGTCATTTGAAGTTGACCAAAAACTCACTTTAGCTTACTTAAAATTTTCTAGATTTCCTTACACTTTCCAAAAATAACTATTTCCAGATTTTAAACTTCCTTCTAGTTCTTTCTAGTTGCGAGATGCTACAATATCTCCCCCTTGGGAACATTCGTCCTCGAATGAGATTTACTCTTACTAAGCTAAGGGTGGTAACATCAAGTTCAAACATCCCAAAAGAAATTTCAAACAAGGAACATGCTCACTCATAATTTAGATAGTACTAAGAAGAAAATTAGTACCTTGGTATGCATTTTCTCCGGTTGCAAAGAGATGTGGAAATCTCTTTTTCATATCCTCCTCAGTTTCCCAAGTAGCTTCCTCAACAAATTGGTTCCTCCAAAGGACTTTGACTGGTGCAACCTCTTTTGTCCTTAACTTGCGAACTTGGTGATCTAGAACCTAAACTGGAATCTCCTTATAAGATAAGCTATCCTTGATCTCAATACTTTCAGTTGGTATGATCAAGGAAGGATCGCCCATGCACTTCTTCAACATAGAGATGTGAAACACTAGATGAACCACAACTAACTCTTGTGGTAGCTCCAACTCATAAGCTACATTGCCCATCCTTTTTGATATTTGATAAGGTCCGCTATACTGGAGACTAAGCTTCCCATTCTTACCAAACCTCATAACACCCTTCATGGGTGAAACTTTTGGATACACCAATCATCTACTTCAAACTCCAATTCTCTTCTCCTAACATCAGTGTAGGATTTCTGATTACTCTGTGCCGTTTTCAACCTCTTTTGAATCACCTTAACCTTGTCCATAGATTGATGCACTAAATCTGGTCCTATCAACCCTGCTTCACCAACTTCAAACCATCCGATAGGAGATCTGCATCTTCTCCTATAAAGGGCTTCATATGGAGCCATTTGGATGCTAGAGTGGTAACTGTTGTTGTAAGAAAACTCAATTAAAGGTAGGTAATCATCCCGATTACCTTTGAAATCAATCACACATGCCCTCAACATATCTTCTAATGTCTGAATGGTACGCTCTGCTTTCCCATCTGAGGATAAAAGACAGTACTCAAGTTCACCTTTGAACCCAAACCTTTTTGGAATGACTTCCAAAACTGTGCAGTAAATTGCGCACCTCTGTCTAAAATAATAGAGACCGAAACTCCATGAAGTCTTACCACTTCTTGAGTATATATCTTAGCATAATCTTCTGCTGAATGGGTAGTTTTTACGGGCAAAAAGTGGGCTGATTTTGTCATTATGTCGATAATCACCCAAATAGAATCATGTTATCTGGGAGACCTTGGCAAGCCTGTGATGAAATCCATATTTATCATCTCCTACTTCCATTTCGGAAGTTCTATATTTTGAGTCAAACCACCGGGCCTTTGGTACTCTACTTTCACTTGTTGGCAATTTGGACACTTAGCAACAAACTCTGCAATGCCCTTCTTCATGCCATTCCACCAATACACGTCTCTCAAATAGCGATATATCTTTGTGGAACCCGGATGAATGGAATATCTAGAGCTATGAGCTTCCTCCATGATCCTCTATTGGAGTCCATCCACCATAGGTACGCACAATCTACCTTGATATCTCAATACACCATCTCCCCTTTGTTCAAAAGCTAATACTCTTTGCTTATGAACATTTGCCTTTAAGTCTAGAAAAATGGGATCTTGGTCTTGCCTTTCTTTCACTTCTGACACTACTGATGATTCAGCCCTATTCGTCACCATTATTCCCCCTTCTGTGGAATCCATAAGTCAAACTCATAAGCGTGCAAGTCTATGCACATCCTTTGCTAAATCTCTCTTTTCTTCCTCGACATGGGCAGTACTACCCATAGACAGCTTACTCAAGGCATCAACAACAACATTAGCCTTACCTGGGTGATAAAGAATACTCATGTCATTATCCTTGAGTAACTTTAACTACCTCCTTTGTTTGAGATTTAGCTCTCTCTGAGTGAACACATATTGAAGGCTCTTGTGATCAATGAATATATCAACATGAACACCATACAAATAATGACGCCATATCTTCAAAGCGAATACTACAGTAGCCAACTCTAAGTCATGGGTTCGGTAGTTCTTCTCATGAACTTTCAACTGTCTGGAGGCATAATCTATAACTTTGCCATTCTGCATTAAGACACAACCCAAACCAACTCTAGATGCATCACAATACACCACAAAACCTTGAGTACCTTCTGGTAAGGTCAAACTGGGGCGATAGTCAACCTTTTTTTCAATTCCTGAAAGCTTTTCTCACAAGCTTCAGATCATTGAAATTTCACTGTTTTTTGAGTCAACTTCGTCAAAGGAGACGAAATAGAAGAGAACCCCTCTATAAACCTTCTATAATAGCCAGCTAAACCCAAGAAACTCCTAATATTAGTTGGAAATGTGGGTCTAGGCCAATTCTGCACTGCCTCAATTTTTTGAGTATCAATTTTAATCCCCTTTCTAGACACAATATGGCCTAAGAATGCCACAGATTCAAGCCACAACTCACACTTAGATAATTTAGCATATAACTCCTTATCTTTCAAAGTCTGAAGAACTATTCTGAGGTGACCAGCATGATCTTTTTCATTCCTTGAATAGATTAGTATGTCATCAATGAAGACGATAACAAACATATCTAAATAAGGTCTGAAGACTCTATTCATAAGATCCATGAACGCTATTGAAGCATTGGTCAAACCAAAAGACATGACCAAAAACTCCTAATAACCATATCTGGTTCTGAAAGCTGTCTTTGGAATATCACATTCCCTTACTTTCAACTGATGGTAACTTGATCTGAGGTCTATCTTAGAAAAACAAGAAGCACCCTGAAGTTGATCGAAAAGATCGTCAATTCTTAGAAGATGATACTTGTTCTTGATGGTAACCTTGTTTAACTGACGGTAATCTATACACATCCTAAGGGAACCATCTTTCTTTTTCACAGATAAGACCGGAGCTCCCCAAGGTGAGACACTTGGTCAAATAAATCCCTTATCTTAAAGATCCTTTAACTGCTCTTTCAACTCTTTCAACTTTGATGGTGCCATTATGTATGGTGGAATAGAGATACGACGAGTATCTAGAATGATATATATGCCGAAGTCTATTTCTCGCTCAGGAGGGACTCTGGGTAGATCATCAGGAAAGACTTCTGGAAACTCTCTTACTATTGGAATTGACTGAATATGAGGTACCTCAACACTGGAGTCATTAACTTGGACTAAGTGATAGACACACCCCTTAGAAACTAACTTCCTTGCATTAAGGTACGAAATGAAACGACCCTTAGGCACTGCTGAACTATATTTCCACTCTAATACTGGCTCATTTGGAAATTGAAACTTGACAACTCAAGTTCTACAATCAACTGAGGCATAACAGGCATGAAGCCAGTCCATACCAAGAATGGCATCAAAGTCTACCATGTCTAATTCGATTAAATCAGCCATAGTACTCTTGTGATTGACGAAAATGGGACAATCACGATAGACTCTCTCTGCTAGAATAGACTCACCAACAGGTGTAGAAACACTGAATGGTTCACTAAGTTGCTCAAGAATAACGTCAAAGTTCATAGCAACATATGGAGTTACAAAAGATAAACTTGCTCCTGGATCTAGCTAGGTATAAACAGTAAAGTCAAAGACTTGAATCATACCAGTGACAACATCTGGTGAATCCTCTTGCTCTTGATGATTGTTGATAGCATATAAGCGATTTGTTCCTCCGCTAGTACCGGAAGTAGCCCTTCTAGGTGCAGTTCTGTCTGGTGGAAAAATTGAAGAAGACTGGGCTCTATTGCCCCCATTACCGCTTCCCTGCTTGCTCTTTACACACTCTCGCATGAAATGCCCACTCTAACCACACTTGAAACAACCAGTAGAGCCCTCATGACAAATACCTAAATGGTTTCTACCACACTTGGCCCATGCAGAAGGCTTACTACCCCCTTGTGCCACGCTACCCTGAGAATAAACTGGTTTAGCTTTGAAGTTCTGATTATTGTACTCACATTTTTTCTTGCACTAGCAGATGATGGTGCAGGGCCCTTTTGTTTCTGTTGGAAGGATGACCGGTTGGCATTACTTTTCTGCTGCCCGGACTCATTCCCTGTCTTAGTCCTCTTGTTTCCTCCCTATCCCTTAGCTTCTCTTCCTCTACTTTCTGCAGATAGGCCATCAACCTCGAAATGTCCATGTCCCTAATAAGCATTGCTGCTCGACCCTCTTTGCTCGATAGATGGGATAACCCAGCAACAAATAGACTCATCCTACTCCTTATGTTCGAACCATTTCCGCAGCATAGCGAGACAGTTAAGTGAATTTCAACCCATACTCATGAACGCTTAGGAATCCTGCTTAAGTGTGAGGAACTCACGTACCTTAGCCTCTTTCAGTTCTCAGGGAAAGAAACGCCCCAAGAAAGCCTCTTCAAAACATGCCCAACTCGCAGGTGGTGCATCCTCAGCTCTACCCCCTTTCCACTGATCAAACCAAGTCCTAGCAACATTTTTCATTTGATATACAGCTAGCTCAACTCTCACAGTATCAGTAACATGCATCACATCGAACACCTTTTTCAGTTCCTCAATGAAGTTCTCTGGATCCTCTGCACTGCTCGAACCAATGAAAATTGGGGGATTCATCCTCAAGAACTCACAAATCCTTGAAGTGTCAGTCTCTTCTTGTCGATCTCCTTTCTACTGCCCAGCTTGGTTAGTCACAACTTGACTGAGCATCTTAATAGCCTCTCTGAACTCCACATTAGTAACTTCTCCTTGCGGTTGCACTTCAGGTGCATTGGGTAACTCTTGCTCCTCAACATTATGCCTAGTAGGACGTCCTCTAACAACTCTTCGTGGAGGCATCATTATCTGAAAAGCACGCGCAAGCACGAATTAGAGGGAAACTTTTTAGAGATTAAACTCTAACACACGAAATAAGTATGAAAGAAGTGAGATAGTTCCTAAATGTTGCAGCCTCCTAATTAATGATGTGGCGTGCTTCACACCGATAACTAGGACTCTACAGACACGACTTCATACACTCCCTAGGACTCTTGAACACTGTGCTCTGATACCAAGTTTGTCACGCCCCGAGCCTACATCCTGGGAGGGACTGGCACTCGAAAGCCATTGTAGGCCCCAAGTAAACCCTTGGCCTGGCTTACTTAACTCAGCGGAAGACAATATTCATATCTATAATGGCCAATGAACTTAACAGAACTGGATAATAAAATAACTTCGAATGTTTTAAAGATTAAACATTCAACTTGGCCAAAAGTGGCAACCTGTCACGACCCAATTTCTCAAGTCATGATGGCACCTACTATAACCCACCAGCAGGTAAGCCAACCCGTAACCCGCAAGTAATGGGTCTGAGGGTAGAAACTAAACAAGAGTAGGCAAATAACAATATAAACAGGTAGAAGCAAACCAAAACATATATACAAATAAAGATCCCTCCCAGAACTTGGAAGTCACTAGTACAGAGCTACTACAAAATGAGTACAAGTCCCAAAAGTGGACAACAGAGATTGAAATGTCTCGGAAGGTAAAAGACAAGTCTATATATACAGATGGAGACTGAAATAGTACAAAACGCCGTGTGCTCACTCCCATCTTTGGATCAGTCTACTCCAAGCTCGATCAACGCTGGCTACTAGTGCCCGGACCTGTATCACAAAACAGATGCAGAGCGTAGCTTGAGTACTAAAACAACAGGTACCCAGTAGGCATCATAGGCCGATTGAACTTGAAAAGTAAAGGCAGTATGAAAAAAAGGAATAACCGAAGTCAAGAACGAAAATCTAAGTAACAATGGAATGCACACGAGTGTAGAAAGAACTAACTAAAGTAATCTATAAGCTAACTACACCTACTTGGACCCCTATAAGCCAAGAAGGTAAACTCGTGCGCAAGTTAAATAAAAACCAGAACGGACCCCCATAAGTCCGACGAGTACACAGAATAACTATAAGTAAAGAAAATTGCATATAAGGACCCAAGAACGGAGAACACGAATCAGAGCCTCAACCCCAATTAGTAAAATCTGACAGTACGGAGGCTGGACCTCGAATCGGATGCTCACCAGAAGTACCTAAGTAACCAATCACAAGTATCAAATATTTGAGGCCGAAACTCTAACCGGATGCTCTATATAAGTATCTGGGCAATAGAGGCTGAAACTCTAACCGGATGCTCTACATAAGTATCTGGGCAATAGAGGCCGGAACTCTAACCGAATGCTCTATATAAGTATCTGGGCAATAGAGGCCGGAACTCTAATCGGACGCTCTATAAAGGTGCCAATGTAGTTGCTGAAAGTGTCCCAATCGATCTATTCTCATAAATGTCTGTGGATCGCCGTCCACACCTAGCCGATCAATGTAAGTCCTTGGAACCGAATCGAAAATCAAATTCAAATCGCGAAGCAGAACTAGTGTCGCCGACTAACTTTTGAAGTTGTAACATCAGGGAAACAAGGATAACTATCATCAGAGCAAACGTATTGCCTAGCTAAGGCCCAAACTATCAGGCTCAAGTCTGCTACACCAGTCTACAGGGATCTAAGCCGGCCGAGCGACGTTGGGGCAAAACTAATACCTATCAGATCCGAATCATGTATTTCTAAGGCAAGCCCTAGTCAAACCTAAACTAAGGCCCAAATGCTTCAACAAATAGTCATCGAGCATACAAGTACTCCACATAGCAAAGAGGGACAATTAATAACACAAAACATGCTCACAGTTACCCTATAATTCCCGAAATAGGCTGAAAACATGATTTCTAAACACCTATGCATGATTAAATCACCATAAACCCAAATCCCAACTAATCAACATGTATTCACACTGTCAAGCTCAATCTAAGAGAGGGAAATCGTAGCCTACCTGTAGGCCGATTGCACGCGCTCCAAAATCACTTCTCCGGAACTTTCCTATTCTGAACGTCCTCGAAATGCTGCCCCGTGAAAATGAGGATCCAGATGTTGAAACCAATCACACCACGATGATCCTCACGAAAAACCCCACAATCTAGGCTTTTGAATCACCAGATTCACACATAAAATGACCGAGAAATCACCTTCTAAAATTTTCCAAAAATTAAGCTTGAAATGAGCTAAGACAGCAGCTAAAACACAACTTTTTACCTCCAACAAAATTTAAATACAAAATCTAACCACGCGAATGCGTTCTCCTTGAAAACCCACTCAAGATAGCCCCAATAATCACCGAAATCGAATCTAAAATGGCAGAGATATCAACTCTCAAAAATTTCCAAAATCAAGCTCACAAAAAGGATGTGGCAGTAGGTATTTCACAAAATTTACCTCAAACGGAGACCCCAAATCAGTTTCCGAGCTCACCAACGCATTTCTTGCGAAAACCCCCACAAGATGGATCTTCGAATCACTGAAATCGGACTTGAAATTAGAGAGTTATGAAGGTTTGAAGTTGAGAAATGGGGCTGAAATATGGCCTGCACCAGCTATATATATATATCAGCTGAAAAGCTAATTTTTGCCAACTTTAAAATCTCTGACGGGGTGTTCGGGATTCGTTCGGAACCCGGTAAAAATAAAATAGATATGCTACCCTACTAAATTCGATATTCTAGACTCAACGGCGTAGTTGAAATTCCCATCAGAGGTCATTTCGATAAAAAGTGGGTCCCACTTCCAAATGACATTTTAACCAAAATCCACTAAGGGGCTCGAAATGAGTCCGGAGGCCTCGAGAGTCGAATGAAAGGTCATTCTAGACCAAACTCAACATTCCGAAGCTAACTGCGCTGATGAAATTTTTATCTAAGCACGTTTTCCATGAATATTGACCAAAGTCAACCTTAGGCCAACTTTCAAAGGCTAAAACGCCTAATGGTCTAAACTCGCATCGAAGGCCTCGATACTCATTCCAACTATGCTACTAGCCTAATTTGGCCACTCCGGAGCTGATGGAACCGTCAGAATTCTCTTCTGAGGTCGTCTTCCTGAACTTTTGATCGAAAATGATCGTTCAAAATTTATAAGCTCCAAAACACAAAAACTTGCACCAAGACCAAACGAACGACCAGGTGACCGAACTGTCAGTTCCAGCAAGTCATAAATGATTTGGGGTCGCTACAGGAACGCTCTAAAGACATATAGAATGCAAGACACAGAAATGACCAGGAGGGTCATTACAATACCCACTACTAAAAAGGACTTTCGTCTGTGAAAGAAAGGATCAAGAAGTACCTAAAGGCTCAAACAAGCTGGGAAACTGCTCTCGCATCTCCCGTTCGGTCTCCCAAGTAGCCTCCTCGACTGGACGATGCCTCCAACGGACCTTAACAAGATGAATGGCTCTTGACCGCAACTGTCTGACATCTCTGGCTAGAATGGCAACTGGCTCCTTTATAAAGGTCAGACGATCATTCAATTCAACCGAATATACTGGAGCACATGAGACTCATCTGGAGCATACCGGCGCTGCATTGAAACATGAAACACTGGGTGGATAGCCGATAGTGCTGGAGGTAAAGCTAATTCATAGGCAACCTCGCCAACTGCTCTCAAAATCCCAAAAGAGCCTATATACCTGGGGCTAAGCTTGCCCCACCTCCCAAATCTCTTCATGCCCTTTATGGGCGATACTCGAAGAAATACCCGGTCATCAACTGCAAACCTTAATGGCGACGCCTATGATTCGCGTAACTCTTAGCCGTCCTGAGCCTATCCTAAATCACCTGCTAACACGCTATCTCTAAGGGCCACCAAAGCCTCTTCTTTAAACTGGCAACCACGGATCCTATCAAGCAAAGAAGACTGAACTCCCTTATAGGCCAAGACACGTCTAGAATCTAAGATATCCAATCGAACCATGCTATTAGCTAAGAACTAAATGTCCAAAGCTAAGGGTCGCTCCTTAACAGATAAGAAGGCTAGACTATCCATACTCACCACCTTTCGGCTCAAGGTGTCCGCTACCACATTCGTCTTGCCCGAATGATAGAGAATAGAGAGGTCGTAGTCCTTCAGGAGCTCAACCCAATGACGCTGCCTCGAATTAAGGTCTCTCTGGCTCATGATGTACTGAAGACTCCTATGATCGGTATAGATCTCACATCGAACTCCATACAAGTAGTTCCTCTAAATCTTAAGCGCGAAAACTACCGCTGCCAACTTCAAGTCATGAGTAGGGTAGTTACGCTCATGGATCTTAAGCTGCCTCGATGCATAAGCAATAACCCGACCCTGCTGCATCAATACACAACCTAAACCAACGCCGGATGCGTCACAATAAACTGTGAAACCCTCGCCCTCAACTGGAAGAGTCAATATATGAGCGGTGGTCAATAACTCCTTGAGCCTCAAAAAGCTCACCTCACACTCCTCTGACCAAACAAAGGGAACATCAAACACGAGTTAATCGAGTCAACGGGGTTGCAATAGTAGAAAAGCCCTCAACAAAGCGTCTGTAGTAGCCTGCTAGTCCGACGGAGCTCCGAATCTCAGTAACTGAGGTGGGCCTAGCCCAATCACAAATAGGCTCAATCTTCGCCGGATCTACCATAATGCCCTCCTTGGATACAACATGCCCCAACAACGCTACAGAGTCTAACCAAAACTGGTAGTTTGAGAACTTGGCAGAAAGCCGCTGATCTCTCAAAGTCTGGAGCACAACCCTCAAATGCTGCTCATGCTCACTCCGGCTCCGCGAATATACCAGTATGTCATCAATGAAGGCAATAACAAATAAATCAAGGTATGGCCTGAACACACGTGTCATCAAGTCCATGAAGGCAGCAGGGGCATTAGTCAATCCAAATGACATCACCAAGAACTCATAATAGCCTTAACGTGTCCTAAATGCAGTCTTAGGGATGTCCGCTGCCCTAATCCTCAGCTGATGGTACCCGGACCTCAAATCAATCTTAGAAAACACGACGACACCCTGAAGCTGATCAAACAAATCATCAATACGAGGCATGGGGTAACGGTTCTTCACCATCACGTTGTTCAGCTGCCTGTAGTCAATGCACATCCTCATAGTCCCGTCCTTCTTCTTTACAAACAGAACAGGAGCACCCCAAGGCCACATACTCGGACGGATGAACCCTTTACCTAAGAGGTCCTCTAACTGAACACTGAGCTCCCTGAGCTCTGCAGAAGCCATCTGGTAAGGCGGAATAGAAATAGGATGGGTGTCGGGCTCTAATTCTATGGCAAAATCAATGTCATGATCTGGGGGTAGGCCAGGTAGGTCTGTAGGGAACACATCTGCAAACTCTCTAACCACATGAACTGAGTCAACTGAAGGGTCCTCCCTACTCACATCTCGCACATAAGCCAAATAAGCTAAACACCCAGAAGAAACCAACCGTCTAGCCCGCATAAAAGAGATGATCCCCGTTGGTGTGTGACTATAAGCACCCTGCCACAACACTGGGGGAATGCCAGACATGGATAGTGTAACAGTCTTGGCGTAACAATCCAAGACCGCATGGTAGGGGGACAACCAGTCCATGCCCAGAATCACATCGAAATCAACCATATCTAGCAAAATAAGATCAACTCTAGTATCATAACCCTGGATAGTCACTAAGCAAGATCGCAATACCTGATCCACTACTAAGGACTCACCCATCGGGGAGCAAAATAAATAGATACATATAAGAATGTGGACCAGGAATCAAATAATACTATAGCAGGCTGATGGCATAATAAAAGTGTACCTGTAATGACATTGTCAGATGACTCAGCCGCCGTTCTCGCTGGGGCTGCATAGAAATGGTCCTGAGCACCTCTGCTCGATGCATCTGATCTACTACCTCACCTACCTCCCTGAGCTCCACCTCTGGTACCCTGTCGGCTGTCTCGACGATCCTGGCCCTGACCACCACCTCTAAATAGAGGGGGCACTGCTAAAACTGGTCTAGGTGCAAGGGGAGCTGGTACAATCGCCCCTCGCCCTCACCGGGGGCACTCTCTGGACTAATGGTCAAACGCACCGCAATCAAAACACCCCGAAGCTGAACGACATGAAGTAACCCGACCGTGGTAGAAAATGAGGGAATCTGATCCCCTCGAACTCTGGCTCGTACTAGGACCACCTTGCTAATGCTGGCCTCCCTCGGAAGCAGGTAATGCCGCCTGAATAGGCCGACTGGACTGATCCTGCTGAAACCTCTGGCGGGGCCTATCATAGGAGTTTCTCCCTTTAGTCTGGGACCCACTGTAGCTGCCATGGTATCGTGCCCTCTTATCGCTGCCCCATTAGGCCTCACGATGAATATGCTCCATGGATCGGGCATGATTGACCACATCAATAAATGAACGGCCTGCTGAAACCAAATGCTCTGTGTCGACCCTCAGACGGTACAGCAACCCACGTATAAAACAACGAACTCTCTTCTCCTCCATGGGCAGGATTATGGTAGCATGTCGAGACAACTCATGAAACCTCGTCTCGTACTCTGAAACGGTCATAGGGCCCTGCTCCAATAGGGAGAACTGATCACGAAGTCTATCCCTGATGCTTCGTGGCATGAACCGGGCCAAGAAAGCCTCTGAGAGCTCACTCTAAGATATATGAGGTGATCCAACTGGCCTGGACTCTCGATACGTGCGCCACCACTGCCTAGCTGGCCCACGAAACTGATGAGCGGTGAAGTCAGCTCTTCTCGACTCCAAGAGGCCTAATAATTGTAGCTACTCCTGGCAAGTGAGCTGGAACTCATGGGCGTCCTCCCTAATCGCCCCTGAAAATATCGGCGGTGCCAACCTTTGGAATACCCCGAGCATTTTCTGCTCGCGCAATGGCATATCTCTGTCCTTTAAGTCTAGCAGGGCGGTCACATGAATTGATGGCGGCTGAATCTATGGTGCAGCTGCGGCAGGCTGACCCTGTGACGCTAGAGCAGGAACTGGTGCTGGTGCCTGACGCATCTCCCCAATAGCAGCTAATATCTGAGTCAGCAGGGCATGAAGATCTGGAGCTGCAGCTGGTGCGGGTTGTGGCTGGGCTGATCCCGGCCCCACTGGCTGTGGAGGTACATATGTTGCAAGGGACTCCTCCTCCCTATCTAGGGCCGGTGTTGCGGCCCTGCCTCGATATCGGGGTCGACATCTACCCCAAGCTGGGGCTCTATCTACAGGCCCGGTGCATCACCCCCGGCTGCGCCGCTTCGAGTGCGACTCATCTTGCGAAAAAGTGAAACAAGTGAGATTTCAAGGAACCAATAAGACATATGTTGCACGAAACTGAAACAAAAGAGGAAATCTTCCTAAAGACATCATGTAGCCTCCCGAAGATAAGTTACAGACGTCTCCGCACTGATCCGTCAGACTCTACTAGACGTTAGCTCTGTACAAGTGAGACGGGTGAACCTGAGGCTCTGATACCAACTTGTCACGACCAGATTTCTCAAGTAATGATGACACCTACTATAAACCACCAGCAGGTAAGCCAACCCGTAACCCGGAACAACAAGTAATGGGTCTGAGGGTAGAAACTAAACAAGAGTAGGCAAATAACAATATAAACAGGCAGAAGCAAACCAAAACATATATACAAATAAAGATCCCTCCCAGAACTTGGAAGTCACTAGTAAAGAGCTACTACAAAATGAGTACAAGTCCCAAAAATGGACAACAGAGATTGGACTGTCTCGGAAGGTAAAAGACAAGTCTATATATATAGATGGAGACTGAAATAGTACAAAACGCCGTGTGCTCACTCCCGTCTCCGGATTAGTCTGCTCCAAGCTCGATCAACGCTGGCTACTAGTGCCTTGACTTGCATCACGAAACAGATGCAGAGCGTAGCATGAGTACCAAAACAACAGGTACCCAGTAGGCATCAAAGGCCGACTAAACTTGAAAAGTAAAGGCAGTATGAAAAGAAGGAATAACACAAACCGAAGTCAAGAACGAAAATCTAATTAAAATTGGAATGAACACAAGTGTAGAAAGAACTAACTAAAGTAATTTATAAGCTAACTACACCTAACTGGACCCCCATAAGCCTAGAAGGTACACTCGTGCGCAAGTTAAATAAAAACCTGAACAGACCCCCATAAGTCCGACGAGTATGCAGAATAACTATAACTAAAAAGAATTGCATATAAGAACCCAAGAACGGAGAACACGAATCAGAACCTCAACCCCAATTAGTAAAATCTGACAGTACGGAGGTCGGACCTAGAATCGAATGCTCACCAGAAGTACCCAAGTAACCAATCACAAGTATTAAGTATCTGAGGCCGGAACTCTAACCGGATACTCTATATAAGTATCTGGACAATAGAGGCCGGAACTTAAATCGCGAAGCAGAACTAGTGTCGCCGACGTAACTCTTGAAGCTGTAACATCGGGTAAACAAGGATAGCTATCATCAAAGCAAATGTATTGCCTAGCTAAGGCCCAATTTATCAGGCTCAAGTCTGCTACACCAGTCTATAGGGATCTAAGCCGGCCGAGCGGCATCGGGGCAAAACTAAGGCCTATGAGATTGGAATCGTGTATTTATAAGGCAAGTCGTAGTCAAACCTAAACTAAGGCACAAATGCTTCAACAAATAGTCATCGAGCATACAAGTACTCCACATAGCAAAGAGGGACAATTAATAACACAAAGCATACTCACAGTTACCCGATGCTGATGCTGGCCTCCCTCGAAAGCAGGTAATGTCGCCTGAACAGGTCGACTGGACTGACCCTGCTGAAACCTCTGGCGGGACCTATCATATGAGTCTCTCCCTCTAGTCTGGGACCCGTTATAGCTGCCCTGGTATCGTGCCCTCTTATCGCTGCCCCATTGGGCCTCGCGATGAATATGCTCCATGGATCGGGCATGATCGACCACATCAAGAAATGAACGGCCTGCTGAAACCAAATGCTCTATGTCGACCCTCAGACGGTACCGCAACCCACGTATAAAACAACACACTCTTTCCTCCTCCGTTGTCAGGATCATGGTAGCATGTCGAGACAACTCATAAAACCTCATCTCATATTCTGAAACAATCATAGGGCCCTGCTCCAATCGGAAGAACTGGTCACGAAGCCTATCCCTGATGCTCTGTGGCATGAACTGGGCCAAGAAAGCCTCTAAGAACTCACTCCAAGATATAAGAGGCAATCCAACTAGCCTGGACTCTCGATACGTGCGCCACCACTGCCTGGTTGGCCCACGGAACTGATGAACGGTGAAGTCGGCTCCTCTCGACTCTAAGAGGCCTAATGACTGTAGCTGCTCCTGGCAAGTGAGCTGGAACTAGTGGGCGTCTTCCCCAATCGCCCCTGAGAATATCGGCGGTGCCAACCTCTGGAATACCCCGAGCATCTTCTACTCGCACAGTGGCATCTCTCTTTCCTTTAAGTCTGGTAGGGCGGTCACATGAACTAATGGCGGCTGAACCTCTGGTGCAATTACGACAGGCTGACCCTGCGACGTTGGAGTAGGAATTGGTGCTAGGACTGGTGATGGTTCCGGATGCATCTCCCAATAGCTGCTAATATCTGAGTCAGCAGGGCATGAAGATCTGGAGCTGCATCTGGTGCGGGTGGTGGCTGGGCTGATCCCGGCCCCACTGGCTGTGGAGGTACATATGCTGCTTGGGACTCCTCCTTCTTATATAGGGCCGGCAATGTGGCCTTGCCTTGATCTCGGGGTCGACGTCTACCCCAAGCTGGGGCTCTGTCTGTAGGCCCGGGTCCATCACCCCTGACCGCCCCGCCTGAAGTGCGAGCCATCCTGCGAAAGAGTGAAACAAGTGAGATTTCAAGGAACCAATAAGACACATGTTGTACGAAAGTGAAATAAAAGAGGAAATCTTCCTAAAGACATCATGTAGCCTTCCGAAGATAAGTTACAGACGTCTCCACACCAATTCGCAAGACTTTACTAGACGTTAGCTCTGTACAAGTGAGACCGGTGAACTTGAGGCTCTGATACCAACTTGTCACGACCCAATTTCTCAAGTCATGATGGCACATATTATAACCCACTAGTAGATAAGCCAACCCGTAACCCGGAACAACAAGTAATGGGTCTAAGGGTAGAAACTAAACAAGAGTAGGCAAATAACAATATAAACAGGCAGAAGCAAACAAAAACATATATACAAATAAAGATCCCTCCAGAACTTGGAAGTCACTAGTACAGAGCTACTACAAAATGAGTACAAGTCCCAAAAGTGGACAACAGAGATTGGAATGTCTCGGAAGGTAAAAGACAAGTTTATATATACAGATGGAAACTGAAATAGTATAAAACGACGTGTGCTCACTCCCATCTCTGGATCAGTCTGCTCCAAGCTCGATCAACACTGGCTACTAGTGCCCAGACCTGCATCACAAAACAGATGCAGAGCATAGCTTGAGTACTAAAACAACAGGTACCCAGTAGGCATCATAGGCCGACTGAACTTGAAAAGTAAAGGCAGTATGAAAAAAAGAAATAACACAAACCGAAGTCAAGAACGAAAATCTAACTAACAATGGAATGCACACGAGTGTAGAAAGAACTAACTAAAGTAATCTATAAGCTAACTACACCTAACTGGACCCCCATAAGCCCAGAAGGTGCACTTGTGCGCAAGTTAAATAAAAACCCAAACGGACCCCCATAAGTTCGACGAGTACACAGAATAACTATAACTAAAGAGAACTGCATATAAGAACCCAAGAAACGGAGAACACGAATCAGAACCTCAACCCCAATTAGTAAAATCTGACCGTACGGAGGCTGGACCTTGAACCGGATGCTCACCAGAAGTACCCAAGTAACCAATCACAAGTATCAAATATCTGAGGGCGGAACTCTAACCAGATGCTCTATATAAGTATCTGGGCAATAGAGGCCGAAACTCTAACCGGATACTCTATATAAGTATCTAGGCAATAAAGGCCGGAACTCTAACCGGATGCTCTATAAAGGTGCCAATGTAGCTGCTGAAAGAGTCCCAATCAATCTATTCTCATAAATGTCCGTGGATTGCCGTCCACACCTAGCCAATCAATGTAAGTCCTTGGAACCGAATCGAAAATCAAATTCAAATCGCGAAGCAGAACTAGTGTCGTCGACGTAACTCTTGAAGCTGTAACATCGGGGAAATAAGGATAACTATCATCAGAGCAAACGTATCGCCTAGCTAAGGCCCAAACTATCAGGATCAAGTCTGCTACACCAGTCTACAGGGATCTAAGCCGGCCAAGCGGCGTCGGAGTAAAACTAAGGCCTATCAGATCCGAATCATGTATTTCTAAGGCAAGTCCTAGTCAAACCTACATGTATTTCTAAGGCAAGCCCTAGTCAAACCTAAACTAAGGCCCAAATGCTTCAACAAATAGTCATCGAGCATACAAGTACTCCACATAGCAAAGAGGGACAATTAATAACACAAAACATGCTCACAGTTACCCTATAATTCCCGAAATAGGCTGAAAACATGATTTCTAAACACCTATGCATGATTAAATCACCATAAACCCAAATCCCAACTAATCAACATGTATTCACACTGTCAAGCTCAATCTAAGAGAGGGAAATCGTAGCCTACCTGTAGGCCGATCGCACGCGCTCCAAAATCACTTCTCCGGAACTTTCCTATTCTGAACGTCCTCGAAATGCTGCCCCGTGAAAATGAGGATCCAGATGTTGAAACCAATCACACCACGATGATCCTCACGAAAAACCCCACAATCTAGGCTTTTGAATCACCAGATTCACACATAAAATGACCGAGAAATCACCTTCTAAAATTTTCCAAAAATTAAGCTTGAAATGAGCTAAGACAGCAGCTAAAACACAACTTTTTACCTCCAACAAAATTTAAATACAAAATCTAACCACGCGAATGCGTTCTCCTTGAAAAAACCACTCAAGATAGCCCCAATAATCACCGAAATCGAATCTAAAATGGCAGAGATATCAACTCTCAAAAATTTCCAAAATCAAGCTCACAAAAAGGATGTGGCAGTAGGTATTTCACAAAATTTACCTCAAACGGAGACCCCAAATCAGTTTCCGAGCTCACCAACGCATTCCTTGCGAAAACCCCCACAAGATGGATCTTCGAATCACTGAAATCGGACTTGAAATTAGAGAGTTATGAAGGTTTGAAGTTGAGAAATGGGGCTGAAATATGGCCTGCACCAGCTATATATATATATCAGCTGAAAAGCTAATTTTTGCCAACTTTAAAATCTCTGACGGGGTGTTCGGGATTCGTTCGGAACCCGGTAAAAATAAAATAGATATGCTACCCTACTAAATTCGATATTCTAGACTCAACGGCGTAGTCGAAATTCCCATCAGAGGTCATTTCGATAAAAAGTGGGTCCCACTTCCAAATGACATTTTAACCAAAATCCACTAAGGGGCTCGAAATGAGTCCGGAGGCCTCGAAAGTCGAACGAAAGGTCATTCTAGACCAAACTCAACATTCTAGAGCTAACCGCGCTGACGAAATTTTCATCTAAGCATGTTTTCCAAGAATATTAACCAAAGTCAACCTTAGGCCAAATTTCAAAGGCTAAAACGCCTAATGGTCCAAACTCGCATCGAAGACCTCGATACTCGTTCCAACTATGCTACTAGCCTAATTTGGCCACTCCGGAGCTAATGGAACCGTCAAAATTCTCTTTTGAGGTCGTCTTCTTGGACTTTTGATCGAAAATGATCGTTCAAGGTTCACAAGCTCTAAAACACAAAAACTAGCACCAAGACCAAATGAACGACCAGGTGACCGAACTGTCAGTTCCAGCTAGTCATAAATGACTTGGGGTCACTGCAAGAACGCTATAAACGACACATAGAATGCAAGACACAGAAATGACTAGGAGGGTCATTACACAACCCAAGTCTTAACAATAAGAAATGATAATGAAAAGACTCAAAGGACTAACATCTGACTGTCTATAAAGCCTCTAAAACAACTAAGATGGATGTTGGGACAAACCCAAAACAAAAGAAAATAGATCCTTCGGAGTGCAATGAGCTCACCGACTGACTCTGAACAACTCACTGGATCAACGGTGCGCTGAAATGCCGATCCTAGTTACCTGAGTCTGGATCATTATAAGATGTAAGCCAACTGGCAGCAGTACATTGAATGTACGAGTATGCGGGTTGGAATACTAAAACAACATAGCCTGGAAAGAGAATCTGAAAGAAACACTTACCTTGACTCTTCTCAACTCATGAATACTTAACTGAACTCATTTCAATATAAAGCAGTTTAAACAAGTGCAATATAAAGAAAAGTTGCTTAAAAACATGATGTCAACTCTGTGTATGCACAAGGATACAACATAACTTTGAAATATATGTAAAAATACAATAAACTGATGTATATAAAAATACAATAATTTCTGTGGGAGTTTTTCTAACCGACAACCATCACATAAGAGCTATAGTGATGATACAACGATCTACCTCATGCTGCCAGCACATCCTATACCCGACCAAAGGTATAGAACCTGAACTGCCTAATGGATTCACTAGTCTATTGCAAAAAGGATTCATCTAAAAGGTATGACCCTTTTCTACCCATGGTGGCTACATGGTTCTTTGGTGACGTGAGTTATCTAAACTCATGGTCGTCCCTAATTCGGTGCTTAATATTACTCCCAAAATATATTGGCTCTTAAGTTTTAAAAACATACTTCTTCTGTGATTTGAGATTAATGCTAAAAAACTTAGCTCAAAGGCTATCTTGGAAATCAAAGTTTCCCCTCTTGCTTCATTTAGAAAGCGATTACTTTTTCTGAAAACTAGCCCGAAGGCTCTTTGGAAATCTCAGTGTCCGTTCTTATTTAAATGTGAAAACATTTTAAATCTCTTTGGGAATACTTAGTCCACATATACTTTTGAAGAAAAGAACTTCAAGTTTACTCTTTGCTTAACTTAAAACTTGAGCCTTCAAGCGAAGGTAAAACGTTTGATAAAGACTCTTGGAAACTTTAAGAAACTTTGCTTTGACTTGCTTCTTAACTTCTAGCCTTTGACTCTTAGCTTCTATGACTTTGATCTTAACCTTCCTCGAATTGGGTTATGGATTCAAGGTTCATGATCTCATGTTTATAGATGATTTCATGATGTTTAGATGTACCTTAGAGTGTTAGAATCAACTAGGAAACATAGGTACATCACTTAGGAACTAGTACGAAAAGGTGGGGGAAGAATGGGGAAAACTGGTGTCCCTGGCGCTATGAGAGGCACGGGGCGCCAACCCTCAAACGTCAGAGAGGCTGCTGGACCCTCGACGAATTCCACTCACAAGGCTTGAATGTTCTTGGCGATTTCTTGATTTCTTTCCTCTTTTTGCTTCTTTCTTCTCTTCTCCAAGCCCTAGCGTAAATTCTAATTTTTCTAAATTGAATAAAGTCTGGTTTTACCCCAATTAATCTCCTAAAATGAATTAGAGAAATTAGGTAAGGAAAAGACTAAATCACCCTTCAAAAATCCGGATTAGACATTTCCTTATTCCAACAGCCCAACTTACAAAAGACATAACTTAATCATACGAACTTGGAATGGTGCGAACTTAGCGGTGTTGGAAAGATCATTCCAACCATATCTGGAACTACACCTAACTCATCATGAGCTAGGTGTTATGGTTGTTTGAAGTTGACCAAAAACTCATTTTAACTTAAAATTTTCCAGATTTCCTTACACTTTCCAAAAATACCTATTTCCAGATTTTAAACTTCCTTCTAGTTCTTTCTAGTTACGAGATGTTACAAAATCATTGTCACATAACTTTCCTTTAATGCAAAAAAATGCCATTTCGAAGCGGCGGTGCTTTGTAGTGAAATCGAGAGCAAAATTGTGACAAATGGCGGTGAGATCCACGAGGAGGCATCAATAGATTCATAATCGGATCGTAATTGATCGTCGATGAAATTACAGTAAAATCTCCTTTATAATTTGGGTGGTATTTTGTTCTTCACCTAGGCCTCTCTTTAAACTCGTCATCAACTATTCTTCCAGCTCTAGTCAAGCCAACAACGTCATATGCCTTATCAATTTCACCTCGATTATCCATGCGCCACCGCCGTCAAAGTCAATGTCTCCGACCAAGATCAAGTCAAACCCCTCTTCGTCACTATAGAATTGGCTTTTCAATTGCCGGTCAACATCCTCGTCAATACCGCCGAACTACTGACGGAAAATACCCATCAATCTTAACACAAACTTAAAGAATTTCAACAAAACTTTTGTTGTGAATGTGCTTGGGGCTTTCGTATGCTGCAAAAAAAGAGCTAAGAGAATCAAATGCGGCGATGGGGGGAGGATTATATGCATGTCGTCGATGGCGGTAGCGTTGATGCCTGAGTTCAAGGCTCACATGACGTTAGATTCTGCCCTTTGAAGCAATGGTGAAAATAGGTAAAGAACTGAAAGAGATGTTTACCAAATTTGCTTAAGATAAATGGGTCATGGGTGGGTTAGATGGGTGGGTTTTTTAATTTATGGACAAAAATTAAAATAAATTTAGGCAAATCGTTTATATGATGCCACGTGTCCCTCTGTTAACCTTAAGGGTATACACTGCCTAAAAAATAAATGGTAAAGGTATTAATAGCCCTAAAGTATAACAAAGGATATACACATACCATTTACGATAGTTCGAGAGTATATTTTTCCTTTTCCCCATCTCTTCTTTACCTATTGATTTGGCAAAAATAACATATTTAAATACCCACACTCAAGCAGAAAGGAGTAGAGAAATAGAAACATATGTTTATATTACCTCCCAACCAACTAAAAATACCATTGGTGTAATTATTTTTTTAGTGTCACTTGTATTTTATTTTGTAAATTTGATTAAGACCTATAAAAGGAGAATTATAATGTGTAACTTTACCTAAGGCATATATATATATATAAAAAAAAAAATTTAATGTGCATCAATTAAATATTGAATAAGCTATATATAATTTGATAAAGAATGTTTAAATAGTTGGAAGCTGAAAGTGAAGAAAATAAATACTTGACACATATTAAACTTGAAAATAAAAAGTTCATTGAATTTGTACAGGTCTAAAGGTAGATGAAAGGTCTTTCCAACTAAATTTAATAGACAATTAATTTTTATTAAAAAATAAAATGATAAATTTACTTTTAAAAAACATTTTAGTAATTCAACGTTTTACTTAGACTATTTCCACTTTTAATAGAATGATCTTGTTGACTTATATTACTAAAATCTAAACAAAATGAAGCTTAATTACTCCATTCTCATAATAATTTTTACATGATTTTAATTTGGGGAATAGTTTTTAGTAGTAACAATTAAGGGTCGAAGGAATTCATAAAGAAACAACCAAAATGTCCAAAAGCAAAATTGTCATTATACCAACCATTTGAATTTTAACACTATGGAAAGCTACCGTAAATATAGAATGCTTATGTTTAAGAAAACTATTAGGCTTGGTGCCGCATAAATATAAATGTAACTCTCATTTTTATTTGAAAATTAAATTGTTAAATCTCATATTGTATAAATTGTAGAAAAATAAAAAATGAAACAAAATGCGTGAAAATGAACAATATACGTATGTGTTTGCAACACTATGTTAGATATACGACAAAGTAACACAATCAAAATCTTTCATCCAAAGTAATAATCTTTTAGTAATCTTTATTTAAATTACTTGTATTTAAAGAAAAGCATATTACATAATATATTCAAGTATTATCAAACTCATCCTGTATTAATAGAAGTTCGATCAATTAAGTAGCATTTAAAAGAATAATAACACAAAAACAAAGAAATAAATTTCATAACAATGCAAAATGATACAGAATTACATAAAATATGGGTTGCATACCAAATTTATTTTGGACAAACATACCTTAACTCCAAATGGAAAAGAAAAACTTAAAATCATAAGCTAACATAAAAAAGATCTAAAGGAATATATAGGTCCTATCTTATACTTATAAGCTTAACACTTGAACTATATTGTAAGAAAGCTTCTCTTTTTAATTTCATAATGAAGCTATCTGTTCTTTTCCTCAGTTAGCTTCTTGACGACATGTATCTATATCATTATCTAGGAAGAAGAAAAGAGAACAATAGATGATAGAAAAGAAAAGGAAAGAATATGATGATTTAGGGATCAACTTACATGTATTTATAGTGATATTTAACTGTCTTTTCACCTACCAAATTAATGGAGCACATTGAATCATGATACATAAATTTTATTTTGGTTTCAAAATTCAAAGAGTCACTGAATTGGAAGAGTCATTCATTATTAAAGTGTAGTTGTTGGACTTCATATTACATCATTATGTAATTAAAATATTAGTATCTAATAAATTAATTAATTTTATTTTGATTTAGTGGAGGGGAAAAATGGTAATCAAACTTTGAATGTTGGAGCTTCCCACTTATAATAATATATGAAACCCAAAAGCACATTACCTTCTTCTTTCTTTCTTGGCGGAATGACCTGTGAGACCCTAGTTGACTCTGTTTGTCACCTAGACCCTTCTACTCACGACTTTGCCAACCGAACACTTATTGTTATTAAAACATGTTATTTTAAACCCCTCTGAGCACGAGTGCCTCTCCATCGTGCTGATGTGAATGACACGTCATTATTCAGATCAGATAAAAATTGTCACATAGACAAAAAATGCCATAACATTTTTATCATTACAAATATATATATATATATTTTATTATTATTATTTTTTATTTTTTTTTAAATTTTTTTAAAAAATAATCTCATATTCATCTTCAAAATCAGTCTTTTAAAATTGATTCACTGGAAAAAATATCTCTCCAGCCACTTCATTTATAGATAGCCACCGTTGAGGCAGACATTGCCAAGAAATCAACGCCGATGAGTTGTTTGGCCGAAAGATCCATCAAAATTGAAAGTGGAGAAAATTTTAATCTTTCAATCAAGAGTTTCATTTTTTTTTCTCTCTTCCAAACCTTTTCATCTATTTGTCATTTCAATCTTGTTTTCTCTTATTTGTTTCTTCTCCCTTTTGTCCTCTATAAATCTCGTGTTAGAATAGGAAAATAAAAAATAAGTATCATAGAAAAAGGATGAAGATTGGAGAAAGATAAATGAAGTGAAGGAGAGAGGAGGGGGGAGGGGAAACGATGATTGCGGCAGTGGTAACTGATGAGGAGGAAGAAGAAGAAGAGTAACAATAAATGAATGGGGAAAGATTCCAATAAGGGAATTTTTCTTATTTCTTTTCATTATACTTTTTTTTGATTGAATTTTTTGTCTTCACTTGCTTTTAAACGTGTGTAGCCACACATTTCATCCTATTCAGCAAATAAACATCACATAAGTTTGGTCAATAGTCAGAGGGGTTTAAAATAACGTGTTTTAATAACTTTAAGTGTTTGATTGACAAAGTCGTAATTAGAAGAGTCTAGGGTGACAAACGGAGTCAAGTACGAGGTTCTGCCAAGTCATTCCGCCTTCTTTCTTCTTCTTTCTATATTTTTATTTTATTTTCATAATTTTAGTGAAGTCTCATTCAATTGGTAATGATAACATTGTTGAATAAAATTTGAGGCTGCCAATCGGAGAATTAGAAGATGACATTTTTATAAGTTCGTGTGGTCAGTTAATTTTCGGAAAGTGGGTGGCAATTGGAGTTGGAGATGATAGCAAAATCGAAAGTGAATTCAATAGCAACAAGTAATAAGATAGTCAAATAGTTTTTAGATCTGGAAAAAGAAGTAGGAAATGGTGACATGACAGCGGCAAAATTGGTGGTGAGAATGAAACATTGAAGTTTATGATATAAAGAAGGGGAGTGATTTCTTTGGAAAAGAAAGAGAGGAAAGAGATAGCATTAGTGATAGCTGAAAAGTGAAGAATGTTCATGGCATTTTTCGATAACTTAAATCTGGCGAACTGTTGGACAGAAAAAAGAAAGAAGACAAAGAAAATAAAAAAAGAAAACATAAATAGAAGTAAAAGATGACATAATTTCAAAAAAAAAATAATCAAAATCTTAATATGAAAAAGGGAAATTACTTGCAAAGTTAAAATTTTAATTAAAAAAATTGTCTCTCACTCTCTTTGAGAGAGTGAATACACTTTCTTTGCCACCTCGACATATAGGGTGGGATTAATTCCATTTTAAAATAGTTCAAGGGGGTAATAGAAAACCCGTGAAGTATAAATGTGTAGTTGAGAATCCGGCTATAGGTTGAAGGGGCTTTTGGTCATTTGCACTTATTAAAAACTAAAACACATTTTAAATTTTCAAAAGATACTAAAGAAGACATTGTGAGCATAAATATTAAATTCTCTATCAATAGATTATTTTTTCTCTTTTCTTCTCTTCGACAGTCAATCATTTACTTTTATATGGAACAAAGAAAATAATTTTTGATATATTCTATAATACTAAAATCCTTAAATTGAACTATGGAGTAGAAACTAAAGAAAAAAAAAGTTACAACTAACCTTTTGAAGTTGTTAAGAATCCTAACATAACTTTTTGAAATTGTCACTATGACATAACAAAATATATCCTTTGCAATATAGAAGAAATGCTCGCAACAAAGGGAGGGCTTTAACTAATCAAATTGGAAGACAAAATTAAACTCTATTTTTAATTGTGATAATATTTGACAAATAATTAAATAACATTAGTGACTGCATAAGCTTCAATGGCCTTTTTGGTTAATTGGTAGACTAACTTATAGATATTTCTCTATAGAAGACTGCATAGCATATGTATATATTAATATTTTCCTCGAACTCCTTTCTAGATCTGCTCCTCTTCTTTACATTTTTATGAATATTAATATTTACACGTAAGAGGAGCATATGTAGAAAGGAGTTCGAGAAAAGTGTTTGTTTGCTTTTAGCATCCAGCTATGTGCATGGTTATAGTGAGAGGTAAGCTTTAAAGAAAAACAATATTGGCTACAAGGACCAATTTTATTAATATTAGAAACTAAAGTGAACAATGTTTGGGCTGAATCTTTAATTTGATATTAGTACTTATTATTAAGTGACAAATAAAATATAAAAATTAAGTGACTTTAATTTATTGATATAAAACTAAATTAACTAATAATTACACAAAATCGAGTGGTCGACTTGAGAAATTTACTCTTAGGAAGGTGTCTCTTTAATCCATTTAAAATTTTTGCAAGATAAAACCTTTTCAACAAAATTAAGAAAAAAACACCAGTAGAATATGCAAATGGAAAATGACAGTTAATTAAATAAACTTTTTTCATAACACAATAAAATAAGCTAATTATTACATATAAAAACGACTTACACAAAGCAACATATATATATACAGGGGTGGATCTATGTATCATGGTGGAGGTGTTGCGGCACCCAGTGGTCTCGGTTGAAATTATATATATACATGTATATATACATGTATATATGCATGACAAACTTATGAATAATAAACTTGCCAACCCTTGACACAAGTAGCCAATGGTTAAGGATTAACTTTTTGGCTTCCTGATCACAAGTTTGATTCTCTATTAGCTAATTTTTAATGCATTTTCCTTCTCTTTTGCAAAATAAAAATGTTGGGGCTTGGACTTGAACCTGCAATCAACACATGAAAAAACAGTGGTAATACCATTAGGCCATGGCATGGGTAACATTAGACTTTAGTAGACATTATTATAATATGGTAATGTGATCTTTGATATAATATAGTAATATGTGTAAAGATCACAATTCAAATCCATATGATATCAAGTTATAGAAGTTTTAAATTTGATTTTTGCTGACATTTTTTCGTTGTAATTTTTACTGTTTTTTCAAAGAATAAAAAAGTACTTCAATCCTTCATCTAAATTGATGTGACACAATTTTTTTTAAGTCTATCATGCTAATTAAAGACTTGGGACGGAGGGTGTAATAGTTAGACGAAAAATTACAAACAATTGAGACTTAACCAATAATAATTTGATCAATTCAATCAACCTAACTATATGGCACCCACAACCTTCAAATCCTAGATCAGACTGCTATTAAACGCACTTAGAAATTAAAGCTTAAGTAAATAAATCTATAAACTACATACTTAACATTCACTAACTTGCATAGTCTACAAGTTTTATTTAACTTCCTAACCACACTTGATTAAAATATTCTTATGGTTGAAATGTATACCTATTGTTGATGTTCTTTACATAAAGTTGGTGGGTGTGAGTGGTCGGATTGAGTCCTTTGGGAACAAGTAAGGGACTGAGTTGATCTTCTTAAAAAATCTGGATAATAGAACGTCTCTTCTTTACTCTTGGCTAAAAGTCACTCCCCTAATTGAGAAAATTACCACTTATATGTTCAAAAGAGAGGAATTGTCACGAGCCTATTTTTAACTGGCTTACAAAACTCCTCAAAGGCTCAGTCTTAACAACGAGATAGCATTAAAGTGCAAGAACAAAACAGTCCACAACAACACACAAAGCAAGCAAGTAATGAAAACAAGAATAAGGGCTTCTGAGAGGCAAGTGTCAATTTTCTGATGATATATTTCATATGTAAGTTATAAGTAAATCTATCTCTTAGGACTTATACAAAGCTGAAATATAAGACTACAAGAAAAAGGGATGAAATCCCAAGTAAAAACGCGAAATAAGGAAGTCTTGAAACAAGGAAAAAGGTTGGTGAAAAAGTTAGTCAAAACTTTCTCGAAATGGCAATATGTCTCTTTTAAAAACTGTTTTTTTTTTGTTCCCTCTTAGAAAACGAATAGACCAAGGAATTTATTGGCCTCCAAGCTTGTCTAAATAATCCTCCAAAGCTGGAATGATATTGACACTGTATTTTTCATGACCCAAAGTACACCCTAGTCGTAACATCGCATATAGGACCCAGAGAGACCCTATACAAGCCACTTAGCATACATCATACAAGATAATAGAATTTAAAGAGTTCAAAATATATTTTTATATCATAAAGAGTTTGACAAAAGCGGAAGTCTAACATAAGTCTTAAAGCCATCTAGTACATCATAAAGTAAGTGATTGAGATGTAACTCATACATCACATACAAAGTCTGAAACTGAAATTACAAAAATCTAAAAAAGTGACATTGTCCTCGAAGTATGAAGACTCACCAAGTCTTCAAATCTATCAACTTGCCATGAACGGAAGGATAAGAATCACCGAGTCCTATATTAGTGAAACAGTGTAGGCACAAGTATGCATTAGTATATGAAATGTACTAAGTATGAGGGAAACGCAATAAAACATGATATGTGATCATAAGGGGACATAATCGAAAACATGAACTGCATGACCAAGTCAAAACATAGTAAAACTCATTTAAGAAGATTCATAAATCATGAACATGGTCAATGCATCTTTAAATCATAAAGGAAGCTTCATAAAACATTAGTAATTAACTTAGCTCATTTTGTGGGAAGTTTACCATTAACCGAAATATAGACCATGTGAGCTATAAAATGGAATCTAGCGCCTGCCCCACACTGAAAAGGGTGTCCTACTTGCTAAGGTAAGAACCATAAATCTGAGTTACCGTGGATCCACTAGCTAATGTCTATCTAAGACAATCATCCTATGGTGGCACATAGTTATGGGATAAGGAGATTTCTACTAGAAACTCAGCCTCAAGCTGCAGGAGAGCTTCCATCTCAATATCCTCTCGATGCTAAGCATAAATCCCACATAATAGTCATTAATATTAACTTGTCTTATCATTATGGGACATAGGTAATCGTCACTTGTCTTATCATCCATGAAAGGACATATCAAGTATCCAATCCAAGCTAGAGTCATTTTATAATCCATGGAAAGGTACAATTAAGAAACCAATCCAAGCTAGAAAACCTTTCACCATAGGGTAGCTCCTTAGACCATGCGTGAGAAAACCTTCCACCATCCATGATCTTTTCATAATAGTTTTATAAGACCCGTAGTCATTAACTTTAATTTATACTACAAATTCCCTACTACTAATGATCTATAATTGTTGATGGCATATCCGGATACCATACTAATCAAGACCTAATTTAGGAAATTATCCCGAAAAGCATTGAGGGCAAACCTCGATGTCATCCATGTCATGTAGCCAAGTTTCATAGAACATATAGATACCTTCATCTATAAGATTACATAAGTCATACCCCTTTATTTCATGAAAATATGCATGATTTGATAAAAATACATTCATAGGTTCAAGCTTCTTCATAAATTCATGTAAATTAGGGTTCATAGTCAATATTCATAGATCAATGCATGGTTTCACATGGAATTGGTCGAAAAACATGTAATTAAGTCCAAATCATTAAAATAAGATCATAATAAAAAAAATTGAATCCATACAAATAGAATCCATGAGGAATTGAATGAAAACCTAATCAAATATTTGGCAATTAAATTGGAGAATTGAAGAAACTTTGGGGGCTCAATAGGTGGATAGAACCCATTGATAAACTCCTTGCATACCTTGATGGAAGCCCTAAGCAATGCTGAAGAAATGAGACTTGAACTTGAAAAACCCTAACTTCTTCTTATAGAAGATTTTTTTGGAGAGGATGAATTTTGTCAAGTTTAGGGAATTTAGGAGAATGAATTCCAATTGATAGTTTTAGAGCTCAATTCACTTTTGTAGGTCTTGAAATAGTGTTTAAAACGACGTAGTTTGGGTACCAAGCACTTTGGGAAAAGACCAAAATGACCCTAACTTAAACTGACGAGCTGCCTCACAAGAGAGGCTTTACGGGCCATCTAAGGCTTCACGAGCCTTATAGACGATCGTGAAGCTTCACCTGCCGGCCAGGGATTCACTAAAATAAATATAACTTTTTACTACAAACTCGAAATAAAAACAAACTTGGTGGCATTGGAAAGAGGACTCAAAGACCTTTACTTCCATAGGTCATGGGCCACCTAGTTCATTTTGTGCTGAGAGTTTGAAGTTGACACAAAATTTAAAAACTAATGGGTGACTTGTACGGACCCCTAAATAGGATGTCTTAGTCACCACATGCGGTCTAGGGTCCCGTCTAGATGACCCATGCTTAGTAAGACTTGGATGGTCATTCACGATGCCCTAAATAGGTTATGGACCCCTAAACGGACCGTCTAGGGTGCCGTGAAGGGTCCATGGTCCATTTTGGATTCGTGGACTTGCCCATTTGCATTTTTTAGCCCTTTCTCAAAGTCTGAGGTGTTATAATATCTCCCTATTGGGAACATTCATCCTCAAATGAAACTCAAACTAGCACGAAATGAGTAGGAGAGAAACTAACAACCCAACATTAATGCAACTTCATGAAAATGCACATAACCAATGAGGGACCTTGACTCCAACTAAACATATTAAAAACATCATTTCATAAGACATACATGAAAATCATACTTAAATGCACATAATCATTAAGCAATCAATCAAGCAAAATCATATCTTCGAAACTCAAATTTTTCATGAGCATGCATGCATGCATGGGGAAACATGGGAATTACTAAAACACAAGAATCCTCAAAAGTGAACCATGAGGGGCTAAGGCCTCAAGCTAGACCCAGAGATAAAAGGACGAGATAGGGATACTAAGACATCACATCGCCTCCGACCTTTCACATACCAAACCATAACAAGGAACTCTTCCAAATTAACATAATTCTACTCACGTATTTCAACCATGAAGCACACTATCTCCCATTTGTGAGCAAACCTCACTAACCCTTTTAAATCCATCTCCCTCAACCCAAGCATAAGACCAAATTCTTAACAACCATGAAACCATTGATACAAGTAAACGCTTAAGAAGTTTCCACAAGGATTTCAAGGACGACCTTAAACACAATAACCATACATGGAGCCTTACCATAGCCAACGAAACACCCGACATCAATCAATGCATAAAAACAAGCTAAATCATAACTTACCTATTTACCCATCCGGGAGACCCTCATGATCTTGTCGAGTTCAAAGTGCATAAAACTTATTTTTTCTTGGATTACTCAAACAGGAACCACTAGGTTGAACTTGCCTGTCATCCCTTCCCTTAGTAGTAAGGAATATGCAATCTCTCATCTTATGACCACTCTCTCCACACCCTAAGCATGCATTTAAACCGGCTAAAACTTACCTCTATGTATTTTTCCACACTCCCGACACTTGGCACCATTTTCTCACTAGAACCATTACCTTGAGAATAATTACCTCCACTGGACCTTGAATGTGAGAAATCACCATTATCCTTTCTTGCCCTCTTTGACTCCCTAATTTTCTCCTTTCTATTTGTTGTGCATGAAACATCAAACGAGAAACATCCATCTCCTTAACAAGCATAGAGATAAGACATTCTTTGGCCACTAAGTCGGAAGCACCCAACACAAATTTACTCATCCTTGCCCTTGGATCGACAACCATAATTGGAGCATATTTAGATAATTATGTGAATTTCGAAGCATACTCATTCACACTCATATTCCCTTGATGAAAGTTAATGAACTCAAGTACATTTGCCTCTCTCATCTCAAGGGGAAAGAATCTATCAAGAAAAGTAAGCATAAATTTCTCTCAATCAAGAGGACATGCATCTACCGCCCTCTCTTCCTTCCATTGGTTGAACCACGCCCTTAAGTTGATAAGCGGCCAAATTCGCTTTTTCCACCGACGTCACTCCCATGATCATCAACACCTTATACACCTCATCAATGAAATCTTGAGGATCTTCCTAGACTTAAGACCCATGAAATTCCATAGGATTCATCCTAGTAGAGTCCCTCACTCTAGTTGTCGTTGTACCCACATTTGGGTTCACGGGAGCCACAACCTCCTTATTTGTTTGACTCATCATAGCTTGGCCAATGTGTGAAATGTGGCTCGAAACTCATCATTAGTCACTTGCTCGACCAGAGTCAACTGGCACTTGGGGAACCTTTTGTCTCATATTTTCACGAACATTCCTTTTCATGGGAGCCCTTCATGGAGGCATATTCTGACAAGCATCGGATAAGGATTAGGAGAGAGACATATATAGTTACACTTTATCGCACAACTTTAGAATAATGAAAGAATTGGAGTTTCTTAAACAGCATATAGCCTCTTATTCATAAATGTGGTGCGTTTCACACTCATGCACAAGATTCTACTCGACGGGCTTATGAGACATCCTAGGATCTTTCTAAACCTTGTGCTATAATACCAAGTTTGTCACGACTCAAAATACACCCTAGTCGTAATATGGCGTATAGGACTTTAAGAGACCCTATACAAGTCACTTAGCATGCACATACAGAATAATAGAATTTAAAGAGTTCAAAAGATAGTTTTATATCATAAAGAGTTTGACAAAAGTGGAAGTATAACACAAGTCTCAAAGTCATCTAGTACATCATAAAGAAACTGATTGGGACGTAACCCATGCATCACATGCAAAGTCTAAAATTGAAATGACATAAAGCTATAAAAGTGACATTGTCCTCGAAGTATGAGGACTCACCAAATCTTCAAATCTCTAATGTAATCAACTAGACACGAATGGAAGGATAAGTGTAACACGCCGCTATTTGAAAGAGCTACAAATAGTAAAAAAAAATATTTTTGGAAAGATTAAATTTGGAAATATTGCAAGTTATGTTAAGTATGAATTTTAGGTCAACTTCAAACAACCATAACTCTCAGTACATGATGAGTTAAGTAGCAAATAAGATATCAAATGAAAGGTCTTGGAATTATATTTCCAACGCCACTGAGTTTGCTAATTTTTTAGCTCGTATGAGGGAGATATGCCCATTCGAAGTTTGAGCTGTCTAGATAAGGAAAGTTAACCGGATTTTAAAGGGGTATTTTTGTCTTTTCCATACCCAATTAATTTATTTCATTTTTAGGAGTTTATTTGGGGTCTAAACTGATTGGTTCAGTTTACGCATTACAAAATTTCATGCTAGGGTTTTTGGAGAAAGAACTCAAGAGGAGAAAAGAGAACAAAAGGTCAAGATTCATCAAGGTCTTGCGATTTTAATTGTGGATTTCGCCAAAGGTTAATCCCTACGAGGCATGTGAGTTCACACAACGTTGGGTTCATTCACCCACGCACCAAACATGTTTATTTCAGTGTGATTTCATCCTAAAAAGTTGAAAGTTTGAATGTTCTTGATGTGTGTTCTTGAATTTACTTTCGTTCTTGAATTGGGATGAGATTGAGGAGTTTATAATGTTTATTATTTCAGTTGTTTGAGTTAGATTCTTGTTTACATGTTTTGGGTACCTGAATCTAAAGAGAATTTGAGAAAAAGGATCGAGTTTAATCGAATTAAGATCAGAAAACGAGTTGAAAAAATCGTCAGGTTTGTCTGGGTGGTAGCTGGAGCGGTGCACCCCTAATGTGCCAGGAAGGCTGGGGCGGCGCGCCAGTAGTGCACCACTTTGGGGTTTCTGAACTTTGGGGGCTGGCGCGGCGTGCCTGCAGTGTGCCCGGGTTGTGTTCCCCCACCCATTTTTCATCGTTTAGCCCGTTTGAGTCCTTCTAAAGCGTACTAACACTTTCTATTGATTCTAACTACTCTAAATGACTTCTAAACATCTGGAAATCATTTAGAAACATGAATCATAACCTTGAATCCATAAATTCAAATTCAAGAAAAGTCAGGAGCCAATTCTAGAGAGTTCTTAGAGTCTTTTCAAAAGTCTTTTGCAAATGCTTTAAACTTGTTTTAAGACTTGAGTTTTCAATTGAGTAAAGAGTAAAGAGTGAAGTTCATTTCTTCAAAAGATTATATGGGGACTATGCATTCCCAAAGATTAAATGTTTTCACATTTAAATAAGAAGGGAAACACTGATTTCCAAAAGAGCCTTTGAGCTAGTTTTTTAGTAAAGGAGTAAATGTTTTCATATTTAATCAAGAGAGGAAACATTGATTTCCAAGAGAGCCTTTGGACTAGTTTTTGAGCAATTATCTCAAATTACAGAAAGAGTTATGTTTTTAAACATATGACCTAGTTACATTTTTGGGAGTAGTATTGAGCACCGATATGGGGGAGAGTTCATACAACTCACAGCCCCCACAAACCATGTAGCCAACGTGGGTAGAAAAGGGTCATATTATTTAGATGATTCCTTAGTGCTTTTTATCATAGACTAGTGGATCCACTTAGTAGTTAGGTTCTATGCCCCTGGCAAGGTATAGGATGGCCATGGCAGCGTAAGGCAAAACATTGTATCATCACATAGCTCACAGTGATGGTTATGGGTTAGAGAACCTCCCACAGAGATATTTTGTATTCTTATATACACAGAGGTTACTTGTATTTTCAAATAGAAACAGAGTTGTTATCCATGTTTTAAAGCTTTTCTTTATATTGCATTTACATTACTATTTTATATTGAAATGAGTTGAGTTGAGTTGAGACAAGGTGTATTCTTCAAGTTCCTTTCAAGCTTATGTCTTATTATAGAATTCCCCTCCCATACTCGTACATTCAATGTACTGATGCCATTTGGCTTGCATCATTTTATGATGCAGATATAGGTAACCAGGATCAACATCAAGAGCATCATTTCTTTAGTTGAGCTTTAGAGTTGTTGGTGAGCCTCCTTGCTTTCGGAGGATCCCCTTTTTTATTGTTTTTAGTATTTTTGTTCATTAGGATGTCGTGGGTGTTTTCCCAACGTCCATCTCAATTGTTAGAGGCTTCATTGATAGTTAGTTGATGTTAGTTCTTTAGTCTTTCCTTTTCAGTTTGATGTTTGAGACTTGAGTTGCCATTTCAGCCAGTTGAATGTTTATCTTTAAGACTTTCTAAGTTTTTCATTGAGATAGTTTAGTTATGAATGTATTTCAATCCTTTGTTTTATGATGAGTTAAGTCTTCCTCTAAGAGTTAAGCCAGTCCAAAGGTTCGCTTGGGGACAACAATTGTTCTCGAGTGCCAGTCCCGATCAAGGTGTATGCTCGGGGCATGACAAACTTTGTATCAGAGCACAAAGTTCAAGAGCTCTAGGGAATCTACAAAGCCATGTCTGTAGAATTCTAGTTATCGGTGTGAAGGGCACCACATCTATAATTAGGAGGCTGCAAGACTTAGGAACTATCTCACTTTTTTCATACTCATTTCGTGCAATATAGTTTATCTCTAAAAAGTTTCTTCTAATTTGTTCTTACGCGTGTTTTTCAGATCATGCCTCCACAAAGAGCTGTCAGAGGTCGTCCTTGTAGGAGGAATGTCGAGGAACAAGTGGTACCTAATGCACATAAAGTGAAACCCCAAGGAGAGGTCACCAATACTGAGTTCCGAGAAGCTATCTGGATGTTGAGTCAAGTTGTGACCAATCAAGTTAGACAGAGAGAGAATCGATAGGAAGTGGCTGATACTTCAAGGATTCGTGAGTTCTTAAGGATGAATCCTCCAAGCTTCACTGAGGAACTTTAGAAAACTTTGTTGAGGAACTTCAGAAGGTTTTTGAGGTTATGCACATTATTGATGCTGAGAGGGTGGAACTAGTTGCATACCAAATGAAGGGTGTCACTAGAATCTGGTTTGATCAATGGAAAAAGAATAGAGCTGAAGGTGCACCACTTGTGAGTTGGGCTTTTATTTAGAAGGCCTTCTTGGGGAGTTTCTTTCCCCGTGAACTGAGAGAAATAAAGGTACGAGAATTCCTTACCATTAAGCAGGAATCTATGAGTGTTCATGAGTACAATATGAAGTTCACCCAACTTTCCCGCTATGCTCCGGAGATGGTTGCTGACATGAGAAGTAGGATGAGTTTGATTGTTGCTTAGTTGTCTAGTCTGTCAAGTAAGAAAGGCAAGACAGTTATGCTGATAGGACATAGCAAGGCTGATGATTCATGTGCAGCAGGTTGAGGAAGATAAGCTAAAAGATAGAGAGCTAAGACAGAGAATGAGTCCGGACAGCAGAAGAGTAATGCCAACCGGTCATCTTTCCAACAGAAACAAAAGGGACCTGCTCCATCATCTGCTAGTGCACCTACACCAAGGAACAGATGTGAGTTCAATAATCAGAATTCACAAAATTTCTGAGCTAGACCTGCTCATTCTTAAGGTAGTGTGGCACAAGGGGGTAATAAGACTCCGACATGTGCTAAGTGTGATAGGAGCCACTCATGGGTGTGTCGTGATGGCTCCACTATTTGTTTCAAGTGTGGTCAGAATGGTCATTTTATGAGAGAGTGCCCTAAGAACATACATAGTAATGGTAATGGGGGCAATAGAGCCCAGTCTTCTTTCGTTGCTCCACCAGACAGAGCTGTATCTAGAGGAGCTATTTCAGGGGCAGGCGGAGGAGGAAACTGTATGTATGCTATCACTAGTCACCAAGAGAAAGAGGATTCGCCAGATGTTGTCACTGGTATGATCCAAGTCTTTAGCTTTAATGTTTATGCTTTCCTAGATCCAAGAGCGAGTTTATCTTTTGTGACTCCGTATGTTGTGATGAATTTTGATGTTCTTCCTGAGAAACTTCTTGAGCCCTTCAGTGTTTCCACACCTTTTAGTGAGTTTATTCTAGCAAAGAGTGAGAGTCTATCGTGATTGTACCATTTCCGTCAATCACAAGAGCACCATGACTGACTTATTTAGTTAGTTCCAGTAGTAAGAAAGTTTCCAGAAGTCTTTCCAGATGATCTTCCCGGAGTCCCTCTTGAGAGAGAAATAGACTTCGGTATAGATATCTTTCCCGATACTCATCTTATATCTATTCCACCATATAAGATGGCACCAACAAAGTTAAAAGAGTTAATAGAGTAGATGAAAGATCTCCTAGATAAAGGTTTTATTCGACCAATTGTCTCACCTTGGGGCGCTCCGGTCCTATTTGTGGGAAAGAAGGATTGTTCTCTTAGAATGTGTATAGATTACCATCAGTTGAACAAGGTTACTATGAAGAATAAGTATCATCTTCCGAGAATTAATGATCTCTTCGATCAACTTCAGGGTGCCACTTGTTTTTCTAAGATAAACTTCAGATCAGGCTACCATCAGTTGAGAGTAAGGGAATGTGATATTCCAAAGACAGCATTCAGGACCCGTTATTGTCATTATGAATTTTTGTTCATGTCGTTCGGTTTAACTAATGCACCTGCATTATTCATGAACCTTATGAATAGAGTATTCAAGCCTTACTTAGATATGTTTGTTATTGTATTCATTGATGACATTCTAATCTATTCGAGGAATGAGAAAGATTATGCTAGCCATCTCAGAATAGTTCTCCAAACTCTAAAGGATAGATAGTTGTATGCTAAGTTCTCTAAGTGTGAGTTCTGGCTTGAGTTTGTGGCATTCTTAGGCCACATTATTTCTGGTGATGGAATTAGAGTTGATACTCACAAAATAGAGGCAGTGAAAAATTGTCCTAGTCCCACATCTCCAACTGATATTAGGAGTTTCTTAGGTTTTGATAGATATTATAGAAGGTTTGTCGAAGGGTTTTATCCATTCCTTCCCCTTTGACCAAGTTGACTTAGAAAATAATGAAGTTTCATGGTGTGAAGCTTGTGAGAAAAGCTTTCAGGAATTGAAAAGACAGTTGACTACTACCCCAGTGTTAAACTTACTAGAGGGTACGTAAGGCTTTGCGACATATTGTGATGCCTCCAGAGTTAGATTGGGTTGTGTGTTAATGCAAAATGGTAAAGTTATAGCTTATGCATTCAGACAGTTGAAAGTTCACAAGAAGAATTACCCAACCCATGATCTAGAGTTGGATGTCGTAGTATTTTCTTTGAAAATATGGCATCACTATCTTTATGGTGTTCATGTAGATGTGTTCACCGGTCACAAGAGTCTTTAGTATGTGTTTAGTCAGAAATAACTTAATCTCACACAGAGAAGATGGTTAGTGTTACTCAAGGATTATGACATGAGTATTCTCTATCACCCGGGTAAGGCTAATGTTGTTGCTGATGCCTTGAGTAGGTTGTCTATGGGTAGTACCGCCCAGGTTGAGGAAGAAAAGAAAGAGTTAGCGAAAGATGTGCACATACTTGCACAATTAAGAGTTCAACTAATGGATTCGACAAAAGGAAAAGTAGTGGTGATGAATGGGGCTGAATCATCATTAGTGTCTGAAGTGAAAGAGAAACAAGACCAAGATCCTATTTTTCTTGAATTGAAGGCAATTGTTCATAAGTAAAAAGTAATGACTTTTCAACAAGGGGGAGATGGTATATTGAGGTATCATGGTAGATTGTGTGTACCAAGGGTGGATGAACTCCAAGAGAGGATCATGGAGGAAACTCATAGCTCCAGATATTCTATCCATCAGGGTTCCACAAATATGTATCGTGACTTGAGAGAAGTATATTGGTGGAATAGTATAAAGAAAGGTATTGCTGAGTTCGTTGCTAAATGCCTAAAATGTCAACAAGTTAAAGTAGAGCACTAAGGGCTCCGTAGTATGACTCAGAATATAGAACTTCCGGAATAGAAGTAGGAAATGATCAATATGGATTTCATTACTAGCTTGACACGGTCTCGCAGGCAACATGATTCTATTTGGGTGATTGTGGATCGAATGACAAAATCAACCCACTTTTTACCGATAAAGACTACCCATTGAGTAGAAGATTATGCTAATTTATATATTCAAGAGGTAGTAAGACTTCATGGAGTTCCAGTTTCCATTATTTCATATAGAGGTGCAAAATTTATTGCATAATTTGGAAGTCATTCCAGAAAGGTTTGGGTTCAAAGGTGAACTTGAGTACTGTTTTTCATCCTCAGACAAATGGTCAACCAGAGCGCACTATTCAGACTTTAGAATAAATGTTGAGGGCCTGTGTGATTGGTTTCAAGGGTAATTGGGATGATCACCTACCTGTCATTGAATTTTATTACAACAATAGTTATCATTCTAGCATCCAGATTTCTCCTTATAAATCTCTTTATGGGAGAAGATGCAGATCTCCTATTAGATGGTTTGAGGTGGGTGAAGCTGGGTTGATAGGACCAGATTTAGTTTATGAAGTTATGGAGAAAGTGAAGGTTATTCAAGAGAGGTTAAAAACAACGTAGAGTCGTCAAAAATCCTACACTAATGTTAGGAGAAAAGACTTAGAGTTTAAAGTAGATGATTGGGTATACTTGAAGGTTTCACTCATGAAGGGGAAGCTTAGTCCCCGGTATATTGGTCCTTGTAGAACATTGAAAAGGATTGATAATGTAGCTTATCAGTTGGAGCTACCGCAAGATTTAGCAGTAGTTCATCCAGTGTTTTGCATTTCTATGTTGAAGAAGTGTATATGCGATCTTACATTGATTATCCCAACTGAAGATATTGGTATTAAGGATATCTTGTCTTATGAGGAGATTCCTGTTCAGATTTTAGACCGCCAGGTTCGCAAGTTGAGAACCAAGGAGGTAGCATCAGTTAATGTTCTTTGGAGAAATCAATTTGTTGAGGAAGCTACATGGGAGGCTGGGGAGGACATGGAGAAGAGATACCCACATCTCTTTGAGTCCAGAGACACTCCAGATCAACGTACTAATTTTCTTCTTAGTTCTCTTTAATTGATATACTGAAATTGTTAGATTTGCTTGTTGGGTGTTTGAGCTGGATGTTAGATGTTACACCATTAGCCTACTAAGAATAATCTCATTCGAGGAAGAATGTTCCCAAGGAGGAGATATTGTAACACCTCACTATTTGAAAGAGCTAGAAATAGAAATAAATTATTTTTGGAAAGATTAAATTTGGAAATATTGGCAAGTTATGTTAAGTATGAATTTTGGGTCAATTTCAAACGACCATAACTCTCAGTACATGATGAGTTAGGTGGAAAATAAGATATCAAATGAAAGGTCCTGGAATTAACTTTCCAACGCCACTGAGTTTTCTAATTTTAGAGCTCGTATAAGGGAGATAGGCCCGTTCGAAGTTGGGGCTATCAAGATAAGGAAAGTTAATCGGACTTTAAAGGAGTAGTTTGGCCTTTTCCATACCCAATTAGTTTATTTGGGGTTTATGCATTACAAGATTTCACGCTAGGGTTTTTGGAGAAAGAACTCAAGAGGAGAAAAGTGAAGAAAAGGTCAAGATTCGTCAAGTTCTTGTGATTTTGATTATGGATTTCACCAAGGGTAAATCCCTACGAGGTATGTGAGTTCACACAGTGTTGGGTTCATTCACACACACACCAAACATATTTATTTCAGCTTGTTTTCTTCCTAAAAAGTTGAAAGTTTAAATGTTCTTGATGTATGCTCTTGAATTTACTTTTGTTCTTGAATTGGGATGAGATTAAGGAGTTTCTTGAGATTACAATTTTGATTATTTGAGTTGTTGAAGTTAGATTCTTGTGTACATGTTTTGGGTATCTGAATCTAAAGAGAATTTGAGAAAAAAGATCGAGTTTAATTGATTTAAGATAAAAAAAACAAGTTGAAAAATTCGTCAGGTTGGTATGGGGTGAAGCTGGCGCGGTGCGCCCCTGATGCGCCAAGAAGGTTGGGGTGTCACGCCAGCAGTGCGCCACTTTGGGGTTTTTGAATTTTGGGGGCTGCAAAATTTTATACGCTCAAATTGCACCTTTTTTCAGAAGCATAAGCCATCGTTATCACGTAAAGAACCCAACTTGTAGGTTGGGTCGATCCCACGAGGAATATGGTTTAGACTTAAGTTCAATAACGATTATATTTGTTTAGCAAATGTATTTCCGAGACAAATAAGTAAAAAGGGGGGGGGGGGATTTGTGTAAGAAATTTTGGAAGTTATGAAAGTAGTTAGTAAGCAAGATTTAAACTTTTGTTGTTATCAAATTGAGAAAGAAACTAGGGAGTACGTGTTTCCCATAAGCTCATAACTCTATAATCCTAGTAATAGCAATCCCTTCCTAGTGTATTACATGCAAAACAATAAGTTATGTATCTCTAAATCCTTGGTCCGGCATCTAGAGAATTTCATCCCGCACCTTGGTCAGGCTACGTGTGTATAATTTACTAACCCTTACCATTACCTCATATTAGACATCACATCAATGTATGGCTTAGTTTTCACCCTCGCACCAATCGACATTAATTCTATTAGATAGTATCACACTAAATCTATGTTGATAATTCTTTTCTTATTAACTACCTCTTTGGTCCGTCAAGTAGCAACAAGGCGAGTTCTAACGCGTACACTCGTTAAAAAGACTTCTAAACGAAAGAATTATCAATGCATGCAACAACACTATTCAAGAATTGCTTAATTACTATTCATACTTTGTTAATCGCTCCTGGTTCCCACAACCCTAGTTGTAGATTTAGTTACCCATATTAGTAAGAACAAGATTCATAGTTTTAGAAGAAGAAATCATGGACTTACGTAAGAAGAATAATAAACCCAAACTTCAACTTGAATTTCAACACCAAAATCTTCAAAATGAACTTAGGAAATTAAGAATTGCTAAAGTTGCAAGTTAATCTCCCAAGTCAAGAACTAGAATAAAAGTAATAAAGTCTAACCCCTAAAACGAGGTTTACATACCCTATTTATAGGAAAACAAGTCCTAACTAAAAAGGAAACGAAATAAGGAAATAAAGTTTACAGAACGCGTCTTCAATCTACGACACTGACCTATGGTCCGTAAGTCTATCTACGGTCCGTAAGTCCCTTCCGTGGCTTAGGACTTGGGAAATTTTTCAGTCTTCAAAATCTTCCAAACTTCGATCACATTCGACGGTTCAACAGTACGGACCGTAAGTCAATCCACGGTCCGTAACTCCTCTCCGTAGCTCCATACTTAGACTTTTCAGCATCAGGTGCTTGAACCAAATTTCGGTCACATTTTACGGAGCAACAGTACGGTCCATAGATCAGTCTACGGTCCGAAAGTTACAACCGTGGTTCCACACTTAGTTGAGAATTCCCTAATCTTCAGCCATGCCTTGCCTGCCCATCCACGTTCTTTATCTCCGGGGCGTAACTGGACGTACGGTCCATAGGTTGCCTCCGTAGATGCCCTTTTCTGCACTTCTTTCAGTTGTATCTTCAAATCTCCGTGTCTGAACTTATTTCCTAAAAGCATGAGAAAAACACATAAGAACTAATACAAAATGGTCCTAGACACACACAACTCTCAAGTGAAATATATTAACAATATCGTAAACTCACGGTATATCAACACCCTCAACTTAAAATCGTTGTTTGTCCTCAATCGACGCACTAAGACTCCACACGACACTTGTATAGAAGCAAGCAATCACATGGCTCTCTGTCCCGACTCTCTTTTTGGGTGCAAATCTTTTCTCTTAGACGCAACAAGCTAACTTGTGTGGATAAAAACATGACAAAGATTGTCCAACCAACACACCAACATACACTGTTTTACTATCACCAAGGTACCAATTTTCCGACAATGTTACTAGTGCCCTTACTTCAAACAAAATCCTTTTTCACACAATGAATATGATTTTGAGTACAAGGATTCAATCAACACTCACGCTCAGAAGTAAGTTTAAGTACAGTTGGTGCTCAATACCATAGGCTTGCCCTTATTTTCACTGCTTAGACTCTCCAAACTAGGTTCTAGGATCACTATAGGACTTTCTTGGCTTGTAACGAAGGCCCAGGGTCAAGTGTGGAACATTTGGGTACTTTTAGTGACTTTCTTCCCTCTTTGAAATTATACTAGGCTTTCTACCTCTTTCTTGCCCTACTCTTGACATCCTACCATTTTGCCTTCTTTCCCTTAATTATCTTCAACCATGGATGTGACTTTAGGCTTTGTAGCTCTTTATTTCTTTACTTTAATCTTTTTCTTGCATTTTATTCTTTTCTTTAGCTTTCAACAGGTCACATCCTTTCCTCTCTTTATATATATATATATATATATATATATATATATATATATATTTCTTTTCTTTTCTTTTTCAACATCAAATTCTTTTCATACCTTTTTTTCTTTCGGTTTCCTCTTTCATAGCCACCCTCAACTTATGAATTTTCCTTGGTTGAGGTGCACAATACCCGATGTCAGGTCAGGGTCAAGATTGAGGTTCATTTTTACATTAGCCATGCTCAAATTAGGCTTTTGGCCTAAGTCGAGGTGCACATGTCCAAGGAGGGACTGGGGCCAACTTGTATATGGGAAGGTGAGTTAAGGGTTTAGAAAGAACTGGTGTAATTTAGGCTCAAAGCATTTGGATCAAAGGAAGCATTTATTTCATTTGGTTGGATTCTTATTTTAGGCAATTTATGGACTTATCAGAACAAGGGCCTATGATCACTTCCTAGCCTCTAGAGTAGATTATCTTAGCAGGACTAACCGGGCAAGTTCTAGATTCGCATAAAAACTGTTTGAACAATCAACTATTCTCACACACTCTTGGCACATAATTTCATTATTAGATTATCAAATTACCCAGTTCAAGTTTTAGCTTAAGTCATGCCATCAAGTTGGTTCCTTATCATGTCATACTCAGAGCCAACACATTCAACTCATTCTAGTCTACAAATTATAGCACAATTTACAAAATTTGGACGGGTATCATTTTTTGAATCACTTTTGCCATCATACTTCATTCTTTCTCATGCTTCTACACATACAATCCTAACACATGCCGATTCAACATAAATTAAGCAGTCTCTTAGGAAAAAAGAACACGGGCAAGAAAACCCCAAGAGAGGATTTATGAGTTGGGTTGCTCAGACTTCACACTATCACTCAATCCATTTACCCCACCCCTAACAAAAATAGATCTGATTGTCCCCAATGCATACAAAAAAAATAGTAAAATATAATAGATTGGGTGAAGCAAACATATGGCGCATAGCGCCGAAGACTCATCAACAAACGGGTGGGCCCAATTTCCCGGAGCCCGCTGGAACAATACTTGGGTCACCATCAGTAGTGCCCACATCATCCATCATAGCACCCTCAGTAGTACTCTTGGTTACTCTAACCGCACCATCAGTGGTGCTCACATCGTCCCTTACAACATGTAGACCCTCTACAACCGGGGTAGAACTCGATGCCCTCGTAACACTCTCATGCACCCTCTGTTGGTGCTACTCTTCATCTAAAATCGAAGCCTTCTTAGCCTCCTTCTACCGCCTACGCTGTCTCTTTTGGGCTTTTTCCTCCTCAGTGCGGCTAGAACGGTGCCTCTTACTTTTGGTACGTGTAGGCTCGGGCTCCTCCTTGGCGGTCCAAGTGAATAAAACATCCAGCACCGTATCATCAGTCAACATAGTAGGTGCTGCCTGTGGCTCAACTGCAGCAGTAGCAAGAATGGCAATGATATCGGCCTGTAGACTGTCTAACTCTAGGATCTATGGTTGACATTGACGTTTCATAGGTTAACTTACGGACCGTCGATGGGCTCCGTAGACCTTTGCACCAGACCTGTTTCTGCAGATTTTGCTTCGCATCCCTGCACATGTAGCAACCATTAGGCCATTATTTTTACATTTTTTTGGACACTTTTTAGACACGGACCCTATGCTATGTCTAGCCAACGCTAAAACAAAATTAAAACTATCTAAATGAGTACAGAGAAGCAACTAGACAAAGAAAACTACTAAACGGAAAACAAAAACCTATTGTTGGCTAGATTTTACATCTTGGGTTGCCTCCCAAGCAGCGCTTGATTTAACGTCGCAATACGATGTAGGCCTCTTGATTACTCAGACTTCATTAAGAACATAGGCTTCAACAACCTCTTGCACACTTTCTGCGTTTCCCAGATAGATCTTGATCCTTTTCCTGTTTAGCATGAACCTTGTTCCTTCACTGTTATCTAGCTCAACCGCTCCATGGGGAAGCACTTTGTGAGCATAAAATGGCCCACTCTATTTGGACTAGAGTTTGCCCGGAAACAAGCGTAACTTAAAGTTGAATAGAAGCACAAGATCACCCACAACAAATTCTCGCTTTTCAATTCTTTGATCATGATACTTCTTCATCTTCTCCTTGTACAAGGCTAAACTTTCATAAGCTTTAGGCGAAACTCATCAAGCATATTCAAGTCATTCATTCTTTGATTAGATACGGTGCCCTAATCCAAATTTTGCTTTTTCATCGCCCACATATTCTTATGCTCTAGCTCTACCAATAAATGGCAAGACTTTTCATATACAAGTTGGTAAGGAGACAGACCTATGGGAGTTTTGTATGTAGTGCGATAGGCCCATAGAGCATCATCAAGCTTCCTTGACCAATCCATTCTATTAGCATTTAGTCTTCGCCAAAATCTACTTGATCTCCTTGTTGGACACTTCAACTTGCCCACTAGTCTGCGGATGGTAAGGAGTGACTACATTGTGGTGGACACCATATTTCTCAAGTAGCGCCTTGAACAACTTATTACAAAAGTGGGAACTTCCATCACTAATAATCGTCCAAAGTGTACCAAATCTGGAGAAGATATTCTTTTTCAAGAATGTGATGACACTTTTACCTTCATTGTTAGGGAGTGCAACTGTTTCCACCCACTTCAATACATAATCAACCGCAACAAGAATATACTTCATCTCATGTGAACTCACAAATTGACCCATAAAATAAATGCCCCATACATCAAACAACTCAATCATCAATATCGGATTGATAAGAAGCTCTTGCCGCTTTGAAATTCCTCCTTCTCTTTGGCAACTGTCACAAGACTTGGCAAAATCATGAGCATCTTGGTGGATGGTGGGCCAGTAGTACCTACACTGCAAAATTTTATGCACAGTCCGAACAGCACTACGATTCCCACCAACAGGCGATGAAAGACACGCCTCTAGTATACCCATCATCTCTACCTCTAGCACTCAACGACGAATAATACCATCTGCACAACTACGATACAGATAAGGCTCATCCCAAAAGAACTTTTTCACATCATGCATAAAAAATTTCCTTTGGTGAAAGGACAAATCTTGGGGCACCAAATCGCTTGCCAAATAATTAGCAAAGTCTGCGAACCAAGGAATCAAATCATGAGCAGCGGCCAATACATGTTCATCTGGAAAAGCATCATTAGTTTCAGTCCTATCACCAAGCTTTAGCATAGCCTCTTCCTCCAATCTGGACAAGTGATCGGCAACTTGATTTTCGGTCCCCTTTCTATCTTTTACCACAAAATAAAACTCTTGCAGCAACAATACCCATCTAATCAACCTCGGTTTTGCATCCTTCTTCGCCATCAAATACCTCAATGCAGAATGGTCAGTATGCACTATGACCTTAGAACCAAGCAGGTAGGATCAAAATTTTTTGAATGCGAAAATCACGGCCAGAAGCTTTTGTTCAGTTACCATATAGTTCTTTTGGGCCACATTTAGAGCTTTGCTAGCATAGTAAATAGGTTAGAGAATTTTCTCTCGCCTCTGTCCCTATACCACACTAAGCGCCACTCCACTCGCTTCACACATTACCTCAAACAGTTGTCCCCAATCTGGTGAAATAATGATAGGTGCAGTAACTAACTTCTCCTTGAACTCTCCAAATGCTCTTAGACAAGCATCATCTAAATAGAACTTACATTCCTTCTCGAGCAGTTTGCACAACGGATGTGCAATTTTTGAGAAATCTTTGATGAACCTTCTATAAAAACTTGCATGCCTAAGAAAACTCCTAACACCTTTTATAGAGATAGGTAGATGAAGTTTTTCTATTACCTCAACTTTTGCTTTATCTACCTCAATGCCCTTCTCAAAAATCTGATGACCTAGAACTATCTTTCTTTCACCATAAAGTGGCAATTCTCCCAATTTAGCACCAGATTGCAATCTTCACACCTTTTAAGCACCTAAGCCAAATGATTCAGACATCGATCTAAAGAGTCACCTACCACAGAGAAATCCTCCATAAATACCTCAATAGTGTCCTCCACCATATCAGAGAATATCGACATCATACAACGCTGGAAGGTCACTGGAGCATTACACAACCCAAATGGCATTCGTTTGTAGGCGAAAGTCCTATAAGGACAAGTGAAGGTGGTCTTTTCTTGGTCCTTTGGAGCTATAGAAATCTGATTGTAGCCCGAATAACCATCAAGAAAATAATACCAACCCTTATCAACAAGTCTATCCAACATCTGATCCATGAATGGCATAGGGAAATGATCATTTTTTGTCCAAGCATTTAGCTTTCGGTAGTACATGCAGACTCTCCATCCAGTCACGGGTCGCATCGAAACAAGCTCATTTCTCTCATTACACCTTTCTTGGGCACACATTGAACAGGACACACCCAACTACTATATGCAATGGGATAGATAACTCCAGCATCCAACCACTTGACGATCTCCTTTTTAACTACCTCTTGCATAGGCGAATTTAATCTTCTGTGGTGCTCAATACTAGGTTTGTGATCGGCATGAGTTGGATTTTATGAGAACAAATATCGGGAGGGATCCCAATAATGTCCGCAATAGTCCACCCAATAGCTTGCTTAAATCTCTTTAACACAGAAACCAAACACACTAATTGTCACCCATTCAAATCTACCGCAATGATTACCGGTAAAGTATTATCTTTTCCCAAGAATACGTACCTCAAATGTGATGGTAGAGCTTTAAGCTCCAATTTCGGCGCCTCCTCAACAGACGGTCTTGCGGGTGGGGACTCACGATTTTTCATGTCTAAATCTAGTTTCTTTGGTTTTGAACGATATTCGCACCTATCAAGTGCGGCAACCAACTCATCATATTCTTCAATACCATCACTTTCAAAGTTCATCATAACCGCTGCTAGTGCCTCAACACCCAGTCTCTCCTGAACCTGCACCTCAGAAACACTCTCAACTCTAAAGGTTATTGCCGATATCGATTGGAACTCACTACTTTGCTTCATAGACTTACAAATATTGAAGGTCGCCTCTTCATTGTTTAGTCTGAATTTCATCTGTCCCTTTTCCATATCAACCAGAGCGCCCCATAGCTAAAAATGATCTCCCAAGAATGATGAGAACCTCAAAATCAACCTCGCAGTCAAGAATCACAAAATCCACCGGAAAGATGAACGACTCCACTTTCACTAGTACATCATGGAGCACACTTATGGGCCTCTTCACAGTTCTGTCGACCATGAGTGATCACATCTCAATCAATTTTAGATCTCCCAAACCTAACTTTTTGTAAATCGACAATGGAATAGTAAAGGCACCAGGATCCTTCTTTTTCTGCACAAGGGACCTTGTAGCAATAGCACTACAATGTTGCAATCTATCATCATCTTCGAAGCTCACTGTCCTCTTCTTTGTCACCATGTCCTTCATAAATTTTGCATACCCAGGCATTTGCTCCAAAGCCTCTATTAACGGAACATTGATCAAAAGTTGTTTCAACATGCTAATAAACCTACGTTATTTGCCTTCTTTAGTCTTCTTCACTAACCTCTATGGGAAGGGTGGTGGAGGACTAGGAATAGGGACAACTTTCTAAGTTACCTCCGTTTCTTTCTCTGTCGTATTCTCAAACTCTCCACTTACCTCGACCACATCATCATATTTACTATTCTCAATCTCCATCCCAGACGACATAGGTGGATCAATGTTCCATCATTCTTTGGATTTTGGATAGTATTACTAGGAAAAGTGCCAGGTTGTCGTGGGTTTACTGTAGTCGACAACTGAGTCATCTGTAGCTCAAGATGCTTGATCTACACTGCGTGGGCATCAACTTTTTAACCAATGCAAGACAAGTCATTTCGCATCTCCTTCACATTCTCATCAGTCGCGTCAACCCTCCTCATCATTTTTTGCATCATATCCTCAATACGTGATATATTACCTCCTGCTTCCCTAGGAGCAGAATCTCGATTTTGAGAAGGAATATAAGGTCCAGCCCGATCGTTTCTGTTGCCATAGTTGTTCTGATTGTAATTGTTGTCGCGATTGTAGTTCCCATCCCAGACATATTGACCCTCACGATTGTAATTGCCATAGTTCCGACCTTGGTTTTCTTGACCTTGGTGCCAATTATCAAATAGTTCACAGCATTTACCTTCTCTGCTCCTCCTGTCACATGCTTTAACACCAACCCTAGTTCAATTCTCAACTGTAGTATTTCCTCGCGAATCTCATATGTGGGCTGGTTGTTTGCAGCTTAAATGACAAATATGATCTTCCCAGTGTCTGACTTTCTAGTGGTTCAAGCTTTATCATTTCAAGATATCTTCTCCATTTTCTCTGCAATTTGTGCAAAAGTGCATCCACTGTACGAACCTCCCGCAATAGTATCGAGCACTGCCTTACCATTATCATCCTGTCCTTGGTAGAAGTACTCCTTCCGCGACTCATCATCAATATGGTGATTCGGGACAACCCTCATGAAGGCAGTGAACCTATCCTAAGAACTACTCACGAACTCTTCAGATAATGCTACAAAGTTGGTGAGTTTATCCTTCTTGTTCAATTTCTTTGACACTGGAAATAATCTTGCTAAAAACGTCTTTTTCAACTGCTCCCATGTATAGATTGAGTTGTAAGGGAGTTCATTGAACCACACAGCAGTGACTCCTGTCAATGATAGAGGGAACACATGCAACCCAATGACATCCATATCCCAATCCGGTCGACCTATACAACTTTTGTAGATATGATTAAGTTTGACTATGTGAGCATGCGGATCATCTGCTAGCAACGGTGCAAACAAGCCCTTCGATGTAAGCATCTGCATCAAGCTACTGCTCACTACAAATGTATGCCTCTGAGGTAGAGGCGGTAGGACAAGAGGTCCATCAAAATCTGCAATATTAAGGTTGACCCTGAAATTTTCATGCAGACGTAGTTCTTGTGCCCTCAGTGCATCTCCCAATCTATTCTAAATTGGAACCTGATTATTCGCATCAATTACCCTCGGAGGTTGCAATCCAACACCTTCACCTAACTCTCCCCTGATAGAGATAACCGAAACTCCTTGATTATTCATTCTCCGTAAAGTTTTATTCAGTTCGGGATCGTAGGGAGTAAGTGATTTGCCTTGGCTCCGTGTACTTGGCATACACTAGAGTAAGACCCTAAGAGAGACAAAAACAAAAGAAACAATAAAATTAGGAAATATTTGCCTAAAGTTCAATAATGCATTTAAATTTAATCTAAAAGCCTTATTCCTCGGTAGCAGCGCCAAAATTTGATACGCTCAAATTACACCTCTTTTCAAAAGCATAAGCGATCGTTATCACATAAAGAACCCAACTTGTAGGTTGGGGTTGATCCCACGAGGAATATGGTTTAGACTTAAGTTCAATAACGATTATATTCGTTTAGCCAATGTATTTCTGAGACAAATAAGTAAAAGGGAGGGGGGGGGGGGGGGGAATTTGTGTAACAAATTTTGGAAGTTATGAAAGTAATTAGTAAGCAAGATTTAAACTTTTGTTGTTATCAAATTGAGAAATAAACTAGGGAGTACGTATTCTCCATAAGCTCATAACTCCGTAATCCTAGTAATAGCAATCCCTTCCTAGTGTATTACATGCAAAACAATAAGTTATGTATCTCTAAATCTTTGGTCCGGCATCTAGAGAATTTCACCTCGCACCTTGATCCGGCTACGTATGTATAATTTACTAACTCTTACCATTACCTCATATTAGACGTCACATCGATGTATGACTTAGTTTTCACCCTCGCACCAATCGACATTAATTATATTAGATAGTATCACACTAAATCTATGTTGATAATTCTTTTCTTATTAACTACCTCTTTGGTGCGGCAAGTAGCAACAAGGCGAGTTCTAACATATGCACTCGTTAAAAAGACTTCTAAACGAAAAAAAATTAGCAATACATGCAACAACACTATTCAAGAATTGCTTAGTTACCATTCATCCTTTATTAATCGATCATGGTTCCCACAACCCTAGTTGTAGATTTAGTTACCCATATTAGCAAGAACACGATTCATAGTTTTAGAAGAAGAAATCATGAACTTACGTAAGAAGAATAATAAACCCAGACTTCAACTTGAATTTCAACACCAAAATCTTCAAAATGAACTTAGGAAATTAAGAATTGTTAAAGTTGCAAGTTAATCTCCCAAGTCAAGAACTAGAATAAAAGTAATAAAGTCTAACCCCTAAAATGAGGTTTATATACCCTATTTATACAAAAACAAGTCCTAACTAAAAAGGAAACGAAATACGGAAATAAAGTTTACAAGATGCATCTTGAATCTACGACACTGACCTACAGTCCGTAAGTCTATCTACGGTCCGTAAGTCCCTTCCGTGACTCAGGACTTGGGCAATTTTTCAATCTTCAAAATCTTCCAAACTTTATCACATTGACGGTTCAACAGTACGGATCGTAAGTCAATCCACGATTTGTAACTCCTCTCTGTAGCTCCATACTTAGACTTTTAGCATCAGGTGATGGAACCAAATTTTTGTCACATTTTACGGAGCAATAGTTCGGTCCGTAGATCAATCTACGGTCCGTAAGTTGCAACCGTGGTTCCACACTTGGTCTAGAATTCCCTAATCTTCAGCCATGCCTTGCCTGCCCATCGACGTCCATTATCTACGGGGTTTAACTGGACCTACGGTTTGTAGGTTGCCTCCATAGATGCCCTTTTCTGCACGTCTTTCAGCTGTGTCTTTAAATTTCCGCGTCTAAACTTAGTAGTTAGGTTTTATTCCCCTAGCAAGGTATAGGACGGCCCTGGCAGCATGAGGCAAAACATTGTATCATTACATAGCTCACATTGATGGTTGTGGGTTAGAGAACCTCCCACAGATATATTTGTATTCTTATATACACAGAGGTTACTTGTATTTTCAAATACAAACAGAGTTTAAATTTTATCCTTGCATACAAACTGAGTTACTATTGTATTTTTCAATACACAGAGTTGTTATCCATGTTTTAAAGCTTTTCTTTATATTGCATTTACATTACTATTTTATATTGAAATGAGTTGAGTTGAGTTGAGACCAAGTATATTCTTCCAGTTTCTTTCAAGCTTTTGTTTTATCATAGATTTCCCTCGCATGATCGTACATTCAATGTACTGATGCCACTTGGCTTGTATCACTTTATTATGCAGATACAGGTAACCAGGATCAGCATCAAGCGCATTGTTGATCCAATTGAGCTTAAGAGTTGTTGGCGAGCCTCCTTGCTTTCGGAGGATCCTCCTTTTTATTATTTTTAGTATTTTTGTTCATTAGGATATCGTGGGTCTTGTCCCGACGTCCATCTCAATTGTTAGAGGCTTCATAGACAGTTCGCTGATGTTAGCTTCTGAGTCTTTCCTCTTGAGTTTGATGTTTGAGACTTGAGTTGCCATTTCGGTCAGTTGAATGTTTTTCTTTAAGACATTCTAAGTTTTTCATTAAGACAATTTAGTTATGAATGTATTTCAATACTTTCTTTTATTATGAGTTAAGTCTTTCGCTAAGAGTTAAGTCAGGTCAAGGGTTCGCTTGGGGCCATCAATGGTTCTCGAGTGCCACTTCCGCCTAGGGTGTAGTCTCGGGGCGTGATAATAAGAATCGTCGAGCCTTACATTAGTGAAACTATGTGCGCACAAGTATGCATTATGTAGTATGCGGGTAATGCAATAAAATATGAGACGCGATCATAAGGGGACATAATCGAAAACACAAAATGCATGACCAAGTTAAAACATAGTAAAATCATTTAAGAAGATTCATAAATCATGAACACTACACCAAAAGAGACTTTTAGTGGCAATTAATTAGAAGCATTATTTACTGCCACAAAAACATTTACTGGCATTAAATCTATTGACATTTCATCCAATGTCACAAAAGGCTTTAGCGGCATTTATTTAGAGTTTCGGTAAAGACTAATATTATTGCCGCTAAAAGTAAATACTTTTGGCGGCATTTATTTAGCGGCAATTACTATTGCCAGTAAAATAACCTTAAAAATGTAATATCAAACATATTGTGTGGCTTGTGTAAATGCTAATAAAGATGCAATGGATAACATATTTAACCACACTTTCATAGCATAAAAAATAAAAATCTTAAGATAATTTTTTTTGGTAACTAATTTTTTTATTAATCACCCAAAAGAAAACATTACAAAATTGTAGCCCAGTAATAACTGACAAGAAACTTAAAGAAAGAAAAACTAATAAATTGCTAAGAAAACAATCAAAAGATGTACTTTTGCACTAATCCTCTAAGATGTACTGATTATTTATCAAAAAGAAAGGACCAACAAGTAGTAGAACAGATCATCAAAATATTATCTCCACCAACAAAAACAGTCGAAACAAATATATTCTTATGAGTCTTCTATTGTATGCCATGAAAACTCTGGTTTTTGTACGATCCTCATTCAAAAACTCGAAGGCTTACATTTGCTTTGATACTTCCAGAACTTTGATTTCCATCACAGCTTCAGAAGATCAGGGGTGTCAATGGTGTACTTGCTTTACTCGATTGTGTCAACTAGGTGTCAGAGGCTTGACGTTATCGCTAACATTGCGTCCTGCATTATCTCTGAGCTATGAGTCTATTTTGTTGTTTGACCCTCGGGTTGAGATTCAAGCTCATCTTAATTCTGCTCATTAAATATTTCTGCTCAAGCAAGAAGAAATAAACACTATATGTTAAGTGAAGTCGACATATTAAAAGAGTTGACAAGCAAGTTTACAAGATCAGAAATACCTTAACGGGATTGTACTTGTAGAAATTGAAGAAGCGAGGCCCTGTCACATTGACAAGGGCATTTTCACATCGATAAATAATGGACTTTAAGACTACCATAAAGAATTTAAATTGGTAGCAAAATTACCACCTTGAATAAAATCATCAACTACCACGCATGCATCTTTATTCAATCATCAACACCATTCTACGAATGTTACCAACATCACCAGAACTTCTATGGATATTAAAAGTAAAAAAACGCAGTGTCCTATCACCATTCATATATAAAAACAACACAGAAAAACAATAAAAGGTGTTTAATTCAAAGACCGCCTTGTACGTGAAATATCTAACCTCATTAAACAATTCAAGAAGATCAACATAATAAGGTTTTCTTCTAAAGTGGTTTTTCAGAATTCTTGGATGTAGTTATGAAGAAGTATTCCATCATTAAAAATAATCACGCCAACCTGAGAGAATTATTAAAACAATAGTCACTCTCAAAATCAAACGTGCTCAGGTGCTTAATTTGCAAATTAGTTAATTGCCCCTAAATAAATGTCGCTAAAACAATGTTATAATGTAGTGGAACATGGTCAATGCATCTTTAAATCATAAAGAAAGCTTCGTAAAACATTAGTAATTAACTTAGTTCATCTTTGGGGAAATTAACCATTAACCTACATATAGACCATGCGAACTATAATATGGAATCCAGTGTTTGTCTCACACCAAAAATGGGTGTCCTCAAGGTAAGGACCATAAATCTGAGCAAATGTGGATCCACTAGCTCATATCTATCTAAGAAAATCATCATATAGTGGAATATAGTTATGGAATAAGGAGATTTCTACTAGAAACTCAATCTCAAGCTACAGGAAAGCTTCCATCTCAATATCCTCTCGGTGCTAAGCATAAATCCCATGAAATAGTCATTAATCTTAACTTGTCTTATCATTATGCGACATGGGTAATCGTCGCTTGTCTTATTATCCATTGAAAGGCACATCAACTAGCCAATCCAAGCTAGAGTTATATTATCATCCATGGAAAGGTACAATTAAGCAATCAATCCAAGCTAGAAACATCATAGGGTAGCTCCTTAGACCATGCGTGAGAAAACCTTTCACCATCCATGATTTTTTCATAAAAGCTTTATAACGCCTATAGTCATTAACTTCATACTAGAATGCCCTGCTACTAATGGAAATAGTTTTGAAAGCATGATCTATCATCATTGATGGCATATCCGAATATCATACTAATCAAAATCTAATTTAGGAAAATAGCCCAAAAAACATTGAGGGAAAATTTGGATGTCATTCATGTCATGTGACCAAGCTTCATAGAACATATAAATATCTTCATCTATAAGCTTACATAAGCTATACACCTTTATTTCATGAAAATATGCATGATTTCATAAAAATACATTCATAGGTTCAAGCTTCTTCATAAATTCATGTAAATTAGGGTTCATAGTCAAAAATCATAGATTAATGCATGTGTTCACATGGAATTGGTTGAAAAGCGTGTAATTAAGTCCAAATCATCAAAATAAGAGCATAATAAAGCAATTGAATCCATACAAATATAACTCATAAGGAATTGAGTGAAAACCTAATCAAATATTGGGTAATTGAATTGGAGAATTAAAGAAACTTTGGAGGCTCAATGGGTGGATAGAACCCATTGATAAACTTCATACATACCTTGATTGAAACCCTAAGTAATGATGAAGAAAGGAGACCAGAACTTGAAGAACCCTAGCTTCTTCTTGTTCTTTGATCTAGAGAGAATATGTTCTTAGAGAGGATGAATTTTGTCAAGTTTAGCAAATTTAGGCGAATGATTTGAAATTGATAGTTTTAGGGCTTAATTCACTTTTATAGGTCTTGAGATAGAGTTTATAACGACATAGTTTGGGTACCAAACACTTTGAAAAACGACCAAAATGACCCTAACTTAAAAATTGACAAAGTGACTCACAATAAAGGCTTCACGGGCCGTCTAAAGCTTCACAGGCCGTATAGCCAGTCGTGAAGTTTCACCTACCCGACAGGGCTTTACTAAAATGAGCATAATTTTTTACTATGAACTCGAAATAAGGCAAACTTGGTGGCGTTGGAAAGGGGACTCAAAGACCTTTACTTTGATAAATTATAGGCCACCTAGTTCATTTTGTGCTAACAGATATGACCGTTTGAAGTTGACACAAAAATTAAAAATTGATGGGTGACTTGTACGGACCCCTAGAAGGGTTGTCCAAATCACGACGGGCTGTCTAGCATCCCGTTCAGGTGACTCGAACCTAGTCATCCTTGGATGTTCATTCACAATGCCTTAAATAGGTTGTGGACCCTAATGAGTTCGAGATTTAGACTTATTTGGAGCTTTGTTTATATAGATTTAGTATCCTTAAATGTTTAATTTGTGCCATAAATTGATGTTAAATCCTTAATTTTCAGGTATATGGATTGAGGAACAAAGCAAGGACACTAACATGAAAAAAGGAACAAAACAAACTGAAGAATTGAAGAAAGGCAAGTTTGGTGATCACCAAAAGCACTTGGCGAATCGCCGAGTGGCCAGCTTGACCGCCTAAAGTTCAAGTGTGCCAGCCCTAAGGGAAAAATCCAAGTCGGTGACAAAAAGGCAGTCGACAAATCGTCGAATAGTTCCACGAAACAAAGTTACAGAACTCGAGGATGCTGAATGCCAAGGTGAAAAGGCGATGGAAGAGGTCAAAGGGCGGCTCGCCGAGTGGTTCAGCGAGCCTGACTTACTTCGCTAAATGGCCCTTCATAGCTTATATTTGGCGACTATAAATTAGATTTTGAACATTTATTTTAGTATGCTAACTTAGACTGAATTAGGTTTAGAACATTTTTCTTTGTAGTTTTTCATATTTTTGAAGAATTTTAGATATTCGATTTGGAGATTTTGGAAGTGGGTTTGGAATATTCTACAAATTGAAATATTGTAAAGACTAAACCACTCTTACCCAGTTGATGGATAATCGATTCGGTAATTGTTTTTACCTTTTTATGATGTTTGGCTAAAACCCCAATTCTTAGGGTGTGACCATATGATTATGGGTTGAATTAGTTTGTGGGTATTGTTAATTACTAGTTTAAATGTTATTTTGAAGTGAGTTTAATCATTAATTGTGGTTTAATTTATGAATTGTAGTTGCAAATGCAGTTCTAATTTTGTGTTCTTGGCATGCTCGAGAGAGAGAGGTTCTAGAACTAAGATTATTGATTAATGATTTGTGGGTCTTGGGTTGAGCTGGGTTTAGCGAGAGAGAGTAAATCCTAAACTCAATCCTACACATCTAGCTTGAAAAAGTGGATGAATTAAGGTGTGGGTTGTTCTTTATTGTCATGTTTGTTGATGTTCGAAAAAATCTACCTGATTCGGGATAGTTGTTCGAGAGAAAGTTATCTCCCTTATAGTCTAGCCTACTCACTAATATTTAGATGTTTACTAGTATTTTCAATTACCTATATATCGTAATGTGCCTATAATAGATAACATCTCGAGAATCCCTTACCCTATTGTTATTTCAAAGTTTTCGTGACTGTTGTGTAGTTGATAATTGCAAACTCAAAAACCCCCTATCTGACACTCGTGTCACCCCTTTAATTTGATCAACGTATTTTTCGATGATTTCTATTCTTATGACTGATTAAACCAATTTTGCACTTCCTGATTAAATTTGAAACATGTACCGCTCCTTGTGGGATTCGAGCCCAACTCATTTGTTAGATTTTATACTGATTTACGATCGTTGCCACCTAGAATTGGATGAGGTGTACTTGAAATGTTAAACCAAAATGGTGCCGCTTTCGGGGAGAGGTGTTGTTTGAAATTCTTTTGGTGAAGTTGAATTATGTTCTTTTTAGTTATAGTTGAATCTATTTATTTTAGTTTTGATTTTGTGTTGTTTGTGTTAAAACAGATTAACCGAGCATGGTACATTCGCGAAGACCAAGTCTCTCCTCTCACTTATAAAATGACAAAAGAACAGATCGAAAAGGATCAATAGAGAAACCAAAACATGGCAAAGATGATGACCTAGCTGGATATCTTGGCTAAAAATATCATAGGTATTGGTACGAAGAGTGTTAATGTTGTGGGTGTTGGTGGAGTGAACCCTGATGAAGCCCAATTTGAAGCGATGTACAATGAGGAAGCGAACTTCCTAACTAACCAAAGAGAAGGTTATCATGCTAAATACCCAAGACCGGGTGGAAATCAAGGTTGGAATAGAGATGATGGCTGGAGAGACCGTGACAGAGATTAGCGTGATCGTAATGTCACTTGGAAGGAAAGAGAGAGGGAGAAGGATAGGTATGTTCCTCCCCATGAGTGTCAAAAGCCCAAAGATTTTGAGGGTGGCCTTATGGAGGACATGCTCTCACGCATTCTCAACAAGGTTGAGGGATTGGACAAAGTGTTAAAAAAGATGAAAGAGGATGTCTCTACACTTAATCAGAATTTCACCTCTCATTCCGTCTCTATCAAGCAGCTGGAGACCCAAATGGGTCGTATTTCGTCTCATCTAAACCCAAGACAACAAGGGGGTTGCTTAGTGATACTATGGCAAACCCAAAAAATGAAGCTTTAATGGGTATTTGCGTCGTGCCACGACGTTAACTAAGGAACTTTTGGGGAGGTAACCCAAGTTTTTAATGCTTTAAGTTTGATTTTGAATAACGAGTGTTGATTATGTAGGTTGAAAAGTGGAGTGTGTTTGAGAATATGCATTTTGGCGAGCCAAGAGTCTAGTCGGTGACTCACCGAAGAAGTCAGTAAGCCCAACTTAAACCATCGTTGGACTCACAAAAATATGAAGTGCAAGTCTGTAAAACTCGTCAGGCCAATGGCTGAATCGGCGACTCACCGAACAAGTCGGTGAGTCCAATTTTGTCCGCCGTTTGAACCCCCAAATTGACTAGAGGTCCTGTAAAACTCGGCGAGGTAAGCCACCACTTGGTGGATCATCGAGTGGTTCGGCGTGGTCGACTAATACCGCCGAAAATGCCCCGAACTGAAAAGTTTTAAAAGGCTAAATGGTTCAAATTTTCAAAATCTTTCATATTCTCTAATTTTTAGCCCTGTAAACTCTCACCCGCACTTTAGATCTTCCGCACTTTCCATTTTTAGTTGTTTTTTATTGTTTGCTCTCGTGCTCAAATTTGGATTACTTTACCACCTAGCTTATCAAATTCTTTATTCGACACTCAGGTTAGTTTTCCGAACCCCGAACTTTCAATTAGTGGTTGAACTCAAATGCTTTCAGTAAATATGTATTGTTTGGTGTTGGGAAATTGTTGAAATCATGTTTGATGTGTCAGGTTGACTATTTTGTGTATCAAAATTGTGCCTAATTGCTTAAAATGGTGAATCCATATGTTTAATGCGTTAAAATTGATTCTAAATTATTTGGTTGCGGTTATTTTATGTTGGGTCTAGTTGGATGAAGTCTGAGTAATACCAAATTGAGCCAAATGATGTAATTTGCCCAATGATGTAATTTGCCCAATGATGGAGCGGTTGACGTCATTCTGTTTGATGAGTTGGGTCGAGCTTGCCAAACGGTTTGGCGGTTCGCCAACATCCCCTTTTGGTCGCCCTTAATTTCTTATTTTGGTTGAATAGAGTCTGTAACTTTCGGTGGGAATCCTGAGCTCACCAAGTTCACTCGGTGACTCGCCGAAAGGTTCCTTTGATCGCCTTTTCTGCGCCCCTTAACCCCTAAAATGCACTGTAATATTCGACGGGCTAGTTTGAGCTCACCGAAGGGCCCTGAACATCGCCGACATGCCTGATTTCTGGAAATTTTTCAAGATGGTGCTTTCTGCAAGCCCGATTTGGTTCACCTAAGTGACTCGGTGACTAATCGACTGGTTCAGCGAGTCTTTCTGCAACTTGATTTCTGCAATTTTCTTGAATGATTTCTAACAATATTTTATGTGTTTTGCAGATATAGCTAGACCCAAAGTACCAAAATGAGACATGTCGCCCCGCAAACGGGCAAAAGAAATCGTCATTAATGAGAATGCAGCGACATCCAAACCAAAGGCAACTAAACTTCCTACCACAAGTGGGAAAGGCAAAACAAAGGGCAAGGCATCCACAGCTGAGTCATCGAAGGTCAGCTCTGATAGTGAGGGAGTCTATGTGACTCACCTCACCATATCTAAAAGCGAAAGGGAACACCAGGATCCTCAGGTTGTCATCTCTAAGCCTGAGGATGACCAATTGCTATTGGCCCGGAGAGCTGAAATGCGCTCCAAGAGGATGCATGATCTGTCTAGGATCCGGGTGCCTCAGACCACTCCTCCTTCTCCAGTTCTAGATCAGGTTGTGGTCCCAACACCACTTGCACAGGGTCCTCCATCCTGGTCTCTCAACAGACTAAAGGCCGAGGGACTGAGGACTATCATCAAGGAGAAGAGATTGTCCACAGATGGTGTAGTGGACATATATCCGAGATATGGAGCACCTTGAAATCCCACAAATTCCAGATCTTTACTAAACCCCGGGACCCTTACATTTATAATTGGATCCGGGAGTTTTACACTACCTATGGAGCTTTGGTACCATAGGGAAAGAGGAAGGCTGTTACCTTCAAGCCAGTAGGATTTGTAGTTGTTAAGGAAAGGAAAGTAAAGTGTGATAGTGATGATATAAACGTCATATTGGAGTGCACTAAGAACATTGTAGATGACTATCAGAGCATGATCATGAGAATTGCATTGGAGGACATGAAAAGCTAGTTGGCCCCTCTTTTATCTGACAACACTCCTAGGTGGATCGAGGTCGGAGTGCCAATAGAGAAGAAAGACATTAATGTGGCAGCGAGGTACTGGTTCAGCTTCATCAGTAGCTCAATCCCAGAAAGAGTATATCCTCCGCCACACAAAGGAGGCCTGTCTTGGATCTATCATTGCAGGATATTGCATTAATCTAGGTGCCATCATTAAATAGGAGATAGCCATGAGAGGTAGGCAGCAACAAACATGTCTCCCTTTTCCGGTGTTGATCACCGAGTTGTACAGACGAGCCTGGGTGCCACGTGATAAGAAGAATGACGTGGAAGTGATTCCCACCTCCTTTACTGACATCTGGTGTATTGAGGCCGAGTACTTGAAGGATGAAGCTGAGAAGAAGAAGGCATCCACGGTGGATACATCCCCGACTATTGATATTAAGACACTACCTGCAGAGGCAGTACTGCCTACTCCGACCACTAGGCGTTCAAGTATTTCTAGCTCTGCCCCTTCTATGACTCCAAGCACTTCTACCGCTCCCCTGCCTCTAAGGTCTGCTGCTAGTTCTGCTGCATCTCGACCTCTACTCACCCAGGCCATGCTGCTACGGATGGGGCACCTAGCCTATTTTGCTGATGTACGTACCTCCAGGCTAGAGGGTGCAGTTCCTGAGATGATTGAGAGAGCTTTCACCGCTGCTTTGACACCTCTTAGACAGTCTATTAATGCCCTCACAACAAGGATAGAAGTGTGTGAGAGAGGTCAGGGAGCCACTCATGAGGTAACGGTCTTCAAGGCCACAATTTCAAAGTTGAGAAAAGATGTGGACCAACTAAAGTCTACTGATATATCGATGATATTTGGGACCGTGGAGATCCCTGATGACTTGGATACAGATGTCCCGACCAGTTCTGATATGCCTCCGGCTACCACCGGAGATGAGACTATGAAGGATGTGATTGCTACTGAGTCAAAGGCAGAGACATATGAGGAGCAACTCGATGTTTAGGAGGCGACCATTTTTGGGGACCTTCCTGATTTAGGGAGATGATAGTACAGTCAGCCATTCAGAAATCATTGACATATATCTCCAAGGCAGGCTCTAATGGAGCTAGTGTTGATGTTACCCCAGGCACTGATGCCCAAGACTAGAGTGTGACCCTGGGGATTGATGCCCCAATAGACGGAGTGACTGCAATGCAGACTTCACCCCAGGCTTAGCCTGGAAGGATGATATATTTACCTCCATCTATGTTATTTCTATGGATTTTGGTTGTTTCAGTTGCATTTGAGGATAACTGCTTTTCTTTTGTGGGTAGGGTGAGGTATTTCCATACCTTCCTTTTGTGATTACATTTTTTTGTATATATTGGGTTTTATGATCTATATTTGTGTTTGGATCTTAATTTTGTGGATGTTTGAGCTTATGGCTCCTTATTTTGAATGGAAATGATTTTGACCTACTTTTAAAATTTTGTGCCACCTCTATTGTTTGTGCATTGTGGTTGTTCTTGTGTAAATTTGAGTATCGGTTATGACCAATACTAATGACTTGAATAGTGCGCTTAATTGAATGAATGAATGAATGTGCGGCTACGATGAGGCCAAATGAAGTTTCATAGACAATCTGTGGACTTTTTGCATCTCGTTATGACTAGCCGATTATCGAATGAGTCTCTTGTGATGAACATTGCCCACAAGCTAAAAAGTATGGAGTCTTGTTTGATATTGGTGCTAATGCCTTGTGTGATGAACTTACCTTGAATATTGTGTGTGATGATACCTAGAATTTGGCCTGTTGGTCCGGTTGACTAAGTGATACAAGCTCTTGAAATTATCTGAGATAATAAATTTGATGAGTGAAACAAATTGACACTATACCTCTTTTGTGGCCAACCTTGAGAGATGTGTGAACCTTGCTTGAACCTCCTTGAACCTTATCCTTATTTTTAAGAAACTTGAACAATTGTGATCCTTCTTTATCCATTCACCCATAACTCTCATGAAGTGTGGTTTGCTTGAATAGCCAACTTAGGCCAAAAGCCTAAGTTGGGGGTGTGGTGAAAAGAGAAGGTAAATCAAGAAGTGTGAAAAGTTTCCCTTAGAGCAATGGCTTTGAAAAAGATGGAACCCCTCCGTGTAAAAAAATGAAGAAAAGAAAAAGAAAAAGAATGAAAAAGTTTTAAAATAAAGTAGTTGAAGTTGCAAAAGAAATGGGGTATCCGGTAGTCCATTTGAAAGTGAATAATGGGGTGAATTATGAGCATGATCAAAATGTTGAAGAAAAGGAAGAAAGTGTAGTTCATACCACACTTCATGAGGGTAACAACCACAGAGCCTAGATGAGCATACCTTTACACTCAGCCCGTTACAAGCCTTGAAAAGACCTTTGTGATCTTGAGTGAGCTGAAGCGAATGTTGATTGGAAAACAAGGGCAAACCTGTGGGTGAAGTCATCCATGTGTTCATCTTTGTGAGGGTGAGAGTCGTATGTGATTCCGGAACTATAAATTGGTAAAGAACTTGGTGTGAATAGGGAATCATCTTTGTTGTGAGGGCATTTGAGTACCTTTGTTGAGCTTGAACTTGCATTTGAAGCAAATATTGTGAACTTGAGCATCTTTGATAATGGTGAGTCACAAGTTGAATCTTTGAGTGCACAATTGATCATTGCATGAGTAAGTTGAATCTTGTAGTGTGCATTCATGTTGAGTCTTATGCAGCACTGTTTGAGACATCCTTTTTGAACTGCTGAACTTGAGTTTTACTTAAGGACAAACAAAAGTTTAAGTTGGGGGTGTTGATAAGTCCGAGATTTGGACTCATTTGGGACTTTGTATATATAGATTTAGTGTCCTCAAATGCTTAATTTGTCCCATAAAATGATGTTAAATCCTTGATTTTTAGGTATATGGATTGAGGAACAAAGTAAGGACACTAATAGGCAAAAAGGAACAAAACAAACTGAAGAATTGAAGAAAGGCAAGCCTGGTGATCGCCAAGAGCACTTGACGAATTACTGAGTGGCTAGCTTAACCGCCTAAAGTTCCAGTGTGCCAACCGCCTAAAGTTCTAGTGTGCCAACCCTGAGGGAAGAAACCAAGTCGGCGATAAAAAGAAGCAGTCCGTGAATCGCTGAACAGTTTCGCGAAGTAAAGATAGATCGCCCAAAGTTACAGAACTCGAGGATGCTGAATGCCAAGGTGAAAAGGCAATGGAAGAGGTCAAAGGGCAGCTCGCCGAGTGGTTCGGCGAGCCCGACTTACTTCTCCAAATGGCCCTTTGTAGCTTATTTTTGGCGAAAATAAATTAGAATTTGAACATTTATTTTAGTATGCTAACTTAGACTGAATTAGTTTTAGAACATTTTTCCCTGTAGATTTTCATAGTTTTAAAGAATTTTAGAGATTCAATTTGGAGATTTTGGAAGTGGGTTTCTAATATTCTACAAATTGAAGCATTGTAAAGACTCAATTACTCTTACCCAGTTGATGAATAATCGATTCGGTAATTGTTTTTACCTTTTTATGATATTTGGCTAAAACCCCAATTCTTGGGGTGTGATCATGTGATTATGGGTTGAATTAGTTTGTGGGTATTGTTAATTACTAGTTTAAATGCTATTTTGAAGTGAGTTTAATCATTAATTGTGGTTTAATTTATGAATTGTAGTTGCAAATGGAGTTCTAAATTTGTGTTCTTGGCTTGGTCGAGAAAGAGGTTCTAGAACTAAGATTATTGATTAATGATTTGTGGGTCTTGGGTTGAGCTGGGTTTAGCGAGAAAGAGTAAATATTAAACCCAATCCTACCCATCTAGCTCGAAAGAGTGGATGAATTAAGGTGTGGGTTGTTCTTCATTGTCATGCTTGTTGATGTTCGAAAAAAATCACATGATTCGGGATAGTTGTTCGAGAGAAAGTTATCTCCTTTATAGTCTAGCCTACTCACTGATATTTAATTGTTTACTAGTAGTTTCAATTACCCATAAATTGTAATTTGCCTATAATAGATCACATCCCGCGAATCCTTCTTCCTATTGTTATTTCAAAGTTTTCGTGACTACTGTGTAGTTGATACTAGCAAACTCAAAAACCCTCCTATCTGACACTCATGTCACCCCTTTAATTTGATTAATGTCTTTTTCGATAATTTCTATTCATATGAATGATTAGACCATGTTTGCACTTTTTGAGTGAATTTGAAACACGTACCGCTCCCTGTGGGATTCGACCCCAACTCATTTGTTGGGTTTTATATTAATTTACGATCGTTGACACCTAGAATTTAAGGTGTGCTTAAAACATTAAATCAGACCCCTAAACAGACCGTATAGGGTGCCATGAAGGGTCCATGGTTTGGGTTCGTGGACTTGCATGTTTGCCCTTTTTAGTCCTTCCTCGAAGTCCTAGGTGTAATAGTATTTTAGAATTGTTAAAGCTTGATCAGATTCTTCCCTGCCCTCGAAAATGCAAAAAATCAATGTAGACTCTTGCGGGATGGCACACACTCCCCACCTTATTTAGCGACGACCTCGGCGCCATAATAATGCAAGTAGTTGTGTACTTGTTCTCGGAACTGCCACAAATCTTCGTAGTTCTCACACGTTGTCACACCTCCTCATTTGCAATTGTTAAGGAATATGACATGTTTTATTTTTTTGAAAATAAAAAGTAAAAGAAAAAATGTTTTTTTAGAGTAGCCACTTGGAATTGAGTTTTTTGGGTGTTCCAAGTCACCTGGTAAATTTCTAATTTTAAAGGAAATGACTCTTTATTTTTTAGTCTACGAAAACAAAGATTGGGTAAGGAATTCTATTGATCGGAGGAAGGTGTGAGGCACACCGTGAGTCCCGTGGTTCTAGCACAGTCGCTTTATTAACTCATATTTGGCTAAAAGTAATTTTTGGATAAAAATGTAAATTTGCGTTAGTCACTAAAAAAAATGATTTGCCTAGGAGCGTAGCCGAACACAAGACCTCTTTTTTTGTAAAAATAAATAAATAACACATACCAAGGATCGTAACCGAATACATGGTGGTATTTTATAAAGTTTATTTATTAAAAAAAAACTACTAATTAATGACTTACTTTTTATTTTTAATAATGATAACAAAATTTAATGAATAAATGAACTTGTTGCAACATATAGACATGAAAATGATTATTATTTTTTTGCAAAATGCTAATTAATTTTTTTTTTATCACTACTTGACAATAACAATAAAAGAAAAAAAATCCTTAATAAAATAATAATAAGCACCTTTTTTAAAAAAAAATAGATAGTGAAAGACTATTTTTTTCAAATATTGATACATTTTAAAAATGACCATTCTAGTAAAAGTTTTACACAAAATGATCACATTGCTCTCTTTTGAAATTTTTTTAAAAAAATAGTCAATTTTTCTAATAGTTAAATTACTAACCAAAATATAATCAAATTTGCCTTTTGTTTCAATAACAAATTTCATATATTTATTTAAGAGAAAAAATGTTATATTTTTTTAATTTAAAAATATTTACAAAATGACCAGATTCATTTTATTTTATTTTTTTTGCAAAAATGACCAGTTTGTGTTTTTGCAAAAACAACCTCTTTTTTCTTAGAAATATCATAAATAAAAATGCAACAAAAAAAATTGATTTTTTTTCCAGCAAAACATGAGTTTATGTATCAACTCCATAATAACATGAAATTACACTAAACACCTCATTAATAATAAGCATATATGTATATAAAAATAAAACATAATGATATAACAATCACAATAGACTTGACTAAATCAAACAAAACTTAATATAAACAACTTAATCAAAATATAAAAGGAACATGATACATTAATTTAAGATTACATTGTGAAATGTAAAAGGAAATACCTAAAGGTGATGACAAGCCAATAGTGGAAGCAATACTAGTTGAACCAACAAATCACAAAACATGATTATTTTTTCTTTCTATTCTAAAATATTTCTTTCTTTCTCTTCCTTTTTTTAGAAGACTTGGTACTCTCTCATCTTTCTAATTTTTCTTCTTTTTTGTGTGCTTTTTTTTTTATTTCCAAGAGAAGATTAATTAAAAAGATTGCATTGCCCTTTTAGATGATTCATTTCTTTTATTCATATTAATTGAATAATAGTTGAATGGGTCATCTGAAAATTTAAAACAGACCCAAAATATAGAACCATTTGATCAAGACCCAATATCAAAAGAAGAACAAACCCACTAACACAAAAATTCAAACATCTAACCTATCTTGAAGATCAAACACAACAAATAAAGCGAAAAAAAATAAAATTCAAGTAAAACATCAACATGATAAAACTTAAAGAAAACTAACAAAATAATATAAAATTTGGCACCAAAATGACTTATATGGTTAAAAAAAAGGTTGTGATAGTGGGGGATTCGGATAGAGAATGAGAGGGGAAAAAGATTGACGAAAATTTTTGGGTGAATGGGGTCGTCAGGAAACTTCGCCGGAATTTTGACATAAAATTTATATCAAAAGATAGCTCTTGAAGATCTCCACACATTTATGTAAATGGTATAGAATGGGGATGACCGAAACTTCATAAATCTAAAGAAAAAAGTGATGATTTGTGTTCCATTTTTCTTAGATCTATGAAGTTTGGCTACGGATAAAGATGAATGGTTTGTAGATTTGTGTAGAGGAGGGTGAAAGGAAGAAATTGTAAAATTTTGGAGAAATTTTCCAACAATGGGGTGGTGGTAGGTGGAAGCAAGGGGAGAAGAAAAAATAAAATCAAAATAGGGCCAAAATTCTGATTTTTGGAGTCTTTTGTATCTTTTGTAGGGTCACATAAGAGCCCTTGGATCAAAATGTTATGAAAGGTTGAGATTTAATCTTGATCATTGTTATTGGACCGGGTCTAAAATTGATTGGGCTATCTAAATTGGGTCTAAATCAGCCCAATTCAATCAAAATTGGGTCATTAGGGCCAATTAAACTTACATAATTCTCATAGTGTAAAACTTAAATTACCTTATATCCCTATTGTCTTTCTAATTACACAAATCTCATGTTTTTTAGTCATTTCAAATACATAATTAAGGATCCGGATACATTATTGTTGATACATTATGTATCAATTGCACTTATTAAGAGGAAGAAAGCTGAAAAATCAAATTAAGATCTCATAATATTCATCTGTTGCATTAATTAAGGGAAAAAAATTGAAAATCAAATTAAGATCCCATAAATTGTGCTATTTCATTCCAAATTATTGTCACGAATTCAATCATATAGTGCAACAAACCAACAAACTCAAAAATTAAATTTCTTCTTCTTGTTCATCGTTCTCTTTGTTTCATCCATTATTCGAAAATTTCATAGGATACATAATGAATATTTCGATCTTCTTACATTTCTTCTTACTTTCAATCATACAAAGATAAATCCTAACAGAACGAAGAAATTCAAATTTTCAAATTGATTGCCCCCCCCCCCCCTCCCCCCTCCCTATTCAGCAAACAAACCTTTCAGATTTGATTTTAAAAACTTTTGTCAAAATTTTGGATAAGCGGGTGAGTTATGAAGGATACAAAAGTGATAATTTTTTGTTGGACAAATGATTCCTTTTGTAAATCTTCAAGTTCATCGAAGATCCTTTCAATTTTGATTCAAGATTGTCGAAAATTTTGAGATTCAAAATTTTTCTCTCAGTTCATTGAAGATCCTTTCAGTTTTGATTCAAAATTGTTGAAAATTTTGAGCTTCAAAACTATTCTCCTAGTTCATTGAGGATCCTTTCAATTTTGATTCAAAATTATCGAAATTTTTGAGAAGATACATCATGAAAAATTTTTAAATTAAAATTAATAAGTGTTGTATTTCTACTAGATACATTAAATAAGAAAGTGTTGCCCATAAGTTTTAGGGTTGAGATCGATACATTATTGTTTGGTAATTATTATGTATTAGATACATTTAGTATGAATTTGAATTTACATATCATGCCTAAAAAATTAGTGCATGATACATTATTATTTATGTATCTTATTTTGTTTGAGAAATACTATATTTTATTGTATTTTTTTTAAAAAAAAAACATTATACATGTAATTGTTCCAAAAGCATATTTTTGGTGTGTGATATATAACACAAAGTTTATGTATCAAGTACATTTATATTGAACATGATAAACATTAATCGAAGATTCAACAATATTATAGTTATGTATCAATACATTAAATATGAACTTGATACATTACATAAAAAAAAGACTATTTTAGCAGTCATGTATTGGATCAGTGATAACACTAAAAAAAGACTAATTTAAGAATAAAAATAAACGAGATACATTGAAATTTTGTATCTTTGATAGTGATGATCGTGCAATGACATATCCAACTTTTTTCTTTCTTTTTGGGCATTTTTGAATAGTAGATTTAGAACTCAAGCATGCATCCTTCTTCGACTTCTCTGCTCTCAAATTCTTCCTAATTAATGTGTTGTTTCGATCGATTTTCATAAAAATTTACATCCACATAATCAAATTGGGTAAACCCAATATTAAAAGAGGGAGATGAATTCATATGTATCAGAAATTTGTAGATGAAAATATTGATACATGATAAATGATTCAGTAATTTTTTAAGATGAAAATTTTATAAAAACAAAAAGAAATCGAAAACTAAAGTGATTGAAAGAAATCTACCTCTTGAATAACTTGAAATCAATAATTGGAAAGATAAAAGATTTGAAATTCAAAAATAGATTAATGAAAGTAATTGTGGAGAGATTTGTGGAGTGAAAAAAGGAAAGAAAATCATGGGTAAGAGATTTCAAATTAATGTATCCAGAAAAGGGAATGATGAGAGCAAAGAGGGGAATTTTTGATATTTTTTGAAATGTTAGGGAGAATAAGAAAATATGATGATAAATGATGTGTAGTTAGGTAATTTTTCCTTAAAGAAACAATACAAACAATCCAAAATACAAAACAAAAATATAAGAAAAGACCTTACTATATATTGTAGGAGTAAATTAAACACATCAAAAATTAGGTGTTCACACACGTTGCCTCATTCGATGACGTTCCTTTCAAATAGACAAGGAATTGTACTCTCTAATTATTCCATCTCTTACCACAAACCAATTGATGATCGATTATGGCTTCGATCTGTTTGTGCATGACTGGTGGTTTAATAAATATCTGAGCTCGACTAGATTGTTCACGCTCCTTGTCTTCCACGTCTTCAAAATATGGTTTCAATCGGCTAGTGTGGAAGACAAGATGCAACTTCAAATGATAAGGCTTATTCGATATGAAATTTTGCATGCCTTGCAGTGATCTCGTTAGAACGTTATAGTGTCTGATCAAACTATGATCGACACTCCACAATGACTTAAATTGTCGAAGATTAAGTTTAACCATGACTTTATCCCCAATTTGATAATTGACTGAATGCCTTTTACAATCAGCGAACATTTTCATTTTCTGAGCTGCTTTGTGGAGATATGACCTTGCAAAGGTCAAGATGCTCTTCCCAAGCTTTTGCCATATGATAAGCACCCGAACTTTTTTAACCAACGTCAACGGGCAAGGATTGAGGCGTGTTGGGCTGCTGCCCGGTTGCCAACTCAAAAGGACTTCTCCCCGTCACCTCACATCGCTGCAAATTATATAAACACTAAGCGGTGTCTAGTAGCTTCGCCTAATATTTGTGATTGGCACTAACATATTGCATCAAATAATACTCCAAGAGTGCATTGATCCTCTCCGTTTGCCCATCTATTTGAGGATGGAAGTTGGTTGAGAAATAGCAAACCAAACAATTCTCTCCAAAAAGCTCTAGTGAATCACGAATCACGATAATTGATTATATATTTGGGTATACCCCAATGCTTCACAACGTCTCGCAAAAATAAGCAGATAACTTCTTTAGCTTTGCGATTGTTCAACATTGCAGTGAACGTTGCATACTTGGAGAATAGATCTACAACAACCATAATAGTCCTGAATCCTTCAGAATTTGACAAAGAAATGATGAAATTCATGGTGATGTTGTCCCGTGATTTTTCAACAATCGACAATGGCTCAAGTAATCCACCAAATGCCTTCGTTTTAACTTTGTCTCGTTGATAAATGAGACAAGTGCACACATAGCCCTCAATGTCATCTCGTATATGTAGCCAATAATAAGAGGACTCCAATAACGTCATAATACGTTTCTGCCTCGGATAACCAACCCACGTAGTATTGTGACCCTCTTTGATCAATGTATGCATTAGTCTAGGCCACCTTGGCATGTACACACACCTTCCAATACTTAATAATATATGATTATAGTTTAATTTTATTTTAATTTAGTGTTTAATAGAGTGGTAGTCACTCCTAGATTTTCTTGTATTGTTGAAAAAAGAACAAAATATTCTAATACAATATCGATTGTAATTCATGTTAGAAAAATAAATTATTGTTAAAAAAAATTAAAATATTTAAAACTAAACAAAGAAATACAAATATCTCTTGCAAAAGAGAAATTAAAGTGAAAAAATTGAGTGTATATTCTCAATATAAAAGATTTTTATGTTGTAGACTCTAATAAGGTAATTAGTGATGTACATGTACAATTAATTAAAACTTATTATATACCCAAAGTGTAGATAAAAAATCAAGAAAGAAGTCGGGTTGGACCACCACAGGAACGAGATAATGTTCATATATAAATAATTTTCGTTCAAAATTGATTCAATGGCAATGATCCACCTTATTTTTATATGTATAAGTCTTAAAATCTTATCAAATTAGCAAATCACGTTTCATAAATAATGTATCTGAATATATATTTTTTTTCATTTTTTATTACTACAATTCTTATTTTCTTTTTTCTTTTTCTTTTTGTATTAAATTATATTTTATAAATGCACAAAGAAATTCACCAATATGACTAGTATGTTGTAGATAATATATATAAATATAAACTTATAATATAATCATCAACGACGATCTTCGAACCAACCATCATAGAAATACACCTCCTCCTTATTGATACCATGGTCAATAACATAACCATAAATTAGACAATAAGATAGTTGATTCTAAAAAAACAACGTAAAAAAGATTCTTAAAAGCAATGCAATCCAAGAGTTCCTGCTTTGAAAGAGAAATGAGAGAAGTAGGATTAACTGAGTTGACAAAATGTTTCTGAAAAATAAGTTTAGAACTAGTTGTATCTTGGATCGCAAGTGTCACGCCCAAAACTCAAAGGGCGCAACTGGCTCCTAATGCCAGAACTTAGGCCCGAGCCGACCAATAAAAAAAAAACAAGTATATCTCAGCTTAAAATTAAGCCATCGGCCGGCAAAGCCCCTGTCAACAGATCTATAAAAGAAACAGCTACTCCCAAGAATTCATATAAAGAAATAGCCAACTAGCACAGAAGTCCTGATTGGGCCGTTGAGGCCACCATGATCTCTATAGCGAAACTTAAAGCAGGTATATATCAATACAATACATCAAACAGCTAACAAGCAGCAACAAACAACAAACTAGGCCAGCATGGCCATAACGTAGTTGTACACCCCACACATTAGTCTGCAAGCCTCAAAGAGTAGTAAAGATTGGCGGGACAGGGCCCCAGCCTACCCATAAAAATATACACAACAAAGGCTAACAAACCTCCAAACTCTGGCAGCTCCGGAGGAAAGGGGCAAGCCAATCGGATAGAAGTAAATTCCTGCTACTGAGGAGGTCTACTCGATCGTTTGTCAAGACCTGCATGCATGAATGCAGCGCCCCTAGGAAATGGAGAGTCAGTACAAAATAATGTACAGAGTATGAAAGGTTGTAGACTAAATGAGCAAGTATCATAATATACCAAAAGCAATCAGGTAAGGAAATCAAATTTAGATAAGCATGTCAACTCACTACTGAATCTAATAAAATACAATAATGATCAAATATCAACCTAACCAAGCCCTCATAAGCCTGGTAGGTACAAACAACATACAACCTACTTAGGCCCCCATAAGCCCAGAAGGTGCCAAATCAATCTACATAACCCTATCGGTAGCCCCTTGTCTTTGTAAGAAGTCACATAGACTATTTTGGCAACGATATAGCCCCGTAGAAAACACATAGCCCACTTAGGCAACATCATAGCTCTGTGGGCTGCATGTAGCCCTCTTTTGCATCACATAGCCCTGTAGGCAACACACAACCCTCTTTGGCGTCAAATAGCCTTGTAGGAAACACACAACACTCTTTGGCATCAATATAGCCCCATGGGCAACACATAACCCTCTTAGGCAATAACATAGTCCTATTAGACAACATCATAGCCCCCATAGGCAGCTCATAGCTCAACAGCTAACCACAAAAGCCCCAAGGGCGACAACAAACAATTGAATAAGCTAAAGGTGAGCAATTTATATATATATATATATATATATAGCTTCCAAGTCATTCCTAACTCAGGGTCGTTCTTAACAGATTATGAGTCCCTATAATGAGGGTTTATAACCACTCAATCAGCCAACCATTCACAATTACATCTACAAGATCACCAACATTAACTACCCTACTATATCACTCCCAAGCTCTAAGGAAATATGCCGAACGAAGGGAATAGCCTTAATATACCTTTTCATTTATAGTTTATGCTGAAAATACATATGTCCACACCACTACAACACTAAAGAAAAAGGTAAAATCAATCAGTAATTAAGGATAAAAATTACTACTACAATTTGACAATCGATACGAATTTCTATCGTAAACTACTATCCAAGACCTAAGGTATCCGTAAACTGATAAAAGGTGATTCCTAACTTTTTTTAAATGACCAGAACACTTGAATACAATCACTCCACTGGAAAAAAAACCCTGCTTCCACAACCTCCACGGAGCTACACCGCTTAATTCACCGTGAAAATTATACCAAAACGACGGGCTCGCGACGTAGGGCAATTTTGGATAAGAGGCCAAGAAGATATCATAAACACCCAAGGATGATTTCAGGAGTATTTCTCTGATCTTCGTGGGTTTCTCACGGTTTGGAATGAAGAAAAATAAAGAAGATGCTATCTTATAAGCTTCCACCGACTTAGGGGACCCACCTCACGTGCCTGCTTGCGCAATCTCACAAAAACGCGAATATCTCTTTATTCTGAAGTCGTATGAACAAACTGTTTGATGCATTGGAAACTAGATTCATAGACCTTCGATTTAATGGGTCGTAGGCTCCATAAATCATTATAGATTGGGAGAAAACTTCCGAAATATTTGACCCAAATTTCAGAGAAATCTTTAAAAAGGAACTTACGATAACTTTCGCCCACTTTTATTTTGTGACTTACCTTACTCCAAAACTTGAGATACAATCCTTGAACACTTAAAATATGACATACCACATCATTCTTAATTTATTACTCACTCTCTTTGTCTTTCCATGAATGTACGAATTAATTTAGACGTTTAGAAAAGTCGGGCTGTTACAGCAAGGACTCCACATCCACCTATAACAACATAACAAAAAAAGAATTAAATATTAAGCACAAAGACAATCCACAAAAATAAATAATAAAGAATACTGAAAACTTTGAACAACACATAATACAACCAAACAATCAATCAATAAGATCACATGACAAGAAAATGACAACTATGAAGAAAAGAAAACAAAAAAATGATCTTGTTTAGTAAAAAATTAAAGTAAGATAATGATAACTTATGGAGGTAAGGTTATTGATCAATCAACGCCATTAGCCATGGTCCAAAGTAAATTCTGACTGCCTATATAATCATCAAAATACTAATAAGCTAAAAATCACATAACAATTATAAGATTCAAATTTAATAATAAATTTCCTTTAAGTTAAGCCTCTAGGAATGAGTAAGCGGTCAGACCAAGTTCATAAAAAAAATTATATTCCTGTAAACCCCAATTTTAAAATTTCCTATAAGTATCAGTTGCTCTAAAATCGCACCACCTTTGTCATGAAGATAATTTCACGATAATTTTTAATGATTGAACTTAGTTGATTTTTTATTTTCTCAATTTTTGGCGCAAAAATTGATTGACTTTATTAAAATAATAATGTAAAGATTGAATCGACCGACTTAATATCTTCATTTCACTACTTTATCACCCATTATCTCTCATTCTTCTATTGAAGATGAAGTTGAAAATAAGAACATAATTGAAGAAAGCTGAAACTTGAATCCAAAAGATAGAGTCGACAATTTGATGATACCTTACTTTTTTCAAAGTATGTAGGCAAAAGGTTTTCAAGCAAATTGTAGAGAAGTGAAAGGTATTATGTGAAGTTATTATTAAATTATATATTAGAGTACATTTTCATTTGCATACTTATTCATTATCAAGAGGCGGAATGGTCTGATGGACCAATATACTTGTATTAGTTTGTATTATGAATCCTTCTACTTAATCCTTACCAACTGAATCCCTGAACCCATTGAAATTTAGTATTTTAAACCATTTTCTAACATGGTGGATAGTGCGTGAAATACACCTCCTACATGTCAAATTCCACCTCATTTTAACTGCCACGTAGGAAATAACATGGTAAAATTAAATTAAAGCCCCAAAATTTTATTTAAAAAATCTTTTTTCTCTTTTTCCAATTATCTTCGAGATTTCTCTTTTTCCTCCTCTCTCAGTCCAAAGGTTTTCACCAGTAAAACGCAATACCAGCACGATCGTCTGTACACCGCAATGTGGTGGTGGAGCTACCACTCGAAGATGGAGAGGGTGATTGCTCCACATTCGATTCGGAAAAAGCAGTGACGACCCCAAACGGCTGTGATACTTGCTCCAAAACCCTAGATCTCATGACTCGTCCAAATTACTCAACCCTCATATTCTCTTCATTCACTCATCCTCCATGTTTCTTTTTTTTTTCTTCCCCTCTTTGTAATTTTGGATCAATTTAACTTTTTAATTTTTTTATGATTTTGTGTTCTGGCGATTTGCAGAAATTGGTGTTGTTGATAGCTCCAACAATGTTAAGTTCGGAGGAAACAAAATACTTGTTGAAGAATATGATCGATAAGTCTATTTATTTGTTTGGAGCAATGAAAGAAATTTGTTACTTGTGAAAATTCTTTGTAGAGTAATAAACACTGAATTTGTTCAAGAAATAACGAGTCCTTTGAAGAAGATGAAAGGCAACCCGAAATAATTAAAAAAATGGAGAAAGAATTTGGCGATAAGTAGAAAAGCCTCAAAAAAAGCTTTATTTTTGTCCAACAATGGTAAATGAATAAATGGGGAAGAAGATACTCTTAATTAGGTCAAAACTTGACATTTTTAATTTTTTTGGAAGACCTCACGCTCTTGAAACATGTGTATCACACGCACTTTGAACAAAAATTCCACATAAGATGATAGGTCAAAAAAGGGTTTAAAATATCAAGTTTCAATATGTTGAGGGGTTTAGTTGGTAAAAGGTTAAGTAGAAGGGTCCAGAATACAAACTCATACAAGTACAAGGGTCCATCAGACTATTTCTCCTTATTAATAAATGAAAGGGCATGTCATTGTTTCAAACTTTCTAAGAAGCTACAAAAGAAAGAAAAACACGAAAGGCAATTTTCTTTTCAATTTGTAATAAAACTCTAGACGTTTTGCTTAGCTCTCTTTCAGCTTGCAGGACATATTTAAAGAGATTGAGGATCAAAGCAAACTTGAATAAGCTTATTCAAACGTAACATCAACTTAAATACAAGTAGCATTTTACCTAACTTGACTAATTCTAAGGAATTACTTTAACAACTTAATCTAATCTTGTGGAAAAGATTGAATCAAATGATTTGAACTAAATCTACTCTAACAACCTGATAAGTATTGATAACAGACTACTGCGATTATCTCAACAGACCCCTCAACTCTCAAGTTAGGTATGGTGCAACAATGCCTAACTTGGATAAACATCGAAGGAAGGAAGGCTTGGGCAGCGGCTTTGTGAGAGTGTCTGTAATTTGATCCACGGCAGGAAGATATTTGACTATCACTCTACCTGATTTCACACTGTTGCAGAGGTAATGAAAGTCTACTGCAATGTGCTTCATCTTAGTGTGGAAGACTGGATTTTTGATGAGATATGAAACACCAATAATATCACAAAAAATGTTTGGCGTTTGCGAGACTTGATATTGTAACTCATCCAACAGGTTGTGGACCTAAGTAATTTCAGAGAGTGCATTGGCTACTGATTTGTATTCTACTTCAGTAGAAGACCGAGCAACTGATTGTTGCTTCTTAGAGGACCAACAGATAGGATTTAGTCCCAAGAAGAGTATGTAACCAGATGTGGAGATTTTGTCACACGATTCACCCGCCCAATCAGCATCGACATACATATATAGATTACTATCAGAGTGACGAGAGATTTGCAGACACTATGTTGCTGATGCCTTGAGATATCGAAGAACCCTTTTTACTGCTTTCTAGTGCTTCAGACTCGGGGATTGCATAAACTGAGCTAGTTTGTTAACTGCAAATGCAATATCAGGACGCATGAATGATAAGTATTGCAACTTACCAAGAGTGCGTCGATACAAGGTTGCATCGGCAGGAGGTGAACCATCGCCTGCTTTGGGTGGTGAAGTTGGGCACATGGGTGTCGTAACTCTTTTACAGTCAGCCATATCCAGATCTGAGAGAATCTCAAGTATGTATCTGGACTGTGATAAGACAATCTCATTCGGAACATGTTTGACTTTGATCCCCAAAAATAATTGAGTTCACCAAGATTCTTTAGGGAGAACCTGTCGGCCAGAGAGTTGATTACATGTGCGACAAGGGTTGGGTAATTTCCAGTAATGAGGATATCATCAACATTCACAAGAATGTACATCGTGATAACTTCATATGTGAAAATAAACAGAGAAGCATCTGATTCAAACTTAACAAACCCAATTTTAGTCAAGTGAGATTTGAAAGCTTCATACCAGGCACGTGGAGCTTGTTTTAGGCTATAAATGGCCTTTTTGAGAAGCGATATAAATTATACCTGATGAAGTGGAGACTGCTGGTAGTTGTCTTTCATTTATGGACTCTGGAGTGTTTGAATGAGAGGGAACTGTTAGGGGGTAGGACTAGGCGGCGAAAGAGTTGGAACGAGATTTGAGTCCAAGTTGTATTGGACTTCTGGATGAGTTTCCTTACAGACTTGGGACTCTATAAGTGGCCCCAGAGGGATCATATGTCACCTTCCGCCAACTTCACCTCCACCAAAGTCTCCCATCAACTGTGGCACCGTCGTTTGGGTCATCCTCATCTGAAAATCCTAGACTTAGTACTAAATAAATTTTCAGTTCCCTTTTCCACCAAAGAAAAGTTTCAGTTTTGTAATTCTTGCTCATCAAATAAAACTCTGATACCATAAAGAGATTGAGAATCAAAGCAAACTTGAATAATCTTATTCATTCGTAACATCAACTTAAATACAAGTAAGATGTAACTAACTTGGCTAATTATAAGGAACTACTCTAACAACTTAATATGTAACTAACTTGACTAAATCTAAGGAACTACTTTAACAACTAAATCTAATCTTGTGGAAAAGATTAAATCAAATGATTTGAACTAAATCTACTCTAACAACTAGATAAGTATTGATAACAGACTACTGCGAGCAGGGGCGAATTTATGTACTAATTTTGGGTCACCCGCACCCGTGGTCATCCGACTAAACTCGATATATTACTTCTATAATTATTAAAGAATATATTAAATTAAAACTTGTTGAACCCGTTCTCAAAATGGTTGGATGGTTCACTGGTACCACTGCAAAATTTCAACTCACAGGTCGCAGGTTCGATCCCAGGCAGCCCCAATTCGCTGCAATTTATTTTTATTAACTAAAAACACATTTTTCATTAAAAAAAAAAGCTAAATTCTGAAAGTTCTAAAAGTCAAAGATTTCAAAAGTTTCCTTTCCACACACTTTTCAAGTTCCAAGTTCCAACAATATTTTTCTTCTCTCTTCAAATTTGTTTTCTATTTTCCACACAAAGAAGAAGCTTCAAGTCAAGAATTTAGAGAAATCATCATTGTCAAAGTTTAAGGTAATTTTAGTTTATGATTTCTCTTTTTAATATACAAACTAACAAGATAAAAAAAATATATATGTATGTATAAATCACTTTAATTTTAGGGTTTTCATATAAAAAAATCTTGTCATTACTTATAATAGGAAATCATCAATAGCTAAAGAATTGATTATCTCAAACTTACATATTTTGCGGATGTAACTTGTAAGAAATGTGTTTCATATTATATTATCAATTTTGAAGGGTGTGATTCCTTTTTTTTAATGTGAAAGGGGTGTGATTCCCTTATTTTTTTAATGTGAAATGGGTGTGATTCCCTTATTTTTTTAAATGTGAAAGGGGTGTGATTCCTCTTCTTTCTATGAATATGTGATTTCGAATGCAAAAGAGGCATAAGTCCTCTTTTTATTATGAATGTGTGATTTTCTTATTGTTAAATGTGAAAGGGGTGTGATTCCTCTATTTTAGTTACATTTGCAAGGATTGTGATTCCTCTATTTTATTTGAACTTGCAAGGGTGTGATTCCCTTATTTTTTATTGTGAAAGATATGCGATTCTCTTATTATATTTTAAATTTGCTAATTAAATTTGTGACTAAGTTGAATAGTTATTTGAATTTGTAGGAACATTTATCCTTGAATATCTAAATGGATAAATTTTTGATTAAGAAACCACGTTCTAGTAGCGATCTATCTGTTAGGTCACATGTAGCTTTAGAAGCTCAAAGAGAGACAATTACATCTTCTTCTTCAAATGTTGATTGTATTCTTGGGGTTGGATCTCTCAAACGGGATCCCGGAGAAAGAAAACCCATCTTTGAATATGATTCTAATATTCGAGATGTTGTGAGGAGACATTATATTTTGATGGGGCCTTATCAACCAAAACTTCGTGTATATCCTAAAACAACATTTGGGACTAGTAATCGGCAATTTAATCCTGAGTGGTTTAATGCTCCAAATTCTGCTTGGTTTGTAAGATAGAGCGGAAGATATTTGAAAATGTAAGTAATGATGCTATTATAGATCGTTTTCAAAATATGAAGTCTCGTCGAGTACAATTGTAAATTGATGATATTTTTTGTGGTAATGTAATTTTTATGTATTGCTCGCTTAGTTATTGTTATTATAATTTTTTTTTATCTTATCTTTAAAGCAATGGTGCACCCGTTTTCTTAAAATCCTGGATTCGCCTCTGACTGTGAGTATCTCAACAATATTATCTATAGTATATTTTAGTTCTTTTTTCTCGTGCAATGCTAAAAATTATTTTTTATTATTTTTAGTCTCTATCTAAAGTGCACAAGCTATGTATTAAAAAATGCTACACATGTATGTACACTAGTAAATATATTTATTTCTAAAATTCAATTACTTGATTATACAAAATCCTTGAAGGTGCATAGGGGCTTGTATTATCAAATCTTTATTATTTTTCTTTTAAAATAATTTTTAAGAAAGTATTTCTCATTATAGCTTGAAAAGTTAGTGTTACTATAAAATTGGTAATGTTAAATTTTTTAATAACATCTTTTATCTAACAATTTAAATTAATATCTAATTTTTTGTGTCTCATAAAATAATATTTGACTGAATCATCTCATGATGTTATTAACGTGCAAAGTATATATGTTCTAGTATTATACTTAAAGTGAAAAACATCTAACATAAAAGTTTAATTACGAAATTATCCTTTGATAGTTAAGTTTTACCCCTTAAACTATTATTTTATTTCCTTGAAATCATCTAAGAGAATTATTTTTATTTAATATTTGTTTTAGAATTCAATTAATTTTGATTGTACACTATATGAATCTAAACGTTTTCAAATTTAATGTATCTGAATTTAATTTAAAATATTAGAATTTGAAGTGTCGAATGAATATTATATTTCAAGATCAAGTTCCTTCAATCAATTCACTGCAAAACTAGACACAAAATAACCCTATAAATTAAGTTGAGTGACTATAATACCTTTTAATTTATTATATCGTTACAACTCACATAATAAATATTCTATTTGCTACAATTTAAAAATCTAGAGAATTTGAAGAGTTGCATACTGAGAAATTCATTATGGACTAAGTTCACTTGACTAATTTCAGGATTCCAACTTAATTAAGAAATAATAATTATACGTTTAATATTAATTCATTTTAGGAAAAAAGGTTGAAAGCAACATTCATTTCCTTTTTCAAGTGGAAAAAGAAAAACAAGCAACTGAATCAATTGTATTTTGATGACTAGAAAGATTGAAATTTTGTTTAATCCTTTCTACTTTGAATTTATGATAATCATGTTGAAATTAGTATCATTCTACTCCAATTAAATGTATAGTCACTTAAGACTTGATATTCCTTTTTCGTTTACAAAATTTATAATTTAATATTGTTCATACATTCTATGTCATTTGGTTTTAGTATTGAAATTGATACCATTTAGGTTATTTTCAATATATCTTAATCATGCAGAGGTTGGCTTAGTAAGGCTAGGTTCAATAGAGTAATATCCTAAGGCTAGGTTCAATAGAGGCAATTCATTTATGTAAAAATTAGGCAAATGACATAGTATAAGAAAGAAATTACTTTCTTTCCCTACTCTTTCATTAATTACCAAAAATCCCTTGTTTTAGTGTTTTTTGGATACATAATATAGCAGTGTGGATACTTAATATAGCAGCGCGGATACTTTAATTAATAACGGGCAGATACTTAAATTATTAAGTTGTTAGCAGCAAGAATACTTAATTAACGGGCGGATGCATAATATAGCAGCGCTGATACTTTAATTAATAACGGGTGGATACTTAAATTATTAAGTTGTTAGTAGCACAGATACTTAATTAACGGGCAGATGCATAATATAGCAACACGGATACTTTAATTAATAACGACGGATACTTAAACTAATAAAGTATCCAGTTAAGTTGAATTGGGGGGAAATAAGGGATTTTTGTATTTTAGTAAAAGAGTAGGGAAATATTGAGAATAGGTAAAGAAGTGTTGTGTATTTAAGTAATTTTTCCTTCATTTATTCACAGTAGCAGTCCAACAGAAAAACTCTTTCAATCAAGTAAGACCCTTAAGTAATTGCTTTAGGTATATTATTTTCTTTAACAAATAATAATTCCCATCCTATATTAATATATGTGTATTTTCAATATAATCCAATTTAATTAATAAGAATTTTAATAATGAATATTCTCCCGTCGGAGGCGAGAACTTGATTTGTTGATTTCTTGACTATTTATCTGGTGAATAGAGAATGTAAGACTCAATAGAAAGGAGTGGAGATCAATTTTCTTGAGAAGCCATATAATTCTTCTTCTTTTTTTTTTCCTATTATTTATAAAGCACAAAATTCATCGTGGGATCCAAAACTTCAATTCTGAGCAGAAAAATCCAAGAAATAGGTACCTTAGGAATTTACATATGCTTTAATTAGCATTCATTCATTACCACTAAAAAAAGTAGTACTAATATATATATAGATAGAATGATACTATTGCATATGTTGTCTATCTAACTTGTCGATCCGTTTCAAGATTTAAACTTTAAATCTTGAATTTGTTTTTGAACCTACACGATAATCTTCTTCTTCAATAAACCTCAGGAATTCTTTGGAGAACGGGACGCCATTGACGCTGATTCCGATGATGCTTGCCATTGCCTCTGGAATTGATCAATATTGTAGATAAAACTTGGTCTACCGTAACACCTTGCATGTTCAATCTTCCTAACATGTCCTCTAACTCCTTCTTTGTTATTCTGATTTTCGTCCCTCTAATCTTACTATTACTAGTACTAATCCACAATAATCTTTCTTTTTCTACATCTAAACTTGTCATTGGTGCCACACATTCTTCATGTCTCAAACAATTTCCCATCTTCACTTGTAACAATTATGAAAATATATACCTTTTTTTTTTATGTTTATACAAAATGTATGTTTGCAATTGTTTAGGTGTTTCTATATTTATAGTCATATAGGGTGTGTGGCTTTTTGGTGAAGGTGGCCAGGAAGGATACACATTGGAAAATTCTGTTTTTAGCCACCATTAGTTGACTAATTGATTACCTTTTCTTTTCTTCCTTTATTTATTTTATTTTATTATGTTGTTTTTGACTATAAAGGTGTTCTGGAAGTTTGAAATTGTGAAGACAATTAAAAAAGAGACTGGAAATTGCTTTATGTCCACCAATTTTTGGCTAAATTGTTATTTTTTTCCTTGCCTTCTAGAACTATATATGCTTGATTTTCCTAACTAATTTATGTTATCGTAATTAATTAATCAGGCTTTACCTACTACTCTCTTTCCTGCCACGTGTCCCCATTTTTGACCTAATACATATCAAGAACTTGGTTATTAGCTGGTGATCCAATTCCATTTCAGCTATGACAAGTCTATTTTGTACTTGAAGTGTGGTTGAGTTTGCCCGATTGTCCGTAGGATTGGCCTCGCGAGTAGATACTTTCTTTATTGTATCGATCTTTTAGACTAGCTCAATAGGGTCATATACCTTCAAGAAAATAAGCCGGAAGAAGGGTTAATTCTAGAAGATAGTAGGACTTTTCTTGTGATCAATCAATTATATATGTTATCATCTTGCGCACGTTCCGAAAAGACTTTGTGGTCGTCCCCACATGAACTTAGTCTTACTTCCATTGCTTTATAGCCTTTGTTATGCCTCGTCTTTCCTTCTTCGGGCTAGACACCTAAGAGCAGACTCAAAAGAAAAGATTGTGATCTTAAGTTTAATCTAAAAATTCATTCACATTTTTCTAGATATATTAATTATACATATTAAATAATACAAAATGTTAAGTCAAAGCTCACCCATAGCTATCAATATGACTCCACCCCTACTTGGATAGGCCCTTTGAGAGACTTTCACATGTGCTTCCAAATGACTGCTCAACGAAGAAACGTTTTTCTTTTGTTTTGACTCATACATCACTTACTTTTGTCCTGGATGATTAGGATCAACATTTTGCAATTCCTTTTTGTTGAGGGATAAAAACATTCCAAATTAAAATGTATGTGGACCATGGTTTTCATTGGTTATAAACATTTGACATGTTTGACTAGTATACATCCTTGCTTATAGGATAGAATGAAAGCAAAATTCAAATTGGCTTCTCTGCTTGTATAGTACGTCCACAAAAAGGAATTGAACTTGATCTCCAATTCTTATTTTAAATATCGATCAAATACTTGTAGGATCCTTTAAATAATTAGCTTCACTTTTCATTTTAACCCTATAATTAGGATCCGTACCTATTGAATATTACTCCAATGTAATTTAAAGCACACTACAAGAAAAGTGTAAATTACATGAGAATTTTTCTAGGAATTATGTATGAAAATTCGCAGGAATATAAGTTTTCTACGGATTTTCCTATAAAAAAAATCTGAATATAAAACCTTCATAGGTAATTATTTCCTACGAATTTCAAAATCCCCAACTAATTTACCTAGGGATTTAAATTCCGCAGGTACATTACTTGCGGATTTTCTTGCAAAAATACGAAAAATAAAAATGAATTTTCTTACCAATTTATTCGCAAGTAAAGCCGCAGGAAGATATTCAAATAAATTTCTTTAAACAATATTAATTATTATATCCTATTTATTTATTTATTTATTTATTTATTTTATTCTTCATTGAACCCCCTAGACACATATATACCTACCTATCTATATTTCTCATACAACTATCCACCTATTGCACAATTTCATAAGTGTCCATTCCGGCCCCGTGAGATTTAATTTAATTGACATCCTAATGTCAAGTCCCCATGAGATTCCATGCCCACTCATTTATAGTTGCTCCTTGAAATTCCATTCTACCAATATTCTAAGTCATAGCACTATAAATGCTAAAAAAAATTATGTTCCGATGTGGTTCAACAGATACCAAGACACTACACTAATTTTTTTTTGTGTCTTTCTCCAATTTGATTAATTTTTAAAGCAAAATCTAATTAATCTAATTGAGTATTTAAAATACCATTTAGATATTCAGAAATTCTACAAAAGTACTCTTAATTCATCTCATATCAATATGGTTATAAAATATGTCTTAAATATTGACTAAAGTTCATGTAATTTGACTCTTAAAAAGTGAAACACGACAATTGTTTATATATTTAAAATAAATCACTACCACCCAACATTCATGAAATTTTTATGCTTACACTTCCTATGAGATAATGTCCATAACTAAGCATATTAAACATAGATAAAATTTAAATTATACATACAAAATTTTTATAAATAATAAAAAGTATAAATAAATGTATAAGTTTAAAGTGCAAGAAAGTTAGAATCAAAGTTGATAGTATATCTTATTAGGTATTTGTGGTAATTTTATTTTTAATTTATTTAATAATTATATTTTAACATACAATATCATTTAATAACTTACTATATATAGATAAATTATGTCATTTTTAAAGCTTATAAAAAATATCAATTGGATATACAAGTAAAATTTATTTATTTTTTATTTAATATAATTTTATCATTGAAGGGTAATTAAACTTCACATTAATAATGTATATCATCGAATTTTTCTACACTTTAATATCATGCTTGACATATTCAATAATACACAATTTAATATAAATAATATTATATCAAAATTAAATACATTGATGGTAGTTATTTTTCTATTGGATAAATAACTAGCCATATAATTTTAATGCTTTCTATCTTTTAAATTTAAAACAAAAAAAAAAAAAAACACATCATTGATTTCTTGTGATAAGTTAAAAAAAATTGATAATGACATAATTTATAGTAATGTTCCAACACCGTATTAGATTGATATAATTGTATAATAATTTATTTAATCCAATAGTAGAGTAAATATTTAACAATAAAATTCATTCTAGTGTCATTTTTATTTTTTTATATTATTGTAATTTTTTGTTTGGTTAAATATATTTTAAAGAAAATATTCCTCAAAGTTTTCAAATAAAACAAGTTCTTAGATTAAAAAACCCCAGTTAAATTATATTTAAAAATGTTCAAGTATGCATTCCTAAAAAATCTCCTATCAAATTCACAATAATAAAATTCTCAAGTAAATCCTCAAGAAATAAATTCCCAACAAAATTCGTAGAACATAAATCCCTAGGTAATACCACGTATAAAATTATTTTCAAATATCTTTGAGAATGACTTTTCCCTCTTTTGAGATTGGTAATTCTTGGAGAGACCTTCTAAACAAGGTGGAAAGCTTAAGACCATATCCTAAGTGGAAGATTGTCCACTGGAACACACCTAATATTAATTGTGTTAAAATAAATACTCTTCTGGCAATACAGGCCGTTTAGGAGGGATCGTTAGAGATCATACAGGAAGGATGATTATGGCCTTCTTCATGCTCTAGTAACAATCTCGCAGCAGTTTTGGCGCACGGCTAGCTAGATTCGGAATCCTATGGTGTTTGCAGCAAGGATTTCACAATTGCTATCTTGAATTAGACTCAAAAATGGTGGTTGATATGGTAAGGAATGGACAAGCCACCAACTTGAAAATCAAAGATGTTGTGGAAGACATCATACAAGTTGTTGCTAAGATGAATTGTGGAACAGGGAAGCTAATCAAGTTGCAGATGCATTAGCTAAACATGCTGTTATTTCTAATGAAGCTCATATTATGTATCACGATTGGAGGGATATCCCTAAGCTAGCAGTGGGCTCATATCAATTAGACAAAATGCAAATGCCTAGTATTAGAATTAGGTATGACAAATCAATTTTTTTTTTGTAAGCTGAGGCCTCCTTTTCTGTTGCCTGCCAAAAGGCCTTTTGGGTTTTGCCCATATGCACTCTTTTGATGGAATAAATAACTCCCACTTGGTTTGGGTGTAAAAAAAAAACATACAATATAATACCTATATAAAATTCCTTGAATATTAGTGGTATGCATGTAAGAGTGGAGTTATTGTAATGATATAAAGTGAGCAATTGAGTACGTCTATCTCTCTAGCTCTTCAATCTTCATTGTGTCCTATGATATTATTAAGGGTCCGAGTAATATTCTAACAGGATTTTTCTTTTATTAAGACATAACAAAAATTAAACTTTGTTGAATAAGGACCTTAATCCCTAGTATAAAAAGTTTTCCTCTTGTTTATGGAGTTAATTTACTTACTTGATAAGGGCCTTAATTCCTTAAGAGCTTGATAAACTTTTGAAGTAACAAGGTCCAATGTTGTTATTCCTCAGGCCCAACTCTGATATATTGTAATGACCCGAAAGGTCATTTTGGTAATTTTTTGTGGAAATGACTATTTTGCCCTTTCGTTAGTTGCCCCGAGTCCCATGTTTTGTGGTTGTAAAGTTGGTTTGAGGAAAAGTTGGTAAAAAGTTGAGTTTTTGAGAAGTTGAGTTTTTATGAGTTAAAGTTGGTTAAAAAGTGCTTTGTCGAGTCATTTGGAGTTTCGGGACTCGGATCGGATTTTCGTCGATTCCGGCAGTTCTAGAATGTCGAAACGGGTCTGTGTGAAGTTACGGAGTCAAATTTGGAGTTGAAACGAAGAATTGAGGTCCTAAGTTGCTAAAGTTGTGAATTTTTGATAAAGAGTTGACTTTGGTCAACATATGAGGTTCCGAGGCTCAGATTGAAATTCCGAGAGTACCGTTGGTTTCGGGAGGCGATTCTAAGTCTAGAATGAGTCTTGGTTGAATTTTTAGACGCTCCGTTTGAGTTTCGAATTTTTTTTGACGTTAAACTAGTTTCTTGGCATCTTATTGAATTTCGGGTCAAGGAGTCCTCGAATTCAAATTCCGACGGTTCCATTGAGTCCGGAACGTCGAATTTAATGGGGGTACATATTTAGTTTGTGTGCACGAGATTCCGAACGAGGGTCCAACGGGGACTTAAACTTTGGTGTTATTGTTGTGTTTCAGCTATAATAGCAGTCCTTTTTAAGTTAAAAAAAAACAGTAGCCATTTTCCCCCAACTTGAAAAATACCCATTTCTCCATTTTTAGACTTTGAGAGCTCGAAAATAGGTGATTTCAAGTGGGTTTTCGCAAGGAATTCATTGGGTAATTTATTTCCAACTTATATCTTTGATTTCCATCGATTATTTATGGATTTTAACATCAAAATTTGAGATCTCAACTGTAAAATTTGGGGGTTTTTGCCTAATCCGAATTTAATAGAAAATTTGAGTTTGTGAACTCATTTCAACTCCTTTTTCGAAACGGTTTTCACTATTGGATTCTAAATTTCTTGGGGAACATTTTTCACTAAAAATTTCCAGATTTTGAGAATATTTTCCGGAACGAGATTTTTTTGACCATTTTACCCTTTTCTCCAAATTTCACGATATTGGTGTTGTTAGATTCGTATTGATTGTGAGATTCCATTTATGAATAGATTGTGGTGATTTGGAGCGTGCTCGGAAGGGTAAAACTCAAATTTGAGTTACTAGTTGAAGTGTTTTGAGGCAAGTGACTTCTAAACTTTGTTAAACTCTTAGACTACACATGACTACTTTCCTAATTGTGTTGGGGAGTAATGGGGATTGAGGATGATTGATTGAAATTGTTGTAATTGAAAGGTGGGCAATAAAACGAGCTAAATGTGTTATATGTGACTTGAATTTGTTGAATAAGTCATGTGATAACTGATATTGAGGGGGATAGAAGAGCATGAGTAGGCTATGATTGATACAGACAATGATGTTGAGACAGATGATGTGTAATACTATGATGTGGTCGTGATATGGTTGTGATTGAGACAGACGATGTGTAATACTATGATGTGGTCGTGATATGGTTGTGATTGAGACATATGATGTGTAATACTATGATGTGATCGTGATATGGTTGTGATTGAGACAGATGATGTGTAATACTATAATGTGATCGTGATATGATTGTGATTGATGACATGTGCATATTCATTATTCATCCCATGTGTGAACTATCTGTTGCATGAGTTTTGAGACACTGATATGAGGATGGATGGATATGAGACACAGTTGAGACTAGCTCCGGCTAGAGATATATGAGATGGACTAGCTCCGGCTAGCGATTTGGATGCCGATGGGATCTGGTTCCGGCGGTGATACATGGTCCATGTGTGGCCCCCATGGGTTCTGATTTGAGTATTCAGCGCGGTCTGATTACGTCAACAGATGTGTATCTTAGGACAGACATGCATCACGACTACATGACATCATTATTGCATTTGCATCGCATTTGACTTCATCTTTGTTTTTGGTGTGTGGATTTTTCCTATTTGCCCCTCCTCATGTGATATATGATCTATTTGCTCTTACATGAGGATATGAGGTTGATGTTAAGACACTGTTGGATATATCTGTTGATTATGAATTGTGTAGTATAGATTGTTGGTTCGCTGTTAGAATGAAGTTTCGATGGTTCGGTTGGGATTGAAAGGAGTTGTTTGTAGCTGCTAGTTTAGCTTAGTTTAGTGTTACTTGCGAGTACCTATTGCTTTCGGTACTCACCCTTGCTTCTACACAGTTGTGTAGGGTGACAGCTCTATCAGATCCGGCTTATTATTCATCTTCAGATTAGAGCTTCCAGACTTACTTGAGAGGTAGCGGTTCATTCCAAACGTGCCCTCAAGTTATCTATATTTACTGTTCTGTTCTATTCTAGAACTTTACTATGAGACTTGTATATTTTATTCAGATTCTGTATTAAAGGTCTGTACATGTGACAACCAATTCTGGGGTTATGTTGAGTTTATTTAAAGACTTCCGCTTATCTTTCTATCTTATTCTTGTTTTATAAATTCTGTATCGTCGAGTTTTTGGGTGTTAGGCTGACGTGTCCGGTGGGGTTTGGGCACGTGCCATAACATCTGGTTTTGGGGTGTGACATATATATTTAATCTAATATGGGTTATACACTTTCACTGTTGACTTAAATTAATCTATTTGTCTTTCATTTCATGAAGGTTTGATAAGGTAAAAGATTCCAAATAAATATTTTCCGCTTCAATTTGTTTATTTTACTTTTTAGTTCATTGTAAAAGAAATTGTATCCGTCGTACACCATCACAATTTTCCCCGTCATGATTAGACTCTCGCACCCTCACCCACCTTGTTCTCCTCCCCGCTGACCAACCACGCCTCTCTCTCCGTCCACAACGTATCAATGGTGTCCGGCAAGCACCACCAGCGCCGCTCTCTTTCTCCGTCGGTGAATTAGTGGACTCAAGGAGGTGCCCAAGATCATCTAAATAGATGAAAATAGATTGTGGAAAAGAAAGAAAAAGGGGTTGGGCAGGAGATGGATATATATGGCTGAAAAGGAGGTGTAATGGGTGAAGAAGAAGGGCTTTTTTAATTAATTGTTTAAATTTTATTTATTTTTTTATAATTTTTAATATTTTTTGAAATAAAAATGCTCATCACTCGCCTTAATAGGCGTGTAGTTACATATTTTTGTCAACTCAGACATCTAATGTCTCATAAGTCTGGTCAATGATCAGAAGGGTTTGTCAAATTGTGTTTTATTGAGTTTAAGGGTTCAATTGACAAACGGTTAAGTAGAAGAATTCACAATACAAACTCATATAAGTACAAGGGTCCATCAGACCATTTTGCCTCTTTTTTTTTACAATTCTTTAATTTCAATATTCAACATGAAATGTTTAAGATCGACTATAAGAATAAAGAACATATTTTATACATTTTTTATATTTTTAGTTTAAGACCACAAGATTCAAAAAAAAAAAATTTAATTTTTTAAATACTGTATCAAGTTAAAGCCAAACAAACAACTTAAACTACTCAATTTGCAAAATTGCATAAACAATCTTAGAATCTAATTATATTATATATTTTGATTTCTCTTTATGTAACACTTTTTAAAACTTTCCCACTCAGATTGAGGTCCAGAGAGCTCAATTTTAGCTAATTATGCATTAAAGCACAACATAATAGCATGTGTATTAATTGATCTAACAATTTGAGAGATCAATTACTCCCGCTAGCTCTGTGAATTGTGATAAGTCATTTTTTATTTCGAGATGTCCTAAAAACTTTAATATTCTCTCCATCCACTTTTAATTGTTATGTAATGCATTTTAAAAGTTAATTTAACTAATTTTCAAATTTATATTAGATTACATTATTAAATAAAAAATTTAGATATTCAAAAATTATACGAAACGTAATATAAATTACAATTTTTTGGAAAAAAAATACACTATAAATGTTAGTTAAATTTTTTATAATTTGACTCTGAAAAAGGAAATTCTGACAATAAAAAGTGGATGGAGAAAGTGTAATATACAACTTTTACAACTTTCAAGAGCTCTAATACCATCTAATATAATATTTTATACTTTAATTTAATATTTGCTTATTGGGCTAATTTTTTCACTGTCGATAAAAGAGGAGAAAAATTATCATTTTGATGATGAATACTTCTACTACTAGAAATCGGTCATCGCTTGTGAGTCGTGAAAAACTCACCTATTAGTTTTGCATATTTAACATATGTTTATAAAGCTGAGGATGTGTCCTCTTTTCTCAACTTTAATACGTAAATCAGTCTGTGAGTTATGAAAATCTCAAATATTTATTTAACATATGTTTATAAAGTTGAGGATATGTCTTCTTTTCTTTAACTTTAATATGTGCGTAAATCAGCCCGAAAGTTATAAAAATCTCAAATATTTATTTTGCATATTTAATGTATGTTTATAAAGTTGAGGATGTGTCCTCTTTTCTCAACTTTAACACCTAAATCAGTCCGCAAGTTATGAAAATCTGAAATATTTGTTTAGCATAGATAACATATGTTTATAAAGTTGGGGAAATGTCCTCTTTTCTTAACTTTAATATGTACGTACATTAGCTCACAAGTTATAAAAATCTCAAATATTTGTTTTGCATATTTAACATATATTTATGAAGTTGAGGATATTTCCTCTTTTCTTAACTTTAATATGTACAAGTTATAAAAATCTCAAATATTTGTTGTTGTATATTTAATATATGTATATAAAGTTGAGTATGTGTCCTCTTTTCTCAACTTTAATACGTAAATTAGTCCGCAAGATGAAAATCTGAAATATTTGTTTAGCATAGTTAACATATGTTTATAAAGTTGAGGAAATGTCCTCTTTTCTTAACTTTAATATGTACGTACATTAGCCCACAAATTATAAAAATCTTAAATATTTGTTTTGCATATTTAACATATGTTTATGAAGTTGAGGATATGTTCTCTTTTCTTAACTTTAATATGTACAAGATATAAAAATCTCAAATATTTGTTTTTGTGTATTTAATATATGTATATAAAGTTGAGGATGTGTCCTCTTTTCTCAAATTTAATACGTAAATTAGTTTGCAAGTTATAAAAGTCTCAAATATTTTTTTGCATATTTAACATATGTTTATAAAGTTGAGGATATGTCTTCTTTTCTTTAACTTTAATATGTACGTAAATCAGCCCGCAAGTTATAAAAATCTCAAATATTTGTTTTGCATATTTAACATATGTTTATAAAGTTGAGGATGTGTCCTCTTTTCTCAACTTTAATACGTCCGCAAGTTATGAAAATCTCAAATATTTGTTTTGCATATTTAACATATGTTTATAAAGTTGAGGATATGCCCTCTTTTCTTAACTTTAATATGTACGTAAATCAGCCAACAAGTTTTAAGTGGTGTTAATTAAATGATATTAAATCAGTCCGCAAGTTATGAAAATCTCAAATATTTGTTTTGCTTGGATTTACTATTTATTCACAAATTTATTTTTAAGTGGTGTTAATTAAATGATATTAAATCATCTCATTAAGTATAAAATAAATATTTGATAAATATTATTAATGTGACATTGATGTCTTTTTTTTTTGCGCAAATCTAATGTGAAAAAGGTACTCCATTAAGATGTTTATAATTAAAGTATTTTGCAACATCGGTCGTTGATTTTTTGTTCACAGTAGTTACAAAACATACACAAATATCACCGACATTCAGAATAATATTACAGCTATAACTAAAGAATATGAATTTAAAACTAAATGTCATAGTTAAAACGGATCCCATAATTTCAGAAAATTAATTGTACACTAATTAAATTAAAGTAGAACAAAAGAAACAATAATTTTAATTTTTTTTTTACAAAAATGTCTTATTGAAGCAGATATATCAACGAAAATGTGTTTGCTGAAGCTTAGCCCAAATATATGACGGAGATTAAATATTTTTAACCTTTACGAACTTAAAGAATCAAAACTGTCCAGTGCATACCTAATTAAGGTACTACTTTGAATCTACTTTCAAACATTAAGGATCAATTTATCCTCATATTTTCATGAATTTTGTTAGTTTTATAGATAACTTAAAAAAGAGTAACAATTCTTGATTTATAAAGGATGACTACATTACATCATTATACAAGCATGACTCTTAAAATGAAATTATTTAACTCGATCGTGTGACCCCTCAAATTTGCAATTTGTTTAACTAGTGTTTCTAATCATTCACTAAAAGAATAAGTTAATTCAAGAATAGTAATAACATAAAAAATACTAATACTTAAATTAATAGTCCATGATGAGAAGAATAATATAGTTAATTAGCTACACCAAGTGAAGGAAATCACTAAAGTATATGAAAAGAATAATTTGGTAATGTGTATTGACTAGCTAATGGGCAAATTCAATGGTGAATAATGATTACGTTTTCGGATTTGCAAAAGGCTAAGATTCTTTATTGTGAATTTATTTATTGTTATTAAGGTTTGTTGGAGTGTCATGTATCATTGATAATTCACTTTGGAATCTTTGAATACATGATTTCATTTCATCCTTATTTTATGTTGTCAACATTATTATTTTCAAAATTCTTTTGGATTAGAATGATTTGTGAATAGTGGGAAAAATAAATGAAGAAGAGGAGTGTATTTAATGGAGATAATATTTGAGATAATCACTTTTTGTGTTTATGCTTTCTCTATGGAGTATTTTTTAAATTTCTTTATTAGAAAACTAACATAAGGTATTTGAAATTACACAAGACAGAATCAGACGAAACACATTATCGAATTAAACAAAGACGTGTGGAAGATGGCCAAAGTAACGATATTATTTTGAGAGGCCGATGATCCAATTTACCCCATAGGAATCAAATTGGACCAAGGCTCAGCATGCCCGGAGGAAAAGCCAATAACCAGCGTTAGCCATTATAAAACTGTTCCACAAGTGAAGTCGAATGTTACTCTTTACTCTTAAATGTCATTAATGATGTTACTTATCACAAGTTATGAAAATTAATTATAGATTAGCTCCAGAAACATCACCCCTATAAAAGTTGTAAGATGATCTCTATAACCCATAAAAGTTTAGCTATCAAATGTTAACATCAATATGAAGTGGATATTATACGACGTTATCAATTATATTATTGATCATGTAGACCTCCACTACTTTAAATGACATCATATTTTCTCAAGAATAATTTGTTTATATATATATATATGTTCATGATAGACGTTGCTATAAATAATCAATATTAAAAATTGAGTTCACCTTCTTATTTTTCCATACAAAAAAGTAGTACTCAATCGAATTGATAATTATTTTGTTTTAATTCAACAAAATAAACTTGCAACTTGATGTCATCCCTTTCGTCAGAGCACAGAACCCACCAAATATGTATTTTGTGGTTTGTCCCTTTTAGATTACTATGGTGAAAGTATCAAAGTTCTCTACTTATTTAGGTTAATAAAGAATATTGTAAAAAAAAAAAAAAAAACCCTTGAGATTACTCCTATATACGTTTTAAATTTGATCCGGGGTTAATATCTTAATAATACATAAATGTGTTTTTTAACTTGATTTTAACTGACATCTGTCTTTCAATTTCATATATGCATGAGTAGACATTTAAATTTGTATAAAATTGAACATACAAACACATGCATTCTATGCGATATAATACATGTAGAATATCATACATGATACACATTGCTACGTAGAACGTCACACAAAATACATATATCTACTTATTCAATAATTAAAATCAGTTGTACATTAATTAGATTCAGGCGCAACAACCTCAAAAAAAGACCCACATATGTGGACCTTACTACTTACTTCTTAGCATGGTATAATCAGTGGCGGATCCAGGATTTTTGTGGAGGGGGTTCGAAATATAAAGAAGTAAACATGTGAAAATTACAAGATAAAAAACTGAACGAGAGAGGCGGAGGAAACTAGTAATCTGAATCCAATAAGTTTAACTTGGCTTGTCATGTCGCGTTTAATTTTTTTTACTTTTACCCTTTTTCATTGAGCTTTTTTAAAAAAATATTTCTTGTGCTTTTTTTCTCTTTTATATTGCAGCGTTCTACTCTATTTTTTGAAATTTTTTAAAATTCAATCACTAAGATATTACAATATATAGGGGAAATACATAGTTAGCCCATTCAACTATAACACTTTTTTTAAAAAGACACTCAAACTTTACAAGGATCCTAATACCCCACTGAACAATTTGAAAGTAATATAAATACCCCATTTTTCGGTCAAACCCACTTATAAAAAAGAAGGTGAAAGCACGCACCAATTGTTGCTAGCCATGTGTAAATTTTATATAATTTTCTACTTTTTGTTTTTATTTACAGTTTTTTTGTTTTTATTTTTATTTTAATTCTTTATTTTCTTTTCCTTTTTCAATTCACCATCACTGACATGCTATACACCATTTTCACTGTGTTTATTATCAATCAATCAAGATTAAACCCTAAAATTGAAAAATCAAATCAGGTAGCAAATTAATTTTTTTCTTAAATTAAAATCTCTATCAAAATATTATTTTGTGAACTTTGCTTTTGGTTTTTGCAATCAACACGGTTGTATCTGGAAAAACGGAAACTCTCTCTCCGAGCTTGGATGGGACAATTTTTGCTTGGTGTGAAGACGATTTTAAGCCCCGTAATTGATTAGGAGTCATTGAAAATAACGCCGATGATTCTTTTTTTAATGTCGCCATCATCTTCCCGCACTTCTCACCTCGCTGGTCAAAAAGGAGGAGAAGATTTTCGCCCGCGAAGAAGGAAGAAAAGAAATCTAAGGATGAAACGGCAAAATTAGTCGGCGTTGCTATCGCAGAGGAAATCAACTAGTTGCCATTGAAAGAGAATGAAAAAAAAAAAAAGAGAAAAAAAATCCTTGAAGTCATTGCCATCTCTTTCAATGGTGAAACTCTTAGGAAGGAGAAAGAAAAAATAAAATTTAACTCTAAAATAAATTTTATTTATATATTTAATAAAAAATATTGAAAATAAAAAGTTTAATTTTTTTTTTAAGTTTTCCCGCTCTTCAGGCGAGTTATATACACTCTCTGTCTTAAATGTCGAAAAAGGGTTTAAAATTTTCATTTTAAACTAGTTTAGGGGTGTATTAGGACCGTTTAAGTGTCTTTTTCAAAAAAGGGTCATAGTTTAGGGGGGTTTCTATGCATTTTCTCTAATATATATTCATAAGATAAATAATTGACATCGTCGATTTTTTAGTTCATTTAATTCAATTTACTAGGTTAGTCATTCGTGAAAAAGACAAATGATGAATAGAACAAATAAGTTTAGTTTATTTCATCTTTTTAAAATCGAACTGAAAAAAAATAAGAAAGAAATATTATAAAATTAAGGGGGGGAAATCAATTAATTAGATTTTATTAAAAGATTATACATGACTTTTAAATTTCTTCATTTGATTAACTTTAATTTAATTTATTTTATATAATATTTTTTGCAAATCAATTTCAAATTTTATAAAAATTCATCGTTAGTACATGAAAAGAGACTTATGTAGAAATAAAATGAGAAGTATAAATAAGAAGAATAAAAGACAGAAATATCTAAAATATGTCTAATAAATTTAAACAAAGATAAATTGAGAAAAAGAAATAGCATAGAGACAAAAATAATGATAACAAAAATAATAAAGTTTTACATTGAACCAAAAACAGTGAGGCATTTCATTGAGTTGGGATTTGAGCCCGAAACCAGAGCCCATTCAGCCTTCCAAAAACAATGAAATAGAGTTGGATTTGAGCCCAAAGCAAGAGCCCATTCAACCTTTCAAAGAAAAAAAAAACAAATGGAAAAATGTTGCAAGTGGAAATCGAACCCAGACCCTCTCGGTATGAATAGAACACTTTAACAACTGAGCCATGCTTCTCTTTATATTTGAGGGGGTTCATTTTAATATGTGTACTCATAAAATCAGAAATAGACCTTATATATACCGTGTAATTTTTCGACGAGGGGGTTCGGGTGAACCCCCTGACCTCCACGTGGGTCCGCCCCTGGGTATAATACATGTAATTATTGAATATTAATATAAAATTGGGCATATTCTTCTTCTAAATACTTCCCTAAATTGTTTTATTCCTACAAATAATAACACTCCATTAACAACATGAATATCCCAAAATAAAACCTTTTCAATAAAACCACTACTGGTAGGGGTGTTTGTAGTTCGGTTTAGATTGATTATTGGTTAAAATTAAAATTAAAATCAAACCAATCTAGTTGGTTTTTAAATTTCTAAAATCAAACCAAACGAAAAAAATAATCGTCGGTTTGGTTCGCTTGGTTCGATTTTTCTGGGTTTTTTTTTGTTTGAAAGAAATAAATTTTTTGAGGACATATGTATCTCGATAGACACAGACGCCTAGTATATGAACAATCCACATGAAAACTATTGTGGGTTCAATTAAGCAGTTAAGTAATACTAGAGTTATTATTACACGAACAAAGTGATTCAATTAAGAAAAGTGTGACTATCTTATGTGAGGTAGATTAGGCAAAGACTAAAGTAATGAATTTTGATGGAATTGGACTTAGGGTTGTAATAGCTGGACTAAAATTTAAGTGTTGGGCTTGAGAAATTGGTAAAGTTAAAAACTTAAGTTAATTAAAATTTAACAAAATATTTATATTTTATTTATGAATAATATATAAATAATTATTAAATTTATATATCTAATTTCTATGTTTGATTTAGTTGTTTTTGTTGTTGCTTTTTTGGTAAATCAAAACCAAACCAAATAGTATCGATTTTCAAATTTTAAAATCAAACCTAACCAAATCAAACCAAATATTAGTTTTTTCACTCGATTTGGTTCGAATTGCGGTTCGATTCAGTTTTTTAACCATAACCATGAACAACCCTAACTACCCGAACTTGTTTGTTCTTTCTTTCGATTTCTTATTTATCTTTAAAGTTTCATTTTATTTCTAAACAAAACTAAAGAATTGACAAGGTGATCAACTCAACAAGCATGTGAGGTCCATATATTTGTTTGTTGATCTTCCCCCTCTCTCTCTTTTTAATGTGAAATGTGTTAGGGTTTTGCCCTGATTTTCTTACCATAATTTAAGATTTATTTTTTCTTAAAGAAAAAATAAAACATTACCATAAATGTTTTTACTTTTCTTGAAAGGAAAATATAATATTATTTTATATTTGGTTTATTCTCTCCTTTTAGGACTCTTTTTCTAGTAAGAAAAGGTTTTAGGACTTTATAAATATAGGTTTGGTTCTTCTAACACAATAACAATAGCATCCACAATGTAGTTCTTTAAGAGTTTTGTTTATGGGGAGATTTTCTCTCTACAGTTTGTATGTTTTTTGATTAGTTTTTAATTATGTAGGCCAATTGGTCATATCCTACAATAATATATTTCTTTTAGTATAATTTTATGTGTCGTCTAATTTATCGTCTTATGATTTGCAATTGTAAGCTTCCGCATGACGCCCTAATCACCTTCAGAACCCAACAAGTGGTATCAGAGCACATGGTCCAACGATCCCATGGTCCGACGATCCTATGATTCAATGGGGTTGAAGATAGGCTCAAGATGGTTTCAAATCAATTTGTAATCAACGTGATGATAATGAAGATTTTTGTGCTACTACATGTGGAGAAAATTTTCAAATATATTTTCAACAATATCCTGCTGCTTCATCCTTTAAAATAAAATCAATTTTCAACTCATGCTTATTTTATAGCATGGACTCCAACTTTCAACCGTTGCAAACTTTAATGCTCGGGCTCCACTTTTAACTCATGTATCTTTACTTTTAACGCATGAGCTCCACTTTTAACTCATGCATCTTACTTTTGACGCATGAGCTCCACTTTCAACTCATGCATATTACTTTTAACGCATGAACTCCACTTTCAACCCTGTTCATCACTTTTAACACAGGGCTCCAAGTTTTAACCTATATCAATTTTTAAATCATTATAAGCAGCAGTGATGCATGAAGATTTTCTGAAGAACAAGATTATCAAGCATATGAAGAAGACAGATCAAGCTTTGTCAAGAAAATCCAGCCAAAAGGGGAGATTTGTTAGGGTTTTGCGCTGATTTTCTTACCATAATTTAAGATTTATTTTTCCTTAAAGAAAAAACAAAACATTACCATAAATGTTTTTACTTTTCTTGAAAGGAAAATATAATATTATTTTATATTTGGTTTATTCTCTCCTTTTAGGACTCTTTTTCTAGTAAGAAAAGGTTTTAGGACTTTATAAATATAGGTTTGGTTCTTCTAACACAATAACAATAGCATCCACAATGTAGTTCTTTAAGAGTTTTGTTTATGGGGAGATTTTCTCTCTACAGTTTCTATGTTTTTTGATTAGTTTTTAATTATGTAGGCCAATTGGTCATATCCTACAATAATATATTTCTTTTAGTATAATTTTATGTGTCGTCTAATTTATCGTCTTATGATTTGCAATTGTAAGCTTCCGCATGACGCCCTAATCACCTTCAGAACCCAACAATTGTTAGGGTTTTGCCCTGATTTTCTTACCATAATTTAAGATTTATTTTTCCTTAAAGAAAAAATAAAACATTACCATAAATATTTTTACTTTTCTTGAAAGGAAAATATAATATTATTTTATATTTGGTTTATTCTCTCCTTTAGGACTCCTTTTCTAGTAAGAAAAGGTTTTAGGACTCTATAAATATAGGTTTGTTTTCTTCTAACACATAACAATAACATCCACAATGTAGTTCTTTAAGAGTTTTGTTTATGGGGAGATTTTATCTCTACAGTTTCTATATTTTTTTATTAGTTTTTAATTATGTTGGTCAATCGGTCATATCCTACAATAATATATTTCTTTTAGTATAATTTTATGTGTCGTCTAATTTATCGTCTTATGATTTGCAATTGTAAGCTTCCGCATGACGCCTAATCACCTTCAGAACCCAACAAGTGGTATCAGAGTACATGGTCTAACGATCCCATGGTCCGATAGTCCTATGGTTCAACGAGGTTGAAGACAGGCTCAAGATGGTTTCAAATCAATTTGTAATCAATTTGATGATAATGAAGATTTTTTTGTCAAGCTACATGTGGAGAAGAAGTTTTAACATATTTTAAACATTCCTGTTGCTGCAATTTTTAAGAATAAAAATAAAATATTTTTAACCCTTTTTTAACCCATATATTTTAAACTTTATTTTTAACCATGGCAAGCAACAGTGATGGAGATTTTGTGAAGAACAAGATTATCATGCAATGAAGAAGACAGATCACGCTTTGTCAAGAAAATCCAACCAAAAGGGGAGATTTGTTAGGATTTTGCCCTGATTTTCTTACCATAATTTAAGATTTATTTTTCCTTAAAGAAAAAATAAAACATTACCATAAATATTTTTACTTTTCTTGAAAGGAAAATATAATATTATTTTATATTTGGTTTATTCTCTCCTTTAGGACTCTATAAATATAGGTTTGTTTTCTTCTAACACATAATAATAGCATCCACAATGTAGTTCTTTAAGAGTTTTGTTTATGGGGAGACTTTCTCTCTACAGTTTCTATGTTTTTTGATTAGTTTTTAATTATGTAGGCCAATTGGTCATATCCTACAATAATATATTTCTTTTAGTATAATTTTATGTGTCGTCTAATTTATTGTCTTATGATTTGCAATTGTAAGCTTCCGCATAACGCCCTAATCACCTTCAGAACCAAATCAAACCAAATATTAGTTTTTTCACTCGATTTGGTTCGAATTGCGGTTCGATTCAGTTTTTTAACCATAACCATGAACAACCCTAACTACCCGAACTTGTTTGTTCTTTCTTTTGATTTCTTATTTATCTTTAAAGTTTCATTTTATTTCTAAACAAAACTAAAGAATTGACAAGGTGATCAACTCAACAAGCATGTGAGGTCCATATATTTGTTTGTTGATCTTCCCCCTCTCTCTCTCTTTTTAATGTGAAATGCACTATTTTTATGAATACAATTTTCATAAACACCATGTAAGCACTACTTAATTATTAAGCTATTTGCTCTTTAAGTTTATTGTTCATTGCTTTCAAGGCAACAACCTCTGAATTATAAGACAAGACATTTTTTTGCTCCTTCCATCTTATTTTTCAAGGCATTCTCAGAATTTCACATCCCACGCAAAGGAGAAGGAATAGTTATCAAAAAAAAAAAAACATGCAACTGAGCAAATAGAAAAAAAAAATTAACTTTGCGTTTTACCAAGACAAGACATATATACATGTCATTTTACTGAATAATAATATAATCCTCACTACTTAATTCTTAAGGGCTAACCCATCGGTGGCCCCCTAAACTTGGCACGATCTTTCACTTAGACACCTTAACTAGACTTTGTTCATTTTAGACACCTCATGTCACGCCCAACTGTGTCAATTTGACACTTTTTACTGAGATGGCATAGCAAGTGTGATACACTCACTAGACGCGCGTGAGAGCCTCATTTTACCAATTTTATTTTTTTTCTTCTTCTTCTTCCCCATTTTTTGGCTACCATTTTTCAAGCTTAAACTCTTTCCATGGTGAAATATGTCCCTAATGCTGCAACCAGTAAAAAAATGAAAAAAGATGTCCCTATGCTGCCAGTTTAATGCATTCCATGTCCTTACCCTTTTCCCTTGCCCATTTTTCCTGCTTTTTACACCTACATTTCTCACAGGTCCCAAAAGTTTTGAGGATCCAGCTGAAGGAGAGGATGTTCTGGTGGGCAAGTTTCAGAAGCTTCATGATGATTTGGTTGCTGGTTTCCGCAACCTTGAGGATGAGACTCAATAATCGCGATTTTGCTGAAATGTGTAGTTTTGTAGGGATCGACCAAATTCTCGAGAAGCAAATAATTATGTGGTCTTCTACAATGTAAGAACACATCAAGTCAGTTGTGTGCAGTAGAGAAGACAATTTCTTTTGACACATTTGGGTGGGGGAGGGTCGGGGGTGGTAGTGGGTGGAGAAGAAAATCTGAGTGAGAGAAAGGGGTTGGGGTTTGAGGTGGGGGTGGGTAGTAGAGAAGACAATTTGGGGGTAGTGTGGGTATAATTTTCTTTTTATTAAAAGTGTTTTTTAAAAAAAATTATTTAGTTAAAGAAATGCCACATGTCAATGAGTCATTGGTAGTTTTTTTCCTACTCAAGATTCATCATTTAATATTTGTTTTATATATATGCCACGTGTCTTTATTTAATTCGTCATTTTGGCACGTCATCAGCGAGTGTGTTACACACACCTTACAAATTTGGCAGATTGTCGAAAAAGTGTCAAATTGACACCGTTGGGCGTGACATGAGGTGTCTAAAATGAACAAATCCTAGTTAAGGTGTCTAAGTGAAAGATCGTGCCAAATTTAGAGGGCCACCGATGGGTTAGCCCTAATTCTTAACTACAATGTTGATTAATATCTTGTGTTCCTTATCTGTACGTATTTTTTTTAATAATTGAGAATGTTTTCTACTTTTTCTTGTTGATCTGCATATATAGTTATTGTAGTTGTACCAATTGTTTTTCCTTTGCTTCTATATCTTTTCTTTATTTTGGTTCTTAATATATAACTCGATTAGAATGATTCTTAATGTATAACAAAAGTGTTCATTTTGATCCTTAATATATTTAACTTGATTGAAATGGTCTTTAATGTATAACAAAATATGTTCATCCCAGTCATTTAATTAACCCTAAACGTTACATATTTATCAAAAACAATGTGTTAAATTTAACTGTGTACCTTACATAGATAACATAATTCACTATTGTTATCTTTGTGATTAGCTCCAAAAAAAGAACTTCATATAATCTAACACCATTTAAAACGGACAACTCCTTAATTTTAACATTAAAGAATATACTAAAATCCATTTCATTGACTTGTTTAAAATGATAAAATTAAAGGACATTAAAATTATAAAATTCAAAAAGTCATATTTATTTTCTTAAACTATATACCAAATCAAAACTAGATAATTAAATTAAAACAGTGGAAATAATATACAATTAACAATCTGATAATTGAAGTGTAATTTCAAAAACATTCCCATAACTTTCAAAGTATAATTTCAGAAACAACGAATGTTAGGAGTAAGAATATACTAAAATCTAATCCACGTAAAACTCTCTAGTTTTCGTGGAAAGTTAAAATTAAAGAATTGTCCAAAAACTAAAAGAGATTTATTTTATAAAACGGATTAGTAAAAAAAAATAACACAAAGAGATTAAAACGGGTGGAAGTAAATTAATTTTAGGAAAAACTACCTAATTACACAAATATTCCTATCAATTTACTAATTCACCCTTAGTTTGAAAAATAACATATTGTCTTACAAATTAATAATTTCATACCTGATTTCAATTCGTATGCACCTACATACATGAATTTTTATCAAATACACTTTGAAGTATAGATATATAGGGAGAAAGTCAAGTGAGAGAGGGAAAGAGGTGGGCGAGAGAGGCAAGTGAGAGGGTCTGTGTACCCAAGTACATGTAAATCACACTAGATATCTAGAACACCAGATAAATTATGAAAGGAAGAGACACTACTAAAAAACTGCTTAAAAACGACGGACAGAAAAGCGATGGATGGCGTCGCTCCAAAAAGCGACGCCTTTTGCCACACTATCCATCGCTTTTTAATAAAAATAATTATTTTTTAAATTATTTTACAAAAAAGCGACGGACGGCATCTCTTAGTCCATTGCTTTTTTTCGCGGATTTTTGCGCTAAATATATATATATTTAATAATTATTTATTAAATATATATAGAGACGCCGTCCGTCACTTTTTATTAAAAATAATTAAATATAAATTAAAAAATAACCACGTTGTCCGTCGTTTTTAATTTATTTTATTTTATTAATTAACTTTAAAAAAAGCGAAGGACTGCATCTCTTAGTCCGTCGCTTTTTGGTCAAAATATCTAGTCAACTATTTTAAAAAGCGACGGACAGTGTCTCTTAGTCCGTCGCTTTTTGGTCAAAATGTTGGTCAACTATATTTAAAAAAAGCGACGGACTTAGAGACGATGTCCGTCGCTTTTTATTAAATATCTAAAAGACATATTGCCATATTCTTATTTTCCTCTCTCTCTCTTCACTCTTATTCTCTCCTCTCCTCTCTCTCTCTCTCTCCTCTCTCTCTCTCTCTCTCTCTCTCTCTATATATATATATATATATATATATATATATATCGGTCTCGATCCCTAGCTCCGGTCGCCGTCGCTGCCCTTGTCCGTCGTCGTCTCTACCCGTCGCCGTTGCTGTAGCAGCTAGTAGGTAGGGTTACATTTTAGTTTTTTTTTTTCAATTCTAGTGATTATAATTGATTGTTTGTTAGTATATTATTGTTTTTGTTTGTTGGGTTGTAAAAGGACTTCTTTTACTACCTTTAGTGCCATCTTCGATGTCCTTTTGTTGCTTGATGTTATTGAGCACATCTTTTACTATACTTATCAAAGGTGTTGCCCCAATGCCAAGGCCTAAGAAATCAAAACAGAGAAATAACCTTGAAATTGCAACATTTGGAGAAGATTGAGGATGAAGAGTTATGAAAGTAATGGTGTTATTCAATTGTTATTTTGATTTGATTATTGTTAGTTAGGTATAGATAATTGAAGATTTTTATTTTAGGGTTTTTTAAAAAAAAATTGGGCCTTTTTAAATTGGGCATTGTTAGTTAGAGAAGAATTAGCATTTTTGTATTTTAGGACTAGTTTAAACTTGAGAATATGTAATTTGAGGTTGAATTGGGATTTTTTTGGATTTGATTTTAGGACTAGTTAGTAAAGTGTTAATAATTTGAAGTTAGAAATTAGTAATGGAAGTGTTATGAGTAGATGTTGAATGTGTGAATGTCATGAATTTAGATGATGAATGTTTTAATGTCATGAACTTAGAACTTGAACTTCAACTTTGAATTTGAACTTGAACTTGAACTTGACCTTATTATTTGAACTTGAACTTGAAATTGAACTTGAACTTGAAATTAGAAGTTGCACTTGAATTTAGAACTTGAATTTGAACTTATAATTGGAACTTGAACTTGAAATTTGAACTTGAACTTGAACTTAGAACTTGAACTTGAAATTAGAACTTGAACTTGAACTTAGAACATGAACTTAGAATTTGAAGTTGAACTTAGACTTGAACTTGAAATTAGAACTAATTAGCTTGAATATATAACTAATTAAGTTTAGAAATTAGATATGAACTTGAATTGAAAACTTGAACTTATTAAAACTTGAATATATATATATAAACTAATATTCTGGGATTTGAAGTTTATATTTAACTAATTTTAGAACTTTTTGTGCTAGGCAACTGAGGAAGCTCAACATCTAAAGAAGTTGATACAAGACTATATTGCTTCTTTCATCAAAGTAGGAGATAAGGTTGGTGCTTCTAAATTTCTTAAGTTCAAGGACAATTGTTTTCAATAATGTGTTTGTGTCCATCTAGTATTGATACTTAGCTTTAATTCTAGTGATTATAATTGAATGTTGATTAGTATATTATTGTATTTGTTTGTTGGGTTGTGTTATTCAATTGTTACTTTGATTTGATTATTGTTAGTTAGGTATAGACAATTGAAGATTTTTATTTTAGGATTTTTTTAAAAAAAATTGGGCATTTTTAAATTAGGCATTGTTAGTTAGTGAAGAATTAGCATTTTTGTATTTTAGGACTAGTTTAAACTTGAGAATATGTAATTTGAGGTTGAATTGGGATTTTTTTGGATTTGATTTTAGGACTAGTTAGTAAAGTGTTAATAATTTGAAGTTAGAAATTAGTAATGGAAGTGTTATGAGTAGATGATGAATGTTTGAATGTCATGAATTTAGATGATGAATGTTTGAATGTCATGACCAGAGATTCAATCATATGTCAAGTAAGTGTTAAAAATATGTTATTAAATTACATACTAATAAGTGATCATTAACTAACAAAATACTTGAATGTAAAATGATCAGCTTGTTTGTAAACACATGGGGTAATGATGCCATCTATACAGAATTTTCCAAATGGTTGAGGAACTATGTAAGTGTGCAATCACTAAGTATTTAATAATATATTCATGTTATACTAAATTATATTACTTGAAATAACAATCATGTAGGTTTACGATGAATACTCAAGTGTCCAACATTTGCAATTAGTGAAAGAAGTAGCATTTGGACCTGCATCTCAAGTACTGACAATGAATAAGTATTGTGTCAATGGTTTTAAGTTTCAAACTGAAGAAGTTTCTAGGAACAAGAAAACAAATAAAAGCGGTGTCTACATACAAGGTGATGTTGATGGTACTGGTCAAACTATTGAATATTATGGTGTCATTCAAGAGATTATTGAAGTGAGGTATTCAGGTTGGCCTAAGAAGAAGATTGTATTGTTTCGGTGTGAGTTGTTTGACCTATCACATAGAGGCACAAAGATGGACCATCAACATAATTTAATTGAAGTTAAGCACACCAGGAAATACAGAAGTTATGATCCTTTTATTATTGCACAAAATGCTAAACAAGTGTATTACACTTCATATCCATTGCGTAGAGACAAAGCTGATTGGTGGGTTGTTATAAAAAGTAAGCTTGTGGGAAGAATTGACATTGACAATGTCTTAGATGTGGCGTATCTAAATGATGCTGCAATTGTTCAACAACAAGTTGATGTTGAATTGGAAACCACACTACAACATCCTCAACACATATTAGAAGAAGTATCTGATGATGAGATACTAAATGTTGAGGAACAAATATCTAGGAATGAGAAAAATGAATCATTTGATGACGAAGAATGGGACGATAATGAAAATGAAACAACTGAGGAGGAAGAATGGGAGAATGATGGAATTGAAACAATCGAGGAGGAATAGTGTAGAATGAAAGCTAGCTAGTATATATGTAAGTGTATTTTGCTAATTTTATTTAATTTATGATTTTTATATATATTATACATGTAAATTTGCATACAAATGTCATCAGGTGGTGACGGTGATAGACATCACGAGCATCTTGGAGTTAGCCAGACTAAACAGGCTAAGAAGAAGAAGTCTAGGAGACCGATAGATCCTGAGGATATTGCAGGATCTATTTCTTCTGCGCCAGAGCGCATCAGCCATGACACTCATTTATTTGTTGTTCAGTTTGGTACAGCGGATCCTCGACAATATTATCCTAATTACCGTCAACCAGTCGGTGCTTCAGCTACTTCACAGCCATTGCCTTCACAACGCTACGAGGACCTACCTTTAGAGGTTATTCGTCGAGCACGATCCTTATCAGCAGGTACTCCATCTCCCACAGGTACTCCATCTCCTACAGGTACTCCATCTCCCACAGGTACTTCTCCTCAGTTATCTGCCATGAGGCTTGGAGATTCTAGTAGCGAGCAGTCAGATACTATGGCCAGTACGTCTCCATTGACTCAGTGTTTTGTACATCCTGATGTATCACTTTTGTCTACAGCTACACCTAGTGTTACACCACATGATACGATGTCTACTCTATCTCCTGGTCAGAAGGACAGACTTGGTAGAGTCATGATTGAGCCGGATGGATCATCGTAAGTTTTTTTTGTTATCTATTTGTTAGTTTATTTTATTTATTTCTTATACTTTAATATATTATTCATGAACTAACATATTTATTATGTGTTTTGCAAGTGGCATCCTGCAAAGGATGCTGCTCGGGATTTTAGAAGACTCTATACACAGGTTTATCACTCTTGGAGCGAGATTCCAAACAGTATACGCCAGGCGATGTTTAATAACTTTAAGGTATATATTTTTTAGTTAAGTTTAGTATACTTTACTTTTTTTTACTATCAATTTAATTAACGTTATTCAATTTTTTTTAGACTATGTGTACTTGGGAGTCGAGGTACAATTTGGTCATTGGGACCACATTTGAGAGGAAGGCATCCGCCAGACTGTTTAACTGGCTAAAGAGCGTTCGGGATAGTGGTGAACGTCCCGGTTGGATGTTGCCTCATGTTTTTGATGAATTGGGTCAGTATTGGAACACAGACAAGTTTAAGGCAATATCAGATCAAGCCAAAATGGCTAGAGACAGTCTTAAAGGTGGCTCGTTGCAAAGACGGTTGGAACAATTGCATAAGAGATGGTAAGTTCTAATTCAAACTTTTAAATAAATAATTAGTTGATACATATATATTTCGTTATAAATTTCAGTTTTTATTTATAGGAAAAGAATTGGGATGCATGATGTGAGGCTAAAAATACATATTTTTTATCATTATTTGCCTCATATTTATTATTTATATTTGTCCTTTTTGAGCATTAATTTTATAAATTGTGCTAAATAGTGTATTTTATTTGTAGGAGTAAATTGACGTAAAGTTGAAGAAGTTTGGAGCTAAAACGAATTAAAGATGGAAGGTTGAAGAAGGAAATCAAGCAGACAGCTTAATGGATTAAATTTATTAAAATAATATATTTCTATATATGGTGCAAAGAAGGACTTTCCAATTCAATTTGAATTTGGCTCACTGCTGCCACATGCCTATAGCTAACCGTCCCTCTGCCGCCAACAATTTGAAGAAATCCAGCGAGCAATTGGAAACCCAATTTAATTGGGTTTTGTTTTCCTAATTTGTCTTGAACTTCATTATTTTATTTAGGGTTTCTATGTCTATAAATAGGGCATGAAAAATTATTCTTTAGGGGAGCCAAGAACCAAGATACAAGACATAATATAAATTTTCTTCTAGCTTAGGAACTTTGGAAGAGCCGCCGTGGAGGCCGGAGAATTGTGGTTTATTCTTTCTTCTCCTTTATTATTTATTTGTATTCGTGATTAATAAAAGATAGTTTAGCTATTGTTCTTAACTTTTTATGATTAACACAAACATATTTATTTTAATAAATTTTGATTGTGTTTTTGAGATAATGAGTAGCTAACTTTCATAACTAGGGTTGTGGGAACCATGAGCGATTAACAAAGTATGAATAGTAAATAAGCAATTCTTGACTAGTATTTTGCATGCATTGATAATTCTTTCGTTTAGAAGTCTTTTTAACGGTGGCCAACGTTAGAACTCGCCTTGTTACTACTTGCCGGACCAAGGAGGTAATTAACAAGAAAAGAATTATCAACATAGATTTAGTGTGATACTATCTAATAGGCTAGTGTCGATTGGTGCGAAGTAATAACTAAGCCAAACATCAATTATGATGTCTAATATGAGGTAAAGGTAAGGGTTAGTAAATTATACACACGTTGCCGGACCAAGGTGCGGGGTGAAATTCTCTAGATGCTGGACCAAGGATTTAGAGATACCTAACTTATCACTTTGCATGTAATACACTAAAAAAGGATTACTATTATTAGGATTACTGTGTTATGAGCTTATGGGGAACACATTCCTAGTTACTTTTAATAATCTGAATATAAATAAATACTTAGTTCAAAGCTATCTTTTTATTGTTTGTTTATTTAATTTCAATTTAAATCCCCCATTTTTATAACAACTATCGAGTTAAATATTTACTATTGACAATATTCTTCCATATTCTCTGTGGGATCGACCCCGACTCATAGTTGGGTAAATATATTGCATACGATCGTTTATATTTCTTTTCAAGAAGTATATTTGAACGTTATCAATGCACTCCCATTGAACCAGAGGTTTTCAAGAAGACTCATGTCAGGAAGAAAGAAAATGAGTCGGATCCGGATGTGTGGGTGGAGGAAAGGACCGAACGAACTTTTATAAGTTATTTAATATGAATAATATATATCAATAGTGAATATATTTATGATATGTATATATATTGATGTCAATTTTTATATTTAATATGCAGAATGACTTTCATAAGTACGTCGCTGAGAATCTAGATAGTTCGGTCCAATTGACACTTGAACTGTCCACTCAGATTTGGAAAGAAAAAGTGGTAGGGGGGACACACAAGGGTAGATGTTATGGTCTAGGCTCTCACAACGATGTTAGACGCCTTTAGTCAGACTTAGAAGGTATTGGATCCTCACGTCAAGCTGAGGCACTTGACGGTGTTCAGATTGATGTTATGTCGGATCAAATAGCTAAACTTACAGCGGCACTAGCAGAGTCGGAGCGAAAGAGAGTAGTTGAACAAGAAAGCATGAGTGAGACCGTTCAGCAAATCAAAGAACAAGTGATGAACCTCGCTCGTCGACCTACTACTTCGGCTCCCGATGACACCGACGACGAGAGTGATGAGGATGATTATGTAGATCTCACTCCCTAGTTTAGATCTCTGGACATTTATGAACTTTTTGAAATTTTGAAACGAATTTTAAAAGACTTTATAAATCTTTAATTTATGATTTAGATACTTTTGAATGTTATTTTAAGTTTGTTGTTTTATGTTTTGTTTAGATTGGTTATAATTGTGTGTGTTTGATTGGGCTGAATAGTGTAGAATTGAATTGAATTGCATTTGCAAGTGGGTAGCAAAAGCTGCGAGCTGCTACTGTCAAATATATTGCAGAAAAAGCGACGAACAGTGTGGTTTAATCCGTCGCTTTTCTGGGTTTTAATTTTTTTTAAAACCTAGAAAAGCGACGGACAGCGTGGTTTAGTCCGTCGCTTTTATGGGATTTTCAAAAATAAAATTTCCACAAAAGCGACGGACTACGTCTCCTTTTTGAAATTAAAAAAATGAAAATAAAAATAAAACGACGGAGTCCGTTGCATTTGTTAAAAAATTTAAAATAAAAAAAAAAAGTAAAAAAGACGCAGTCCGTCGCTTTTTGAAAAGCAACGCCGTCCGTCGCTTTTTGAAAAGAGACGCAGTCCGTTGCTTTAATAAAAGCGACGTTGTCCGTCGCTTTAATAAAAGTGACATTGTCCGTCACATTTTAAAAAGCGTCGGATTAAAAAACGACGGAGGTGACTGCGTCGTTTTTCCGTCGATTTTGACCAAAAAAGTGACGCAGTCCGTCGCTTTTGACCGTCATTTTTTGACATTTTTTTAGTAGTGAGAGGAGAGATGAGAAATGCGTGCCAAAGAGTTAGATACATATGAATTCACTTGAATACAATATATTGAAACAAATTATACCTAATTTTGTATCTACAAACCATAATTTTAAAAAGTCATGTAAAAAAATGTAATTAAATCATAAACTAATGGAATTTGTATGATTTACCTTTTAGTATAATTTATCATGTTAGTGGATTTATGATTAAAAAATATATAATTATTTTTACTACTACTAGTCATTAGAACTGTCAATATGGGTTGGCCCACTCCATCTGGGCTAATTCATACATGCTTTGAAATTTGACGGGTCAGGTCGGGCTAACCTATTTTAGGTGTGGGCTAGAAAATGATCGGTCCAACCCACAAGTACGTGGGCTACGGGCTTTGCCGGACCAACCCTCTTTTCTTAAAAGTATATTTTTTTAAAAAAAATAAATAAATTATAATTTACGTTCTCATAAATATTGACAAGATAATATTATATGGTGTTAGTGTTACTACTTGTTAATCAAATCCATAAATAAAATTATCTTTATAATATTTATTAAGTTTGATTTCAAGTAAATCTACAGAAATATTAACATAATTGTTTTCCAATGATCATAATAAAATATAAAAACTATGACAATATTCCATAGGCTACGATCTATGTAGTGATTCCCTAGAAATATTAGGGAATTTTTATTTTATGTAGTACATATTTTATAAACATAATTTGTATTTAAATTGTAATATTTCAAACATTAAACAAATTTTGAGTTTAGACTCTTGTTATTTTCAATACTCTATTTTATTTATATTTTTCAATTAATTTTTGTTTGGCCCACGGGCCGGTCCTATCCATATTTCTCAAGCCCCACAAATCAGCCCAATCCTATCAAATCACGGGTTAGGCCAGACCGGCCCAACGAGCCTAGCCTATATTGACGGCTCTACTAGTCATATCTGACAAGACACTATCCGTTGAGCAATTGCCACCTGGCATGGCCTTTTTCCGTGTAACCCATCATTCATCTCCAATCACCATTGCCAACTTGGCTTTTCTTCTTCTTTTTTTGGATTGATTTTACAGTTTCGTGCTCCACTTCACCACCACCATATACTTTATGTCACCATACTAATATTTAGAGATAATGCTTCAAAATTATCTTAAATTATTATGTTTTTATTAGCTTTATATTCATGTTATCTCTTTGTATTATAATTTTCAGTTGCCAACTTCCCTCTAAATATCACATTCTAATAGGAGTTATAGAAGCTCGAATGATCATTCAATATCGTCATAATTTTCAATTTTGTTTTGTCTTTTAAAAGTTATTTAATTTTATCAAGGTAACTATCATGGTTATTATTCGTAGAAATATAATTTTTGATATCTATTTAATAATGCCATTAAATAGATACCGAAAATTATATTTTTAAATATAATGATCATACAAGTTAACTTGGCAAAGTTGAGTGATTATTAATTATCCAAAATTGAGTTACTACATCTAAGCTTGTAACTCTTTTTATTAGTTCCATACTTGAATTAATACCTAAGAAATTACTATGAAATAGATCCAAATAAGAATTGCACTACTTGAATTTCTCTTTACCTTTTCCTAAAGGTCGTTCAAATTAATTTTAACTTCTTTTTTTTTTCTTTTTTTACTTTACTTATTAATTAGGATTTATGTTATAATTGCACCCATTAATAATCTAAATGAAATTTGAAAAAATAATTCTTGTTGTGTTACGTGACACTTTTTAAAATTATTTTGGGAGGAACACACATACATAACATGTAATGAACAAGGGGTTTAACACCTAAAACTCTGAAAGTTATAATTCGGAGAATAATGCAATAAAACTAATAAAAATATGATAATTTTAGGGAGTTAAAATTATTTACACTCCTCAACTTTATTTTAAAAATTAAACTTATAGTCATTCTTCTCCTTAAAAATTAAAGATATAGTTCATAACAATTTCTCAAAAGATTATCTATTTATATTATAAATTTTAAACTAGAAAATATTTCATAAATGACAATCAGAATTTTTTATTTACAAATATTATAGAGGGTAAGATATGAACATGATACATAAATGTACTCTTTAATTTGGTTTTAGATGACATTTATGTCCTCCAACTTTAGGTGTGCCCAAATATGTACTAAAACTTGTATTAAAAGTTGAACAAGTAGATACACGCATCCTTTATGACAATTCGTTTGAGATACACTCGAACTGACTTGTATTATGTCATGTGTAAGATGTGTGTATCTACTTGTTCAACTTTATACAAATTTTAGTGCCTACTTGTGAACACCCAAAGTTGGGGGATTACTTGTCGCACCTCGCAAATTCTACGCTACAGATTTGAACCATTCGTCGAAAGCATATCAACTTGGACCGAATGATGTCCTACGTATTCATATGTGTTAGGGTCCTTTACCAAGTGTAAGAGGTATATTGGATATGGTTTAGAATCACAAGTGATATCTAACACTAAGTGAGTTCAAAGTTTCCCCAGCGATTACTTTTTTTCATGATATCACACAAGGGTCAACTTCAAACGAACAGATCTCTCGAAGTATAAATATTTAGGTGGCCTAATACTTATAATTAAATGTCTATGAGTCTTGTTTTCAATGTCATCAACCTTCATTAATTGGAGTTTGAAATAGCATCTTATGGTTGTTTTGTTGGATATATCCGACCTGAAAAAGTCGATGATGATACTTGTCCATTCGACGAATTGTCAAATAGTTTGGCGTATCACAAAAATGCATCATCGAAGTGACCCAAAAACCTTTAGAAACTATTAATTTGGTGATCCAAAGCACCGCTTTGGCAATCCACCAATATTTTAGCCATGGGACCTTCAAATAGCTAATTTGGTCGATGAGATTCATTAAAATATTATTTTATTTGGTTTTCAAGTCCTTTTATGTTCAAAGAGGGATATTTTTCCCCTTTTACCCTCATTTAATTTTCCTAAGTTCATAATATAACCTAATAATCTCTCCATTCATGTCCAACACTCAAACAATAAAATTTAGTATGTTCTAAGTTCTCTCAAGAAAGAAATTATGGTTCTTCACCTTCAAGCTTCATTTCGGAAATTCCTTCAAGTGTATTCATTCCAGGTATATGTGATTTCATCAATGGATATTTTTTCACCCATTGAATTCCAAAGTAAACTTATTTCTCCAATTAATAATTAATATTTTCTACAAGATTAAGATTCTTATGAAAAACATGATTTTCGTCATATTCCAGTTCCTCTTGATAGATAGTCGTTGATTACATATTTTTACCTATAATTAAGTATAAATATAGTTATTTTAATGATCCCTCAGAATATGGAAAATTCATGTCTTTGGATACGAAATAATTAAATTCCATGTTCTATTCAAAGTATAGAAATCATGATGAATAGTTTTACATTCAGTCTTTCAATTTCACATGTTTAAAGATGTTTTCGGATAAAGTGTCTATTAGTTACTCTGATCATTTTATCGGTATTATTGAGATATTCAAATTATCAGTATAAATTCAATTGGAAATATTACTTAGCACTGAACGAACATTGGAATGAAGGCTCACCTATTAGTTAGAACTGAGATTTTTAGTAGCAATCCTTAAGTACTCCTACAAACTACATGTCACCGTAGGTATTAAGGTCACCCGTCGGATCAGAACTAACACCTTAATCCTTTCATAAATTTAGTGGATCCACACCATTAGTGTCTCCTACCCCTGGTAAGGTATAGAGCGCCCTCCTAGATGATACATGTTGGACTCCATTAATTAGCTCAATAAAGTATGTCGGTTATTAGTATTTCTCGCTGTCCAATTTTCATATATTGTATGACTGTGTATTTAGTAATTTCGATTTAGTACTTATAAGTTGCATGTTGATTTACTTGGTCATTGCATCAGGTCATGTAATTTAGTTCAACATTTTAGATTTATCATGTTCATTATACTAGACTTGTGATACATGTCTGAGTGCATGTAAAGTATTGACGCATATCCTTGTGCGCTATATTATTTTATAATATAGGCTCAGATGCTCAACATTCCGCTCATGGTTAGTACGAATTTCAATCAGCTTAGTAGCAATATTGGTGGGTCCTCATTTTTCGAGCCTATGTTATTTTTCTTTATTTCAGTTATTCAATTTTCAGACAATTAGAGTTAACTAGGGGATTGTCCCAATAACTCATCTTACTAAAGGCTTTCATATATTAGTTTTCAGCTTAATGAATTGACTTAGGACGAATTCCAGTTTGATTATTAAGTTAAGACTTGGATTTCTTTTATCCTTCAGGCTCAACTTCCACATAGATTATTTCAGTGTATATGTATGAATCTTAATGTCATGTCATACTACTAGTTAGCTTTGGGTCACTCGTGACTCTAACTACCGTGTAATAATTTAGGGATAGTCTCAAATTGTGACATTAATATCAGTTGAAGTCAAGTTAAAGAACACGTTAATGTATTATACCTTGAAGATAAGTGAAACTTAAATATGTATATACATAATACTACATACTTACATACATACATACATACATACATACATACATACATAATGCATGTAATATTAAAATAACAATCATAAAAATAGAGAAAATATATCAAATTACTTTTGAACTTGACAACAAAACTTATTTCATTTAACTACACATACATTTAAATACCTCATTAACAACTTTGAAGTGAATTAAATGTCACCTTAAGTTTATAATACCACTCTCATCCCGCGCTTCATAACTATTTAAGCACCACATCATAGTTATGTCGGCACCACGTCATTAATCTTACTTTTTCTTAACTTATTCATCATTTTTTCTTATAAACTTTTTGAAATTATTTTACACTAATTAATTAATTTAAAATTCATTTTCTAAAATGAAAATTCAAAATGTGGATCCATTTTCATCCCTCCACCCCCTCTCTTTCTTTCTTCTTTCTCGCTCTTTACCATTTTCAGCCCTTCACCGCTCTCTTTTTTTCTTCACTATTTAAATATATATATATATAGAGAATGAACCATTACAAATTTACAATACTCATGCCCCCTATAGAGAAGGATCCATTACAAATTTACAATACTCTTTGCCCCCCCCCCCCCCCCCTCCAGTCTGTCCCTTGGGAGAATGAATTTTCTTGAAAATAATTTTTTCTTGTCAACGATAAATCCATATTATTAACATCACAAATAATAATTAAAAAAAAAAACAAAAATAGGTCAGTTATAATCCTAGAAAATTTATATTTGTGAAATCGACATCAACAATATGATGTTAGTGTTAGATTTTGTGAATTACTAAGGGATTGATGGAATGGAGGTAGTGGGCAGAGTTGGAAATGAAGATGGAGGAAAAGGTGACTAAGGAGGAGTTTGTGCTTCAATGGAGAAGAAGTTATATTTGGAAAAGCAATTATTAAAAAAAAAAGATTAAAAGTTTTTGGATATTAAGAAAATTCACATATTTTTTTATAAGTTAATATATATAAAAATAATAATATTTAAAGTTTAGTTATATATTGACTAGTAAAAAAAAAATCATGAGTACGATTTTATACATTTAGTTTTTTTTATAAAAAATCATGGGCTTTAGAAGAGCGAGTGCGCTCACTATGCCACGTCAATCCTTATGGGTATATTTAAATCACTTGAGAATTGTTAAAAAGATATTTAAATGCCCGTATAATTAAAGTATTAAAGTAAGATTTGCTATCAAATTTGAGGGTGATTTTATTTTTTATCTCTAGAAAATAATATTAGATTTTACAATAAACTTCTACAAGAATAGTCTACTTATAATATTAATGAACTTAAACAAAAATATATAAACACATAGGTTTAAAAATAAAACATTATATATATTAAAAGATGTGACATAAATTAGGCTTTAAAATGGTAAAAAAAAATTCAGAGGATAATATTTATATATATATATATATATATATGACTCCATTCATATTTATCTTTTTTTTCTCTCTTTTTAGGGATTTTTGATATTTAAATATTTTGATTAATGTTTTATTCTTTATCTATAATTAATGTAATTAAATTATATCAACATTTATTAGTAAAAAAGAATCAACCCTCCGTCTCCCCCCACGTCTAAAGATCATGATTAATTCATTAAATCTTCTTATACAATTTTTTAACTTTTCATCTTTTCTTTTAATTATTATTTATACTCTTTTTTTTTTGTCAATAAACGTTTTTTCTGTCTCAAAATCAATTGGGGAGGTGAAGTCAATGTCTCCTTTCATAATAATTCCTATAAATCTCTAACTATTTATGCCATAAAGAAATACTTTATGTTCACAAATTGCTTCCTTTTTTATGGGATTGTTTAGGCAGTACAGGTTATTTGTTTTTGTTTGAAAATATTAATATTATATAAGATTTTAATAATGATATTTTGTGTCATACTTTTATCATTACCATTTTAGATGATTATTTTACTGTTTTGCTATTTTATAGATTCTTGAATTTATTTGGTTTGCTATTTTATAAATTCTTGAACTTATTTGGGAAAAAAAATATTAGACTTGTATTTTTTTGAATTTTGATTTCTCAATTTTAATAATGATATTGTGCATCTTACTTTCATCATTACCATTTTAGATGACTACCTTTTCAATTGTTTTGCTATTTTAGATTCTTGAAATTTATTTGGTTTGCTATTTATAAATTCTTGAATTTATTTGGAACAAATTATCATATTTGTATAATTGTATTTTGTCATGTTTCCATATTGCTTAATTCTTTTGTTTAATTATATTCTAATCTAATGTCGTTTTTTATTTAAATTTTGATTTCTCAATTGATGAGTTAAATTTCATTTCGGATTATTTTCACATTAATGTGTAAAATACCATTTTTTTCTAATTCATATTATATCATGTTGCGGATTATTACAATGTATATTATTCTACTTTTTGTTTTAATGTTGATTTTAGGGGTAAGTACAAAAGATGGATGGAGTTTTCACATTAATAATCGTTTATCAATAATTTTGACTTTGTTTTCTATACGCATACTTATATTGTTGATTAATTGTAATTTGATGACTTTTCTTTATAATACATGTTGAAAAGCATTATAAAAAAATTTCTTAAATATAGAATCTTAATACTTTTCTTTTATTTCAAACAATTTCTTTAAGGAAGAGGTTTTGAGGCTAATATATATATATTAATTAAATACTTTGGACCAGTGGTCCGTTTATTTCTCTTCACCAAAAAGTCATACAAACAATCAGAAAATAAGCCCAAAATAAGAAATGTTCAGCTGACCCATATTAGGAAGTTCAAGACTAGCTAAGTACTAGTCTTCCCCTAAAATAGGGTTTCTTAATTAGAGCTTCCCATAAATCCCAATCCTACTCTCCGCCGCTCCTATGTTTCTTGTTCCCTTCTCCTTGTCGTTGCTCATTTTCTTTCTCTGGTCATTAATGTGCTCCATCCGTGGTTGTGGAAGTGTTGTATTAGCTAACAAAGGTATTTGTTTTTTGATGTTGTTCCACCTCTAACTAAACTAGCAACTAACTTCATCTTTTTTCCAGATGTGAAATCCGGTGGAGGCGTTTGTAGTTCAAGATGAACTTTTTGTTGGGATTTAACCATGACACTCCTCCTGAAGGCTTTGAGGTATATCGACCTGCTGGATCGAGTCTTCACTTCCAGTGATTTATTGGTTTGAGATCCCCCACTTTTTGCTTGTCCTTTTTTGTGAGTTGAGGTAGCTCTAGGCTAGAAAGCTTCAATACAACTAGATCGTCTCTTAGAAGACAAAAATCTGATCTGTACATATTATCGTTGTGTATTTCTGATTTGTAACTGCACTTAGCGTAGCTTATTGGGTTAATCCTCCTTGTTTTAATTCTCAATGACGGAATTTGTTGTTTGTCTACGTTAATGTTCCGTCTTCCTTTGCTTGGTAGATTGTAGAAACTTCTTACTTCTATCTTCTCTGCTTGATCTAGGGCTATATTTGCTAGATAGTCTGCGAACTGATTAGCTTCCTAAAATATATTCCTTATTTGAACTTGTTTCCTTGATATATTCTGTTGTATGTCCTCTATCTTTTCCATTTGTGATCAATGCACGTTTCACTGCTTTAGAAATATGTGTTTGAGTGTCAATGAGTCAGTTTCCAGTATAATTTTCTTAAAGTTATGAGTATCACAAAACTGCGTCGCTTTCAGTACCCTTATAATTTCAGCCTCCATATTTGTTGCATCCCCTATGGTTTGGGCATCTGCATATATTATCTCTCTCTTGTTGTCTTTTATGTTGAAGCCATATGAACTTTGTCCAAGATTTCCCCTGCATGCACCATATGTATTACATTTCACCCATCTTATTACTGGTTTTTCCCGGTACACTATTTTATAGTATAGTATTGGCTTGTAAATACTAAGAGTGGTAAGTATGTCCATCCAATCCTGAGATCTTCCTCTAACCCAATGATATTTTACTTTCATTAGAATTTGGATTGTGTGTTGACATTGCCCCAGTATTCTAGCATATGCCACCTCTTTTCCATGTTTTCTAGCATTCCTCTTTTTCCATAACTCCCACAAAATAATTGTTGGTATTGCCTTGAGGATTTGCTTCTCCTTACACTGTCTTGGCCAGTCCCACCAAATAGTAATAAGTTGTTGCAAGTGAACTCCTTCGATGCTAATACATGTATATGAAACAAAGTGTTTCCATAGCTTTTGGGCTATGGGAGTTGTTTGAAAAGGGTGTTGCATTGTTTCCGCCTCTCCCACATTATAGTGGTAACATTTGGATGCCACATGTACTTTCATTCTTTTAAGAACATCATCTGTGGGAATTCGCCTTCGCTATACCCTCCAAAGAAAGAAGGAGATTTTAAACGGTAGCCCCTTGATCCATATATTATTCATCCATTCTTTCTCTTCTCCTTTCTGCCTTGTTAACTGAAAAGCTGATCTAACAGTGAAATCTCCTTGATTATTTCCTATCCACCATGTCTTGTCTGATTCAACCATGCTCATATTGGGATTAATAGTCTCCAGAATGTATTCCACCATTTCCTGAGATAACAATTGACTTAGTCTTATGTTCCATTGCCCATTATGGATCATCTCTTTAACCTCCACTTCTTTCTCTACTCCTTTTAATTTCTGTATAATATAGAGCACCTTGCTTAGTCCAGTTTTTCAGCCAGAAACTAGCAGTACCTTCCTTCTGTTGCCTACATATTTCATGCTCCACATCTTCTCTGATTGTTGCCATTTCCCTCCAGACCTGTGATACACCTCTATTTTGAGCCATTATGGGATGATGATTCTTACAATACTTATTTCACATAAATGTGCCCCACAAAGATGTCTGAGTTCTAAAAATCCACCACCGTCTAGCAAATAGGACATTAAATATATCATAGAGGGATTTGAAGCCTAATCCTCCCTCACTTTTTGGGTAGCACATATCCATCCAAGTTACCCAATGTTTACCTCTTATTCCAGCATAGTTTCCCCAGAAGAAATTAGTAAAGAGCTGATGAATTTGGTCTATAACACTTTTTGGTGGAGACATAGTAGATAACATGTAGATTGGAATCGATTGCAGTACATGATTTATCAATATATATTTTCCACCAAATGATAGGAACCTGTTCTGTCATGAGAATATTCTAGCAGCAATCATGTTTTATTAAACCCTCAAAGTAGCTTCTTTTCTTTCTTCCATAGTATATAGGAATAGGAGAACCTAGATATGTGAACGAGAAGTTACCAGGCCTAATCCCAGTAAATTTTCTCAGTCATACTGTGATAATCAAAGGAGTCTTGTCATGTAGGTAGAAAAAGTTCTTTTCCTTGTTAATCATCTGACCCGATACCCTTTCATAATCCCTCAATACCTTCATCATTTGGATCACTGAATGCCTGTCTCCTGAGCCAAATAAAATTTTATCATCAACATATGCCAGATGATTAATTTTAGGGCTCCATTTGGGCATTCTGAATCCTCTAAAAGACTCCTGATCATTGAGTTGATTGAGGCTTCTGGATAATACCTCAGCAACCATGATGAACAAAGTTGGAGACAGAGGATTCTCTTGTTTTAGTCCTCTAGTTGAGTGAAAGAAATCATGGCTTTGTCCATTAATTAGTACCGAGTACCAATTTGCAGAAATCAACCGTCAAACCATATCTATTATCATCTCTGAAACCAAACTATCGTAGGACTTTAGTTAGGAATATCCACGCCACTCTATCATATGTTTTAGCCATATCCAACTTCACCACTACATTAGCCTCCTTGCTTCTTAAGTGTATATCCCTGATAATTTCCCGAGCCAATAATACCTTCTCCGTGAATTTGCATCCGAAAAAGACAAGTCTTATGCATTTATTTTATTTATAACTTAAAGTGTTTATTCTAATTTTTATACTTATTACTATATCATAACTTTATAAAAAAACGTATTTAAATGGATAAAAGCATCTTAATGTTCAATTATTACTACTTTAATACTTTCTCTGTCCAATAATAGTTGTTCACTATTGACTGGACACACCTTTAAAAAGTAGTAAATGATAGGGATAATTTACCAAACTATCGCTATTAAATATTAGTCATCCAAATGATTAAAATTCATTAAATCCAACTAAAAGAATTATGTCAGCTATAAAAACTCTTAAACTTTTCAATCCAATAACTACATTCTTAGATTCACAAGAAATCCAGTACATTTTTTCCTTGAAAATAAATTATGGTGTCAAACTTCTGATAGCTTTCAACTCAATAATTTTGATCGTTATATCTTCAATCTTCACTTTTGAATCTTCAATATTCCGTTTTGAAGCTCGAACCTTTTTATCCACAATATTGGAGCCTTCAAATTTAGTAGGCGTTTGGCCATGCGATATCATATCACGATATGATGTCGTGAGATGAAATCAGCGTTTGGACATGCGATTTTACACTGATTTCATCTCACGCTTTCATATCATGAGAGGTGATATCATATTCTCCAAAAACCATGATATGGAATCACCATGTGATTTCATATCATGATTTGAGATATTTTAATACAATAATTGATCCATGAGTTTATATTTTGTTAAAACAACCCCACATTTATATCTACTAACCATTTGTTTCATATGTAAATAAAATTTATAATGACATCATTACTTTTTAAAATTTATTATTCTCACCAATATAAAATTTATTATCACTTTAAATTTGGTGAATATAAATGATAAAGTAGAAATTCATTTGGTGAATATAAATGAGAACAAAGGGAGTAATACTTTTTTTATTTTTCATAATAATAAAAAACGTCTTAATCTTATGACTAAGCATAATATTGATAAAAGACAATTTTCATTGGCGGTGCCGCACTTTCTTAATCTTAGTATTTGCAAAATGTTCGTTCACATGATTGAAGGATATCAAGTCCAATTGATTGAGGACTTAGGAAAATTTGATCAATTAGTTATTAATATTTAGTCAAGTGGACTAGTTTTAATTTTTTTGATTAAATTTTATTAGAAGTGATTTTGACTCAAACTTGTGGTAACTATTTAAAATTTCGTTATTCAATAATATTTAACTATTGATTTTTCTTGTAAATAGTTAGAAGTTAGTGATGTTTGTTAATTTTTATCTTAGTGCATTTAACTTCTAAGTTAATATTTACTCACTAATGTATGTTTTTTTTCTACTTTATAGGTTATTTGTAAGAGTAGTTGAGAGATATGAACATATCAAGTACAATTTATGTTCAATTTTTTTTAATTAAATTAAAGTTAGATGAAACAATTATTTAACTGAAGAACAAATAACTTTGTAATCATTTATTATGCGATTTTATAATTTTTGTTTATTTGATAAGATTGAATAAACAATTGGGGTTATTTTAATAGTTTTACAACTTATGGGATTTTTATGTTTATGAGAAAATATACAACACAAAAATTCCATATCGCATGTCCAAACAAACCTTCAATTTCATCTCATGATTCCATATCATGATACCATATCATGATTTCATATCATGATATCATATCGCATGGCCAAACGGGCATAACATTAGAACTTTTAAGGGTTTTTTTTCCGGATACATTATCAAGCTCTTTTTTGTCTCTCTTTTTATTTCTTTAAAAATTATGCTTATAATATTATTGACAATTGAGAAAATTCTAAAGAAGTAATGCATATAGCAGAAAGAGTATTAGGCACTGAAATGGAAGGACATGTTTTAATAATAAATGTGATTGGCTATTTATTAGATGTTGAAATGAAAATCTAACTTTGACTTATAATTCCAAAGTGTTGGGAAATGAATTCAATAATCTGATTTAGTAAGGGTAAAATGGTAGAAATAGGTAAATTATCCATGAATTTCATAAAGTGGAAAAATATTATTGTTCATCTAAAATTTTAGATGGACAATAATATTTTTCCACTTTATGAAATCCATGGATAATTTACCCGTTTCTATCCATTTTACCCTTACTAAATCATATTTTTGAATTCATTTCCCAATACTTTGGAATTATAAATCAAAGTTAGGCTTTCAATATTTAATATATAGCCAAGCACATTTATTATTAAAATACGTCATTCCATTCCAATACCTAATACTCCTTCTGCTACTTGCATTACTTCTTTAAAATTCTCTCAATTGCCAATGATATTATAAACATAATTTTTTGAAGAAATAGAAAAGAGCTTGATAATGTATCAAAAAAAATCTTAAAAGTTCTAATATTGTTAAAGTTGAAGGTTCCAATATTGTGGATAAAAAAGTTCAAGCTTCAAAAATGAATATTGAAGATTCAAAAGTGAAGATTGAAGATATAAGGATCAAAGTTATTGAGTTTGAAAGCTATTAGAAGTTTGACATCATAATTTATTTTCAAGGGAAAACATACTTGATTTCTTGTGAATCTAAGAATATAGTTATTGGGTTGAAAAGTTCAAGAAGCTTTTATAGTTGACACAATTCTTTTAGTTAGATTTAATGAACTTTAATCATTTGGATGACTAATATTTAATAGGAATATTTGGTAAAATCACCCTTATCATTTACAATTTCTTAAATGGAGTGCCAAATTAATAATGAACAACTATTATTAGATAAAGAGAGTAAAATTATGTGTTAAAATGAGTTAGAGTTTAGCATTTAATTTATTTGAATTTGACAATCGCACCAAATATTATTTTAAAAAAATCATGATTTTAACATTTCTTTTTACATTGCGTGAAGCACGGCCATGTTTAGTAGTTTAAATATCTAACTAGTAATATGTTTACTAGTTTAGGATGATTTTGATTCACTACATCTACTTTAATATTTATGAAATTATGATGACGATTGCAAAATGACCTCCAAATTAAATTCACATGAAATGCAAATTAAGTTTTCCCCTCTCGCTATCACATCTTATATATACAACACCAGCCTTAGAAGCTGAGTCTACACTTTTGAGCTTTCTTTCAGAGAGCTAAAACTCATTTTTATTTATGATTTTTTTCTGGGATCGCCGGAAAATCAAGATTCTGGTAACTCAAGTAGTTAATTAAAGAAAATAAAGTATTTTCGTAATTCAATATATATATATATATATATATATAAGTTAATTAAATGGCGAAAGGTCGAAAGCTGACCATCAGTATGAGTGAAAGGTATTTAGGAAGTTACAGTTACAATCATGCAAATCAAACAGTCAACGAAACATCGGAATTTGGAGAAGATGATGTTTGGTCAACCGTTGATGATATGGTGGTCAACGGTGGCGACGATGATCATTTGATGAACGGCGCTTGTAATTCACGCGCGACCGCAGAGAGTGACGTCGGAAGTTTTAGGAGCAGCCGACGCCAAGCTGGAGGAGGAGGCGGCTTGTCATTGGCCTTTGATGATGATGCAGGTAAAGCCACGTCATCATCTCGGATCATTCATCAATTTCGTGGACAAGACAGCCTGGCAGCGCAGTCTCCACGTGGACACCACATGGCGTCCTCGGCTCCCGTGAATGTTCCTGATTGGTCAAAGATATATCGAGTTGACTCGGTTGAGTCATTTCATGACTCAGACGATGGTGTTGATGATCATGAGTTGGATATGGTTCCGCCACATGAGTATTTAGCTCGTGGATATGGTAGGTCACGAAAATCAACAACCGATTCGATGTTTGAAGGCGTGGGAAGGACATTAAAGGGTCGGGACATGAGTCGAGTTCGAGATGCAGTGTGGAGTCAGACCGGGTTCAATGGCTAAGTCGATTCATCAATAATCATATATATAGTTGTTTATCGTTAGTGTAATTTTTATTTTATTTTTTTGTTCTTTGGGCAATGATTCAAGCCGAATGAATATAGTTTCAGTGAGTCAACCAGGCTGTGATTGAGCCCAGTTATATGATTTGATGTTTTCCTTCTCTATATATTTTAATTTGTTTGATTTCCTTATTTTTAAAATTTTATTATAATAGTGTCTTTTTTTATTTTACAACTCTTTACAAAATATGTTTAGAATCACATGATTAAATGATATTTGATATGTTTCTAGTTTCAAATCACAAATTTTTTTTTTTTTTTTTTTTATCAAATAAAAATCAGACAAACAAAATAAAACAATATTTAGATAAAGAATTTATGGAGTCCATCTCTGCATCAAGTCACCAATGACTCCCACCTTCATATTGGTTTTTGGACAGTCATAGTGTTGTAGGAAAAGAAATGGAAAAGGAAATAAAGAATAGATTAAAGTACAAAAGATATATAATTGCATATTGGAAATACAGTCTGGTAATTGTAACATCATATTTATTAGGTGTGTGTAGGATTTCAATTATATCATAAAATCTTCTTTTATCTTTTTGGTTCACCCCATTAAAATTATTCGTCCTATTCCAATTTAGATGATATAATTTGATTAATTACGATTTTTACAAAAAAATAATTTTTTAAATTTATGAATTTAAAATAAGTTATAAATATTTATATAATTACAAATACTCTTATTAAGAATTAAATGTAAAATGTTAAATTTAAATCTATATTTAAAAATAACATTTTTTTAAGCTAATTCCGGAAAAAAATTGTACACCGTATAAATTGCAACAAAAGGAAATAGAAAAGGAGAAAAAAAGAAGATAGCTATCTATAAAATTGATTGATCGGCTATCACTTGTCAAATGTCAAATAATAACCCAATAGAAAAGCTAACATAAATGTATGAGTTATGACGTATGATATAGGAGTATATTGTTAAAATGTCCTAATCAAATGATTTTTATATTTATATTTATTATAGAAGATCCCAATTTCATATTGAGAAAATAACTTTAAAAAGCTTGCATTTGATGATATTTTGCTCCTTCCTATATTTTTAATTATCAAATATTAATTCCTTAATGTAAATTAGCTTAAACATGTCTTATCTTGAAATGGTTAGCTAGTATTATAATGACGTAGATTATTTTGTAATGAAGCTACTTAAATAGTTAGATGACAATTTCAAATAATTGCCACTAAAGTAAACAAGGTGTGTGGGACATGAATGCAATAATTAATACACAGAAGGTGGAGCTTAATTATTGTTAAGTAGTATGCGTTTTTTGGAAAAAGCCATTACGAATGATTTTTTTTCTTTCTAGGAAGATAATATTTTTAAAATGAGAAACATAATATTTTTATTGTAAATAAGAAAGTAAATTTCACAAGTGTCACTCTACATTAATGGTGTTCTCCACTCTCAAATGCACACCTCGTCTCTATATCCCACCACCTTAGGCTGATTTGTTTTGTCCAATGAATCACACGACCAACAAAATGTATGTGAGGCTCACCCTATTGTCACATCCTTTGTCTTTTTACTAAGTACACGTGTGACACTTGACAACTTGCTTAAGTTCTTGCACCTCTTGCTCAGATTTTGCTATGTCAAGTGTCATGTCCCGCTACTTCACAGTTCAAATTCGACACCGAAATAAGGGAGAAGAATCTAGAGTTGTGGGGAGGTTAGTAGAAGATTCTAGAACTCCCTTGAGAATTTCCAAGAAGGCTTAAGAATTCCCTAGAATATGTAGAGAATTCTAGAATGGGACCAAAGTATAATTATTAGAGGGACTTATAAAGTAAATATTATTTGCACTTTAATTCCTAGGTTGTAGTATAAATAAATGGGGCATTCATTTGTAAGGCATCCAAGCTTGAAGCAAGCAATCAAGCAAGTTGTAAGCAATCTTCCAAGCAATAAAAAATCTTCTTCCAAAAGCTCTCTAATCTTTCTAAGTCTTTCTTTCCATTCTCTTAGCGATCTAGCTTCAAAGGGCTTACTTGAGCTTACAAGATCGTGAGAGATTCGTGAGTAAGTTGTCAAGTGCCGCACGGAACATTAGTGAATCTCTAAGTCCATGACAACGTGGTATCAGAGCAAAGATTTGTCACTAAGAGAATGGCTAACGAAGGAGACGTAAACGCCGCTAGTACCACCAATAATACGTGATAGTTTAGGTATGAAACTCACACTCTCAATAGTTTATGTATGAAACTAAAAAAAAATAAAAAAAATAATTTAGGTGTGTTTTTCACAATTATCTCTTTTTAAAAATACAATTAAGTTCTTCACAACATACTAAAGTTGTCGGAGAATTTTTCTTTTTCTTTTCATTTATTTTACTCAAATACTTAACTTGAAATTCACTAATGAGGTTTTTTTTATATGCATATTTAAGGATTTAATTTAGGCAACAAAGGTACAATTTAAATTAGAATTTTTAAATAAATAAATAATTTAATTACCCTCTCCTCAATTATCCACATCATATCCTATTCTAACCCTACACCCACCCCCACCCCACTCGGCCCTCTGCTTTAGTTCTCCAACATTATGACTTCCACCCCTACCCCCAACCCCAACCCACTTCAGTTCTCCAACAGTTGTGGTTGTTTTGTTTTAATTTATTATTTATATTAGCATATGTATCCGCGCGTTGCGCAGATAATATTAAAGAAAGTAATTATGTTATACATCATGTGTTCAAATTTTTTAATGTAAATTAGTATATCAATGAGTGAAACCTATTAACGTATGAGTTATTATGAGATGATTTGCAAAGCAAGTTTTTCTGTACTTCTTGACACATCTTGAATACTTATAATTTATTAAAAAAGATCAAATATGATACAAATTTATCATAAAATTCTCAAGTTGCAAAGAATATACATCAACTTTAAAATCTAAAATTAATATTATAAAAATATTACATAAAAAAATTTAAGCATGATAGGAATTTAATTAAAAACATAGCATTTAAAAAATATTAAATTAAAAAATTTATATAATGAAAATAATAATAAAATATTAGTTGATCATTTTCTCAGCCTATTTATCACTCCACTTAAATAATCTTAGTCATGCATTTTTTTAAACAAAATTAAAACTAATAAATACGCTCAATCGATTTAGTAATTTAAAGTAAAATTTGAAATAATGAGGCACTTGACTACTCAAAATCATCAACAACTAACATTATCTCTTTTATTTTAATTTTATATTTTAATTTAATTTTTTTTAATTCAATGATAAATTATTTTTTGTGTGTAGTAAGTGATAGTTAAATTGTAGCGTTAAAACTTATTTTAAGACTAATAATTGTAATTAATTATTAGTAGGTTGAGGAAATACTCAAAATGAAAGTCAAGTAGTCTATTGATTTAGTTGCCTATAATTATTTCCTCTTAATATAATATACGCTATAAAAAGGGAGGCATGAACGTGTTTGCTATAAAGGAGGAGCAAAATTGAGCAAATATTTTGGATTAGTCTGACAATAAAATAATTTATTTCAATTAAAATTTTGGTTATATTGTGCATGCTTGACGGTATTTTGAATTATTATAAATCAGTTTTTTATGTTATTTTTTTGTTTTAGATTTTTTTCTGAAAAACATTTGATGGATAATTACTTTATATAGGAAAAATTGATTGAAATGTAGCTTTATCTAGTATAGAGTTAGTTTACAATCCAAATTTTAAAAAATCAATGGTAACTTCCCATTCAAATTCAAAATTCGAAAAATTAATTATATTTAGTAAAATTTATCGTTATCAGTAAGCTAATTTTAATAAACTTTATCTTTCAATTTTTTTTTATATTTTTATATTTAGAGAAATAAAAATATTTGATAGAAAATTAGTTTATATAGGAAAAAATAAATTGAAATTTGCTTTATCTTAGTATAGAGTTAGTTTTTGATTCAAATTTTAAAAATCAATTGTAACTTCCCATTCAAATTCAAAATTAAAAAAAGTAATTATATATAATAAAATTAATCTTTATCTGTAAACTAATTTTAATAAACTTTATCTTTCAATTTTTTGTATATATTTTTATATGTAGAGAATAAAATAAAATTTTTGATGAAAAATTAGTTTATATAGGAAAAAATAGATTGAAATTTGGCTTTATCTAGTATGGAGTTAGTTTTCGATTCAAATTTTAAAAGATTATTAGTAACTTCCCATTCAAATTCAAAATTTTAAAAATTAATCATATTTAGTAAAATTTATCTTTATTTCTACACTAATTTTAATAAACTTTATCTTTCAATTTTTTTTTAAATATTTTTATAGTTGCAATATAAAACTATACTAAAAAATAAGTATTAAAATTGGTTGACGTCCAAATTTGAAATTTTATCTTTGAATTTAAATAAATACTATATAAAGAACATAAAAATTTGCCAAATAATACTAATAATAATTTTTGGGAATTTTTCACATTTTTATTAATAAATAATAATAATAATTTTTTTATTACTAAAAATAATAAATAATTTATTATTAATTATTAATATAAATATGAAAACTCCCCCCCCCCCCCAAAAAAAAAAAAAAAAACAAAAAGAAATAACACACTCTATAACCTATCCTATTATACATATATATATATAGAGAGAGAGAGAGAAGATTTCAATTTTTTTTCGTAAAAATTATTTTTGTGGTGCTAACACATAGGCGCTATCACATTTCCTATAATATATATTATTATTATTATTATTATATTATTATTATTATTATTGTTATTATTATTATTATTTAAAAATTTATAAAGAATGATAATTAGCTGTGAAAAGTTAGTTTAAATATTTTATATAAAAAAATGATAATTACCCAAAAAATAGAGTCCGTACGTATTAAAAATGTATATAGCTTAAATATCTAATTGAGAAAATTTGCAAGATGGACAAATAAAATTTAACACCTTTATAATAAAATCTCGTTGCACAACCCACATATCTTAAATTTCATTTGAAATCAATAAAAACAATTATTAATATTGATTTTTTATAAATAAAAAATTGTGAATATTAAATTATTACTAATTATTAATTAATCTAATTATGTATTACTATTTGGATGAATGGCAAATGTTTCCATTATTTACAGTTTTCCGTTCTTTCCCTTTTAATAATTAATAATATTATGCTTTTCCTTTTTACATTTTACTGTAAAAAATAAAAGTATACTCATTATAATAACCAATTATGATTTTAAAAATAATAACTTTACGCATTATTAAAAATATTTGTATGAAAATGAAACAGTATTATTATTTTATTATATATAGAAGAGTGAGAAACAAAGACAATGAGTGCCTATACATTTACAAAATTTGAATTATTTTTTTCTATATTAATAAAATATTAGAAATGTGTTAAGAAAATGAATACCTTTACATATAGGAAAGTATATTCAAATGTATGACTTTCATCTCAACTTCGCCAAAAGTATATAAAATTTGGCCTCTCCATTCTCAAATTTTCTTCCTCAATAATTTTCTTCTTTATTGTAATTTGAATATGATTGATATTTCTTTATTCTAAGAAGTCCAACTACATGTTATTAGATTTTATTGCAACTCATCAATTATAAACAATATCAAAACAATACATGAATTAGAATCAAACTCTCTAAACTGAAACAAAGTACAATTCAAGTTATGAAATATGAATCAGTTTGTTATTCTTCCTTGAGAATTTTTTATCTGCATTTATTTTCTCCCCTTTTTTCTGTTTATCTTCTTTTCTATCATTCTTTCTTTAATTCTCTTCTATTTGTTTGTTAACTTGAAAAGAACAATTTTTTAACAAATGTTAGTAAGGATTTATATAAATAAATAAATTGCATGACGATGTAGATCAACTTTCAATTTATAATTCAAACTTTCAATTAATATTAAAATCAAATGAATAAAATTAGAATAAAGAAAATGAATTCAAGTTTGGATACAATAAGAAAAAAATATTAATCTATAATACGATCATCACTCATCTGCATATAAATTTCTCCTTCTTCAACTACATATATTCAACACCAAAATTGTTTGATCCCATCTTCATTAAACGATCTTCTTTCTTTGATTTTTTTTTTAAAAAAATCAACTGATCATCTTGATGATCTAGAGTTTTCAATATAAAGTACAGTTATTGTTAATGTAGCAACATAAAACAAAAGAAAAATAGAGGAACTATGCAAACACTTACCTTTCCATGAATGAATGATAAGGATTATTGTTGCTTTGACTCTCCTTTATTGAGATGCATTTTTTTTTTCACCAGAAAACTAAAGAAAATACTGACTGAATTATATTGTTAAGTTTACTGAATGATACAGTTGAATTTGTTGGGAATAGGAAGTTAAGCAAATGGGTGAGGAATTTTAGGGACAATTATTTGTAGTTGAAATTTTATTTTTTATTTTTAAAATATATTTTTTTAAAAATGAATAGATAATTAGATAGATTTAGAGATTGTGTAGAAGTGGGAGTGTAACTGTGTATTGAACAGTTTTTAAACCGCAAATTTAAATTTAAATATTAATTAGTAAAAATAATTTTATAAGAAAATACATCAAATTTTCTAATTGGTTACTTAAGTTTTTTGTATGTTGAATTTTTTTTTTAAAGAGTAGATGTTTATATAATAAAAATTAATTAAAGTTTTAAATTATTCCAGGAATGAAATGGTAACATAAAAATTCTTATAATTTTATGTTTGTATAATAATATATTTATTTACAATTTTGTGCATTGCATAAATATTGCTTTTAAAGTTAATAAACGGTAACTTTAAACTATTTTATATAACTGCTTTTTTTTATATAAAAAAAATGTTTTATATTTTTATTTTATTTTTTAAAATTGAATATATTATTTAAATTAACAAAAGATAATTAAGTTATTTAAATTGAATTTATTATTTAAATTAACTAAAGATAATAAAATTCAAGAAAAATTATAGTGCTAACACGTGTCATTCTTATAATTTTATGTTTGTATAATAATATATTTATTTACAATTTTGTGCATTGCATAAATATTGCTTTTAAAGTTAATAAACGGTAACTTTAAACTATTTTATATAACTGCTTTTTTTTATAAAAAAAAAAATGTTTTATATTTTTATTTTATTTTTTAAAATTGAATATATTATTTAAATTAACAAAAGATAATTAAGTTATTTAAATTGAATTTATTATTTAAATTAACTAAAGATAATAAAATTCAAGAAAAATTATAGTGCTGACACGTGTCATTTTTTCTTCTCCTATTATATATATATATATATATATATATATATATATTAACTAAACGTTTATTAAAGAAGATCATCAAACTTGGTGGGATTTTTTTTACCGTATTTAATAAATATTCATTAAACTAAATGTTCAGTTAAAATATCATCAAACTTTGTGGGAATTTTTTTTACCGTATTTAAGTTATAATTTTTTTTATAAAATAAAATTAAAAACAGTTTTCAGTTACATGGGACTAATTTTCAAAACTATTTTTAAATGATTTATATTTAATTATTTAAAAATACGATTTTTGTGGTCTTGACACGTAGGCGTTTTTTCCTCTCCTAATATAGATTTTTAAATTTTAAATTAATTAATTTTGATAATTCATAAACTATAACTTCTACTGTTATTAAATTTATTTTTTTTAAAATTAGATAGTTAGCATTTTATTAGGAACAAACATATTTAATTTATTAAAAAAAATAATCAATACAACAGTTTTAACGTAAACATTTTAAAAATGATTTCTAATTTATGTTTTTTTTAAAAAAAATTCTGGTTTTTAAATTGTTATTTATTATTTAATATTTCTACTAATTTTGTGGTACTGACACGTATGCGTTTTTTCTTCTCCTATTATATATAGATAGATCTTTTAAGTATATATTATAAAGACAAAAAAAATTAGTTAACTCTTTAAATTCTATCGGTGCCACATAAATAAGGTAGAGAAAGTAACATGTATTATTTGAAAACGGCCGTAACAAGGACTATAAATCTCGATAATTAGCAGTTTGAAATATTTTAAAACATATACAAAAATTGGTTGACTTCTGAAATTTTATTTGTACCACATAAATTGGGACAAATGAGTTATATATATATTATTTGAAAATTACATAAACATACTGTAAATTATAATAATTAACAACTTAAAATATTTAAAATACATGAAAAAAAGTTTGATTGACTCTCAAATTTCAATTAGTACAACATAAATTGAAAATGAGGAAGTAATATATATTATTGAAAATAATATAAAAGGTACTATAAATCACAATAATTAATAACCTAAAAGATAAAAAAAAATCATATAAAATACTTGGTTGACTCTTTAGTTCCCTGAGTACCGCATAAATTGGGATAGAGCAAGTAACATATATTATTTAAACATGACGTAAAAAATACTATAAATCATATTAATTAATAGCTTAAAATCTAAAAACCATATTAAACTTTAATTGACTTTTCAAATTTTATCTATATCACATAATTTAAGAAAAAAAAATAATATTCTCTCCATTTTAATTTTGTGATTCTAAATTAAAGTTACATCATATGTATCAAAATGTCAATTACCTATTTAGATTAATTGAATAGAGGCAAAATTCAGCTTGAAGCATCTTGTGCCAACGCTGTCACAGTTATTAGGATAGAGGCAAATCCAAGATTTGGAGGTTAGGGATGTCATATCATCTAAATAGGTAAATTAAAATTAAAATTATTTAGTTTTTTTTCCCTATAAAATAAATTGATTAAATATGCATATTTAGTATTTTGCTATTTTCTTTTAACTATTCTAATATTAAAAATATACACCTAATAGTTTATTTTTTGATATTCTTTTTTTTTTAGGGAATAAGAGACCTTATTCTCTGTAACTTTGAGAAAACAAGAGGTTTTTCACCTTAAAAAATCAAATTTGTATACATCATCTAATACCATATAGTTGAAAAAAATAAAAATTATAGCTTCAAGCGAGTTATCTCCACTTTAAATATTGAAAAGCCTTTAAATTCAGATGCTTTAACATAATAATATCCATCAATTTTAAAATTATTTTTTTCAAAAAATACTATTTAAACATATTTTTATTAATATCTATGTGACGTTCAAAATTTAATATTGACTCTCACGTACAAAATTAAGCCCTTTGCCTGTTGCACCATTCAACATATGGTTCACTGGTGGCAAGTATATGTTATACTTATATACACATATATATACAAAGTTTTAACCGAGGCAACCACCCATACACATAGATCCGCCCCTATTAGGATTCACGGTCTGTTTCTTTTTTTGAGCAAATGAATTTCTGAAAATTCGGATGGAGGAGTTTTGATAATGGAAAATTTGAGATATTTGCATTGAGGAGGAATTTGTAAATGAAATGGAAGATTTGTATGTAAATGAGGCCTTTGGGACTAGTATACTATAATGATCATCTGCCATGGTGTGTCCCATTCTCCCTCCAGAATACATTTTCTTTTTTTCCAGGGCCAATTTTTGCATACCTCGACTAATTCTATAGGATACCTATCATCTCAATCACTACGTCACGCCCTTGGGTGCCTTGCCTCCGGAATACATACTTTTTGTTGTACGTCTTGTATTCCTAAGATACTTAGAACAAAACTTTGAAGAACTTGTTAAGACACAATAAAGTTTAAGAACTAGTAGAGAAACTAGAATCAGAAACAAATTAGATAAAATATACGAAATATTTTTTTTCTTAAAGAAGAATTGTTGTCAATCTGTGTTTAAAGAATCTTACTGATTTCAACAAACTTTGCAGAAACACGAAGTTACCAAAGTTTAATGAACCAGTGAAGAACAGAAGAACATAAATTAATTCACAAATCTAAAATCTGTAACACATACCAGAATCTGGAAAAACAGAAAGAAGATCAAGCCCACTGAATGCACAGTGTCCCCTTAAGGAAATTATTCCCCTCTAGTATCCAAGGTTTGATTTGGAATATGTCATCCCAGGATAGAATGATCTCAATCACCAGTGTATTGATACCCAAAACGCTGGTGTCAGCGAGCCACTCAACGACAGTAAAGTACACTTAGAATACTAGATTTAGTAGTAGAAGAAGTCCAAAAAAATTATTTTAAAATGAGAGGAAATCCCTCAATTTATAGAAAACAGAGGGTAGTGTGAAAAGGTTCTTATTGTGCCTTACCGGAAAGGTCACAAACCTTTGAAAAGTCACAATCTTTCGAAAAGGTCACCACCTTTCATAAAAGTCACAACTTTTCATAAAAGTCACAACTTTTTCATAAAAGTCGCAATTTTTCATAAAAGTCACAACTCTTCGTAAAAGTCGCAACTTTTCATCAAAGTCACAACTCTTCATAAAAGTCGCAACTCTTCATTTTTCATTCACACCTTTTAAAACCCAACACTTTTAACCACTAATGTGATCTATTCCATGCATAATGTCCACATGATAATAGCAGAAAATATTGGCTTTAACATTCGTCTGCAGGGTGTTTTCCACCAACTAATGTTCATCTTGACAAGTTGATTTGAAGTATGAAGAAATTTGAAAAATTTACAGTCAAGATGCCTTTTTTAGTCTTGCTTTTGCTGGAGTTTGGTCAACGTGCGCGCAAACTATCCTTGACACCACATTTATAAATCAAAATGCACTCCCTAAGGAGAATTGTGTTTTATGTTGCAGTCTGGTGCAAAGGTAACCCGAGCTTCTCCAAAAAAAATATATCCTTCTTTTGGTTGGTTTATTCAGATTTAATTCCTTAAATGGTCACCCAAGATTTAAAAATTGCCTTCAAATATCATTTTTGTTTCATTTACGATCAAAATATCACTATTTTTTTCCAAAAATACTTGACACTTAAAAACCTCATTCTCCTTTTTTATATGATAACTGATACAATCTAGGCCTTTTATATAACTAACTAGGTGAACAATGATACTAATATTATTGGAACTATCTGTACAGATTCAATTACTTCTAACACCTTCTAAGGAGTACCAATAAACTGTTGGAGTGCTAGGTTCCAGTGCCACTTCTTCCTTGTTTGGCTTATTCTGGTATATATATATATATATATATACAAAACTCCCTCCGTATCCAACTTGCTTTTCCGAAATCTGATCTTATTTCTCTCACGCCAGATAATGTAGAAAAGCATAGCAAACACATAGTATAATCTTAGCTCTTCCTGCTTTCTTTAATTTCTGGTTAGCATACACACCTATTTCTATTCAGTTTGCCAATCCTGAATGCTCCTATTAATTCCCATCCAGTGAAACAACTTTATCCATAGAGTTGATCTATTAGTCAAAATATAGGTGATCAAATGATTCGACATTAGATCCACAATCTGGAGTAGGGCTGGCAAGGGGACGGGGACGGGGACTGGGGGACGGGAAAGGACGGGGGATGGCGCTGGTGGGATTTGGCCGGGACCGGGGTTGGGGGGACAAAAATAAGTCCCATCCGTCCCACTATATATACAGGATGGGACGGGTTTTGGGGGGATGGGGGATTTTTATTTTTTATATACTTATTTATTTGTATTGAAATTATATGTTATTGAATAACATTTTAGTTTATTTGATTTTTTTTCAATAACATTTTTAGCTAATAAATAGTGCTTAAGTTTTCAAATTTCAAAATTCAAAATTCAAATTTCAATTTCAAACTTCAAATTTCAAATTTCAAATTTCAAATTTCAAATTCAAATTTCAAATTTCAAACTTCAATTTTCAATTTTCAATTTTCAATTTTCAATTTTCAATTTTCAAATTTCAGAAGTTCAAATTTGTATTTTAAATATTTTAAAGTAATTTAAACTTGAAATTTTGATTTTTAAATTAAGTATTTTAAAGTTAGTTTAGTATATATGTAAATATATATGAATATATTAAAATTAAAATGCAAGACAATAGTTATATAAAAAAGACTTGAATAAAGCCTTCGAATTTATTCAATAAAATCTAATTGCAACTTAGAACTTAGAAGTTACAATTTACAAAGATTAGTGGAGTAACTAATCTACGCAGCCACCTTCTAGGAAGGGTTCTGTTTCAATAAGTTCTCATATGTAAAACTAATATTTGTTACAAATATTAGATGATTAACTAATTTACGCGGCCACCTTCTAGGAAGGGTTCTGTTTCAATTAGTTCTCGGATGTAATCTAATATTTGTATTGTCCTTTAAAATTCAATTCTAATTGTCGCATCATATCGACGGTGACATCCTCCGGTGTTGGCAAACTTGCTAGAAACTCTTGTGACTCTAATTCATCATCACTAGATCCAATTACCGCATTAATCCAAGCTTCTTGTTTGGAACTTAACTTTGGCAAATTAGAATTCCTCCTCTCGGCGTTGACCCAGTCTCTAAATAAAACTGATGTTTCCAAACTTTCTTCCGCCAATGAATGTCTATGATCGCCAAGTTGATATCTTGCCGCACTAAAAGCAGTCTCTGATGCAACTGATGAAGCTTGAATAGCTAGAACATCACGAACAATTTTTCTCAAAATTGGAAATGCAACGCTCCGCCTCCTCCACCATGCTAATAAGTCTTTATTGCCATCTCCGTCTTCCACTGTTTCTAAAGATTGATTAAGGTATTCTTTAAAATCATCACGGTTAGTAGAATTAAGACCAAGAAAACCTCGCATATAACTTGAAATTCGAGCTTTACTCTGAGGATTAGAAGTTTGACCAACTTCTCCTTGAGTATTTCCTGTAGTTCTATATTTTTCATACAAAACTTTTGCTTCTACTTTTATGCTAGACTTACACATTTCACAAGTTGGATTTATTTCCGGTAAAATTTCTAAAGTATCATAAAAAGTGTCAACAAGTCCCTGCACACCTCGTAATTTATAGTTAGGATGAAGTAAAGTAGTAGTTAAAAAAATTTGAGGAATAGGAAAAAAATATTTTTAAAATTTTTCAATCATAACTTCAATTGCAACTCTAAATTTTTCAATTTTTTTGTATTTAGAAAATTGAATTGAAATAGCACAAATATTTATTAATACTGATGAAATAGTAAGATAATAAATTCCAGAAAACATGGTTGTAGCATCATAAAAAAGTCTTAAAAATTCTAATAGTTCATTACTTTCTTCCCAATCTTCTTCACAAATTCTGTCTAACGGGTCAGCATTATGAGCATTAAACACCATTTGAATGGGTCCTTTATATTCGTAAGCAACTGAAAATATTTCGTAAATAGAATTCCACCTTGTTTTAATATGTCTTGGAATTTTTTTTGGTGGCAAATCACATAGTACACAACGCTCATTAAATTCCGTAATTCTAGCAAGTCTATGAGCATAAAAAATCCAGGCAACAACATATTCAATTTTTAGACAACCACATTTAAATAATGAAATACCATTTTGTACAACTAAATTTAATACATGTGCAACACATCTAACATGAAAAACATTAACATCAATTGGACATAATTTAACTTTTAACATACTAGCAACGTTTGTATTATTAGATGCATTATCTAATGCGACAGACATTACTTTATCTATAAGCATGTAATAATCTAGAACACTCAAAATATTTGAAGCTAAATATGCACCAGTTTTTTTCTCTACACATTCTTTATAACTTAAGATTCTTTTTTGCAAATTCTAGTTATTATCAATCCAATGTGCTGTAATAGTTAAATAATCACGTCCATTAACACTACGACCCATGTCCGAAGTTATAGACACTCTACAATCTAATATGCTAAATATACAACGAAGATATTGACAATGCTTACCTTGATATACAAAAACATCATATTTAACAGTATTTCTTGAAAGACCTCTATAATTAGGATTATAAGTTTGTTGAATATATTTAATAAAATCGGGATGTGAAGGAAAACTATAAGGTAAACCACAAACAGAAACCATTTTAGCTAAATTTTCGCGATCTCTTTCCTAATTATATTTACGTTGTGTTAGTGGACCACCAGGGTTAGAAGGATCTAATGTTCCTTGAACCTTGTTAGATGCCCCTACCGATTCATTAACATTAATATCAAAATCAACTGGAATTCCTTTTTTTCTATCAGCTAATGATTTAGCTTCTTTATATTGAATCGGCACACAAGATAACAAATGTCTATTTAAGCCCCCCGTCCCACCTTGACCTCCACCTTGTTTATGTTTAAAAGGTTGTTTACAGTTATTACAAATAGCAATAGAGTTTTCCTTATCTAAAGTCATAAATTGCCACACAACAGAAGTTTTAGGGTGTTGATACTTCACCTTATCCCTTGTAGGAGGTATAAGGGGTGGGCGTCCAGAATTTTGCTCCGTTGAATTTGTAGTTTCATTTGAAACTTTTGTCACTGGACTAGTAGGTGTATCTTCTAATTCATCTTCTCCCGAACTAACTTCTACTTCTTCACCTGAATTTTCATCAAGATAAGGATTAATATCACCATAAATTTGTTGTAAAAGTTCATGATCGAGTTGAGCATTTGAATCAATATCATAAGAAATATCATCAACATAAGTAGAATCATTTGTATTAAATCTAACTCTAGACATTGATTTAGAAGAAGTACCACCACATTTACTCTTATTTTTTTCCTTACTACTTTTTTTATTAAAATTAAATAATTTACTAATGCCACTTGGTTCTTTCTCTTTTCCTTTACCGGTATCTTTTTTGTTAGAACTCATATTTAATTATAGTAAAGTGTAATATAAAAAAAATAATAACACAAAAATTAATGACGAAAAATAAAATATAAATATTATGAAACGAATGTACCAAACGTCTGCGTTAATAGCAGACGTTATAACCGATTCTTGAAGCTTGTAGTTTGTTATAACTTGTAATTTGGAGCTCCAATAATTGATAGAAAATATGAGAATTATACATATTATGATATAATATGATAATTTAGAATTGAAATATATGTATTATGATATAATATGAGACTTAAATGGAATAAAAAATTGAGACTTAAGATTGAGAGGATATAAAAAATAGATGAAAGAATAGATGATTTTGTAAGAAATAATAAGGGATAGAGGGGTATTTATAATATTAAAAGTGGGTTAAAGTGTATTTATGATAACTTGAGGGTTTAAATTAAAGTATTAAAAGTAGGGATGGTAGGGGGTGTTGGGAAAGGGAACAAAAGGTGAATAAATCCGTTGGGGGGCCCCACTAGCCGTTTCCACAACGGATATATTTAAAAAAAATAAAATAATAAGGGGATCCCGTGAACTGGCCGGTTCAGCCGAGCCGGGACCGGGCCGGGTCGACCGAGCCCATAGGGTGAACCGGCCCCTAATTGGTCCCCTATCCTGAACCCCTCCCAACCCGCGAAAATGTACGGGACCGGGTCCGACGAGCCGGGGCAGGCCGACCCGGTCCCCCTACCAGGCCTAATCTGGAGGCACGTATGGATCCCATATTTTAATAACATTTCCACTGTTGCAAGTCTGTTTTGGACAGCTAACCACAATATAAATTTGAATCTAGGATGCACAAGAATGTAAAATACAACTCCTCCACTCCACCTTATAAGGATACTGAGGCAACAAGCAAGTATACATCTTTTTTGTGGAGTAAGTTTCACCCTTTTGAATTGTTCTGAAAGCTGTAAGTAGAGCACCTGGTCGATTATTCCCCTGCAATACTAGCTTCCTGATTCCAAGATCTTCCTCATAACCCAAGAAACATTCTTGGGAATATGGAATGTTTCTACAGGCCCGTTCTTTATAAAGATCTAGCTATGAATCCACAAACAATCCTTCTTTCTTGCCATATTCCACAACTGTTTCACGATAATTGTCTTATTCCACAAGCTCATATTTAGTATATTCAATCCTTCAGCAGCTTGGGGTTTGCAAATGTTATCCCAAGATACTAAAGCCTTTTTAGACATAGTAACAACTCCAATCCATAAAAATGTTCTACATATTTGCTCAATAGCTTTAATAACCTTCTTAGGAATAAGAAATATCTATGCCCAAAATGCTTGCACACCAAACGTACTGATTTAATCAACTGCACTCTTCCTGCATAAGATAGTAATTTAGCTGACTAACAAGTAACTTTTAATGTGATCTTCTCTATCAAAGGCAAATAGTAGTGTACACTCAGCTGCTTTGTATTTAAAGGCACCCCAAGATATTTGAATGGTAGTCTTCCTTCCTCAAATCCCAAATCCTCCAACATCTCTTTTTTAACATGTAGTGACACTCTAGCAATGTATAGTGCACTCTTAATAGCATTAGCATGTAGTCCAGATGCCACAAAAAATCTTTTGAAGGAAGCATATAAGAGTCTAACTAAAATAATGTCTGCTGTAACACCCCGAATTCAAGATAAAGAGCATAGCATGTTAGAACTTCAAGGTTCCATCTCACAAGGATCAACCACGACACGTGGGTGGGTCCACGCTCCGTAGGTGGCCCTGTAGATGTAGACCAAGAACACTGCCTACAACAGTAACCACGCCCCGTCGATGGGTCCACGACTCGTGGTTAGGGGTGCGTAGGTCCCCAAGAAACTCTCTGACAACCAACCACGATTGACCAGGACGGACCGTAGGTCCATCCACGACCCGTCAACGTGGTCTCATGGGTCAGCCTAGACGGTTATTTTTAGGGGAACAATGGGACTTTCTGATTTAAATTAGAATACAGTTTGTGTAGTTTTACCCTAGCCTAGACCACCTATATAAGTATGTTTAACCCCTAAATTAAGTCATTCTAGCCATTCTTTCAAACTGACCAAAAGAATTGGGTTCCTCTCCCAAATATTCTCTCTCTAGAAAGTTGAAGAAGAAGAAGAGAGTTCAAGCTAGGTCAAGTCAAGTCTCCAATCTTCAAGATTTTGTGGGCTTTGTAACCAAGGTATGATGACTTTTCATCCATGGGATCCTTTCTCCCATGAAGTCCCTTATATTCCTCAATTGTGAAGTCTAAATCCCCAATTCTAGTTAGAGTTTCTTCCAATGTTGTGGGTTATGATGAATGTTGCTCCAAATAGTTGAATTATGATTGTTTATAATTGAATTGATAGATTTACATGTTTTAGGATGAAATTACATGTACTCATGCCTATTATATGATTCTAGGGTAAAATTGATATGATTTAGGTTGATGCCATGAAGGAAAACTTTGTGGGATTGTTATGTCCTTATAGGTTGGATGATTGGTGATTTGAATTGCTTGAGATTGAAGCATATAGACATGAATGCTTAAGAGTAAAGCTTATAGACTATGAATTATTGATGGTTGATATTATGATGTGGAAGAGATACTTCCCACAATGAATTGCTAAACATGATTGTATGACAGTGAAAGACTTACTCACATGAATGATTCTAGGTTGAAATGATTTCTCACCTAAAATGAATCTAGACTAAAATGTTAAATGAATGATGAGGCTAGAGGCGACTACCCTTGACGATCCATATGTTAAGGTTATGAAGTGATTTCCCATACTCTTTGGAATTGAACAAGAGGTGATTCGCCACATTCTTATTGTGATGAATGGACATCGAGGCGAGTATTCATGATCCTTATAAAATGATGTGGAGGCGAGTACCCTTGTCATATGATATGATTTTGAAGGCGAGTACCCATGATCTTAACGTAAGTAAGGCAAGAGGCGAATACCCATTAGCCTTTATAACCTAGGCATATAGGCGAATCCCCACGTCTTTAAAAGTAAGTATGAATAATGTGATTATGTTATGAAGAATAAATAGTTTGGATTATTGCTTGAGTAGCCTTCCATAAGATGTTTGACTAGTGGTGAATCCCCATGTCTATAAAACGGTAAGCTAAAGATAAGAATGATAGATGATGAGCTTGGATGATGGCCTATTGTGGCCTACTTTGATGAGTAAGACTAGTGGGGGATATATTTTATATGTCTTGGTTAAGTATGTTGTGAGGTTACTTTATGAAGTATTCCTTTATGTTATGATGAATTATGTGCATTGCATATGCTTATGACTTATGTTGTTATCTCTTATGATTATGGTAGTTGTCTTATGTTGACTAATGTCTATGTTATACTTATGTTGATGTTTCTGTTAGTAATCATATTTAGTATGTCTTTGTACTAACGCGTACTCTTGCCTACATTTCTAATCCAAATGTAGGTTCCGGCGATATTGGCTTCCATTCTCGTGGCTAGGATCATAGTAGAGCAAGGAATGAAGATTTGGTGAGTCCTCATAACATTCGAGGATTTGACCACCAGTTTCCTTTATGTCTTTATTTTATGTTTGACCTATTGTATGGGATGTGTCCCAAGACTATTCATGTTTTAGATGGTTTGAGACAAGTGTTATAGACTTTTGCTTCGTTTTATATGGATTTTGATCGTATTGGAAAAATGTTTTAAATTTTCGCACCATTTTTCTATTATCTTATGTTATGATATGATAAATGGCTTGTATGAGGCCTCTCGGGATTTTGTACGCCATGTTACATCTAGGGTGTACCCCTGGGTCGTGACAAACTTAGTAATCAAAGCACAAGTTTTGGAATGGTTCTAGGATGTCTCAAAACCACGTCAAATAGAGTCTTGTTCATAAGTGAGAGGCGCGCCACATTTATGAATGAGAGGCTATGAGATTCTTAGGAAACTTCAATTCTTCATTTCTCTAAGTCGTGCCATATAGTTTAACTCTATAAGGTCTTTCTCTTAATCCTTACCCGATGGTCTACATGATATGACTACTACATGGGCAAATGATAGAATGAATGAGGAAGACAATATGGATCAAGAAGCTCCTCCCTAAGTTCCTCCACAAGCTCTGATTGACCCTATGGATGAGAATGTGACTAATGAGGAGTTTAGGCCCGTTTTTCAAGTATTGGCTCAAGCTGTGATGACCCAAGCCAATAGAGGGGTGGTAGCTCTCGTGAACCCAAATGTGGGTACGACGACTTCAAAAGTGAGGAATTTATGAGGATGAACCATCCGGAATTTTATGGTTCAAATCTTGAGGAAGACCCTCAAGAGTTCATAGATGAGGTCCATAAGGTGTTAGATATTATGTGAGTCATTCCGGCGGAGAAGGAGGAATTGGCCGCTTACCGACTCAAGGGGGTTACTCAAGTTTGGTTCAACTAATGGAAAGAAGCAAGACCGATAGAAATGGGTCCCATAGAGTGGGAAAGGTTCAAAACTACTTTTCTTGATAGGTTCTTCCCTCTTGAGATGAGAGAGGATTTGGTGCTTGAGTTTATTAACCTTCGGCAAGGTAATATGAGTGTTAAGGAATATGTTTTAAGGTTCACACAATTGTCGAAATATGCTCCATCTTTAGTGGCTGACTCTAGGTCAAGAATGAGAAAGTTTGTGTCGGGTGTGTCCGATTTAGTGGTGAAAGAATGTCATACGGCTATGTTTGTCCATGACATGAATATTGCTCGTCTTACGGCTCATGCCCAATAGAACGAAGATGAGAGACTAAAAAGGAGATCGAGGGAGAAAAAGAGGTCTAGAACTGATGATGGTAATTCCTCTCATGCAAGGTCCGAGGAACATGGTCATCCTAAGCATCGACAAAGTTTTTCCGAGCAATTTTCCTCCAATGCTCCTAAGTATAGTGAAGATAGGGTGTCTACCCCTAAACCCAAGGAATTAATAATGAATCCCTATGGCCTACTTGTGCTAGATGTAGAAAGAGACATGAGGGTAGGTGTTTAGCCGGCATTGAGGGTTGCTTTAGTTGTGGTGAAAATGGTCACAAAATAAGAAATTGTCCAAGGATGAAGGCTAAGGGAAGAGAGGGTAAGCAAGTTCCTCCTAGTGGTTCAAGTGCAAATATTCCAAAGCAGAATAGGTTATATGCTCTCCAAGCTAAAGGTGAACAAGAGTATCCTCTAGATGTGACTATCAGTATGTGTTTTGTGCTTTTTTAGATTTCGGTGTTGTTTTGTCTTTTGTCACTTGATAAGACTTGATATGCTAGACTTTGATGTTGTCCTTAGTATAGATTGACTGCATTATTGTTATGTTTTATTGATTGTAAAACCTGATTTGGTCATTATGAGTTTTGGGTATGTTGTTTGGTTTGACTAATTCCCCGGCGTCATGAAAAGATTTGATGAATAGGGTGTTTAGATAATACCTTGTTATGGCGAGTGAGTAGACTCCTCTAAAGGGTAGTAGTATAGTTCACCATGGTTTAGAATCATCTTGTGTGATGGATGTGAAAGCCTAGTAATGACTTGATCCAACCTTAGAATTTAAATAAACGGTGCTTAGAGAGTCTGTTTAGGCTTACTCCCACGGGGGAGATGGTGTGCTTAGATAACAAGGTCGTTGAGTGTTCCTAATGTTCATGATTTGGGTTTACTTGAAATTCTCACCCAAGAAAAGTGTAATAAGTTTATGAAGTTTAGTCCATGTCTTATAGGCCCATATGAGATATTGAGAGGTGTTGATAAGGGTGCTTATGAGCTAGAGTTTCCAAATAAGTTGACATCGGTACATCCAGTTTTCCATGTCTCTATGTTAAAGAAGTGTGTTGGAGATTCGACATTTATAGATCCCTTAGAAGGGTTGGGAGTTAATGAGAATCTCTCTTATGAATAAGTACCGGTTGAGATCTTAGACCGACAAGTTAAAAAATTGAGGAACAAGAAAGTTATTTTCGTGAAAGTGTTATGGATGGATCTTATAGTTAAGAAGTGTTAGATGAGGGTGTCACTTGGGAGGCGGAGGCCGATATGATGCCCCAATATCCTCTTCTTTGTCCTTCTACTCCTCATCTAACTTGAGATAATAAGTTCCTCATGGTTTGTTCTTTGTGTGAAGTCATGTGTGTTTTATATGTTCCCATGATTCCTTTATATTATGCATGTTCATGAAAATCTTGTGTTTTGAAAGAAAATGAGTTTATATGATTGATTTTTTCCTCATGTTGTAGTGCATTGAGTATGAGTTGCCTATAGACTTCAGGGGATGAATTGATGAACATGCCTTGGCTTAGAGTTGAGAGAATTCCTCCTTGAATGTATGTTATGAGTGTAAATTGCATATAGGCTCCATGAGATTGTGTTGAACATGCTTTTAGCTCAAAGATGATAGTTCCTCCTTGAACATGAGTTATGTTGAAAATTTCATGCATTTTGGGTTGTTAGATGCAATTCCTACCTTCCATGTGATGCATTGGGCATGTTTAGCTTGGAGTAGATGTTTCCTCCTTAGTTGTGTGCATTTAGATGTGTTGCATGCATGGTGGGTTGCTAGTCTTGAGTCGTTGCCTTTAAAAAATGCCTAGAATGCCATTTGAGGATAAATGTTCCCAAGGGGGAGATATTGTAACAACTCGAATTCGAGATAAAGGGAATATCATGTTAGAACATCAATGTGCCACCTCACAAGGACCAACCACAACTTGTGGGTGGGTCCATGCCCCATAGGTGGCCTCATATATGTACACCAAGAACACTGCCTAAGGCAGTAACCATGACAGGACCCACGCCTCGTCGATGGGTCCACGACCCGTGGTTAGGGGTGTCGTAGGTCCCTAAGAAACTCTCTGACAATCAACCACGATTGACCAGGACGGACCGTAGGTCCATTCACGGCCCGTCAACATGGTCTCATGGGTCAACTTGGACGATTATTTTTAAGGGCACAATGGGACTTTTCGGTTTTAATTAGAATAAAGTGGTATAGTTTTACCGTAGCCTAGACCACCTATTTAAGTATATTTAACCCCCTAAATTAAGTCAATCTAGTCATTCTCTCAAACTCACCAAAAGAATTGGGTTCTTCCTCTCCCAAGTATTATCTCTCTAGAAAGTTGAAAAAGTAGAAAAAGAAGATGAGAGTTCAAGCTAGGTAAAGTCAAGTCTCCAATCTTCAAGATTTTGTGGGCTTTGTAATCAAGGTATGATATCTTTTCATACATGGGATCCTTTCTCCCATGGAGTCCCTTAGATTCCCCAATTGTGAAGTCCAAATCCCCAATTCTAGTTAGGGTTTCTTCCAATGTTGCGGGTTATGATGAATGTTGATCCAAATGGTTGAATTATGATTGTTTATGATTGAATTGATAGATTTACATGTTTTTAAGATGAAATTACATGTACTTATGCCTATCCTATGATTCTAGGGTAGAATTGATATGATTTGGGTTGATGTCATGAAGGGAAACTTTGTGGGATTGTTATGTCCTTATATGATGGATGATTGGTGATTAGAATTGCTTGAGATTGAAGTATATAGACATGAATTGCTTAAGATTAAAGCTTATAGACTATGAATTGTTGATGGTTGATATTATGATGTGAAAGAGATACTTCCCACAATGAATTGCTAAGCATGATTTTATGAATGTGAAAGACGTACTCACATGAATGATTTTAGGTTGAAAGGATTTGTCACCTAAAATGAATCTAGACTAAAATGTTAAATGAATGATGAGGCTAAAGGCGACTACCCTTGACCTCCATATGTTAAGGATATGAGGTGATTTCCCATACTCCTTGGAATTGAACAAGAGGTGATTCCCCACGTTCTTATTGTAATGAATAGACATGGAGGCAAGTACCCATTATCCTTATAAAATGATGTAGAGGCGAGTACCCGTGTCATATGATGTGATTGTGGAGGTAAGTACCCATGATCTTAACGTACGTAAGGCAAGATACAAATACCTATTTGCCTTTATAACCTAGGCATATAGGCGAATCCCCATGTCTTTAAAAGTAAGTATGAATAATGTGATTATGTTATGAAGAATGAATAGTTTGGATTGTAGCTTGAGTAGCCTTCCATGAGATGTGTGACTAGAGGTGAATACCCATGTCTATAAAAAGGTAAGCTAAAGATAAGAATGATAGATGATGAGCTTGGATGATGGCCTAAGGTGGCCTACTTTGATGAGTAAGACTAGTGGATGATATATCTTGGTTAAGTATGTTGTGAGGTTACTTTATGAAGTATTCTATTATGTTATGATGACTTATGTGCATGGAATATGCTTGTGACCTATGTTGTTATCTCTTATGATTATGGTATATGTCTTATGTTGACTAATTCATATATTATGCTTATGTTAATGTTTATGTTAGTCATTATATTTAGTATATCTTTTTACTAACACATACTCTTGCCTACATTTCTAATCCAAATATAGGGTCCAGCGATATTGGCCTCCATCCTCGTGGCTAGGATCACAGTAGATCAAGGATTGGAAATTGGGTGAGTCCTCATAGTATTTGAGGATTTGACCACCAGTTTCCTTTGTCTTTCTTTTATGTTAGAACTATTGTATGGGATGTGTCCCAAGAATATTCATGTTTTAGATAGTTTGAGACAAGTGTTATAGACTTCCGCTTCGTTTTATATAGACTTTGATCGTATTGGAAAAATGTTTTAAATTTCCGCATCATTTTCTATTATCTTATGTTATGATATGCTAAGTGGCTTGTATGAGGAATATCAGGGTCTTGTACACCATGTTACATGACCCCTGTACAAGATTATATCTAAGGGCTTGACTAGAAGATTGAATACAATCATTGCTGACTTAGTGGGCCCAGCTTAATTTGCTTTTGTTTAGGAAAGAAGTATCATAGATAAAAATTTATTCAGCCATGAAATCTTTAAGTGCTACACTAGAAAGTGGGTCTCCCCAAGATGTGTTTTAAAAGTTGATCTAAGGAAGGCGTATGTCACCTTAGACTGGAGCTTTTTAAGAAAGCTACTAGTGGATATGGGATTTCCTGGTAAATGTATACATTTGATTATGACATGTGTGTCCACTGTGTCATACTCCTTGCTAATTAATGGGGGTTTGAATTCACCTTTTAAGGCTAAAAAAAGATTGAGACAAGGAGATACCATGTCTCCTTATCTCTTTGTCTTCGTAATGGAATACTTAAGAGGGGAGCTAAACATGCTTGCACATAATGGAGATTTCAACTTTCATCCCAGATGTAGTAAATTGGGTAGTGTGCACATATGCATTGCAGAACAACATGCTATAGACCTATAATCTTTGACATGGGTAGGGGTTGGCAACTTTGATATCAAAGTAATGACAATAGTGTTAATTGCATGGTGCATAACACCTATTTTGAAGAAATATTGCATACCCTCTACCACATCTTCCTTAACTATCTCCAGTTCCTAGTGAAAATTCAAAAGGAAACTCATCCACCCCTGGGATTGTTGACAGCTTTATAAATTTCTTCATAAGTTAATTATCTGATCATCTTGTGTTGTTGTTGTTGTAGGTTGAGACACTGACCTGTCTTAACCACTTCTGAGTTAACACATGGTAACTTTGTAGCACTATCCCTCATTAAGCTTGAAAACACCTTAATAAACTCTATTTCATGAATAGCTAGGGGGTCAGTTAATTTAGTATTGCACTTTGTATACACAGAAGTAATATCATTATGGCTAGATCTAATTTTCCATTATGTATGAAGGTATTTGGTATTATAATCACCACTCTTTATCCAAGTTGCTCTAGATTCTTGTCTAAACACCTGCTCCTCGATAGAGCTCCATTTCTCCACCTCGATAATTAGTTTTTTCTCCTGTTCAATCAACATGTTATAATCCAGTACTTGCCCTTTGATATTCCCTTGGACAAATTTGAAATTCTCCCTAGCTAGAGTCAGACTTTGTTTATAACAAGCCATATAATCATTTATCTTGCGCAACATGCTCTTCAATGTTTTCAATTTAGCTCATACTCTCTGCAAAGGCAACTCTATGTGAACACTTGTCTAGGCCTACTTCATGATTTGATGAAATTGAGAGTGCTTCATAACATTCATATAAAGTCTAAATGACCTAGGGTGCAAATTTAGTTAAGGACAACATCTAATGAGAATAGGTGAGTGATTTGATACTATAGGATTCAGAAAGTCAGCCTCCACATGTCCAAACTTTTGTATCCAGTTTTAGTTTCCAAGTGCCCAGTCTATCTTGTTATAAACTCTTCTCCCAAAACATTTGTTTCTTGCACCAGGTATAGTGCCAACCAATACTTTTTAAGGGGGACAATTGTATGGTATCTAACAAGCCTTTGAACTCCTTCACCTCAACAATTGTAACCATTAAGCCCACTCTATCTCATGTACTAAGACACTATTAAAGTCCCCTCTCAGTAACAAATAATAGTTCTATTGTAAGTCAATCTTAGTCAGTGCATTCCATAACCTGTCCTTATGTTGATTATCATTCATAGTATAAACAATAGTGAGATAGAGAATAGTTTGGTTTCTCGGATCCTCTACACTACAATGAATATACCGATCTTGGCAGTTAATGATAGTCATATTTATGTTGTTTCTCCACAATAACCAGATTCTATCATTTGGTGTGGCTGCATAATTAAAGTAAGATTTTCAACCCTTTGCCATGGTCTGCATAATTTTTTGAGCACGAGGTTCCTTTACTCTTGTTTCCAGACATCCAAAAATATCAATCTTCCTCCTGGCCAGAAGGAACTTAATCTTCTTCTGTTTATGGGATTAATTGAGGCCCATAATGTTCCAAGTTGCAATAATCATGGTGGGCTGAATGACATGAACTTTCTAGCACTATCATGTTCAATCATCTTTTATTTACCACTCCTTTGATTCAACACAATAAACTCTGTGTTAGCTTGTTCTCTTCTAGGTTCTAGAGTTGGCACTTCATCTACTTCTATGTTCAGTTGCTTCTTCCCAGAACCTGTGAGTTTCAGTTTCTCCACAGTTGTCTCAATGCTCATAGTATTGCTATTAGGTACTGGAATGAGTTTATTATCTTTTATTTCCCTTCATGTCTTCATTGTTGGTTTCGTGTACCTTACTGGATTTTTTCTGGCTTTAATCTCTGGTGCATTCCTTACAACTGCAACATCTGCCTTCTGCTCCTTTTGGTACCAATTCTCATCATCTGTATGCCCAAATTCGAGACATTCATAATAGTACTTTGGCCTCCAGTCATAGTCCATCGATGCTCCCATGGTCCAGAAAGAGTCTCCAACTACACCAACTCAATCAAGGGTTGAGAGAAATCAACCTCTATAAGAACTCGTGCATATGAGATTTTGTCAGCATTTGCAGTCACATTATCAGTGTGCAAAGGTATTTCTACTGCACTAGCTACTTTAGTCAAAGCCTTAGCTGGCCAATACCCAACAGGTGAGCCAGGAAACATCACCCATATTGGAATTAAGCTCAACTTCTTCTGAGCAAAGTCAAAATCAATCTCCCATTACTTAAGGATCACTGGTCTATTATTAAAGTAGTAAGGTCCATATTTGAGAACTTCCTCCTTATCCTTGTTTGTGTAGAACTTAAAAATAAAGTATCCTTCGTCATGAATTAGCCTCTTCGGAGTTTTGACAAAGCCCCATACCCTTTTAGCAATTTTTTTCATTAGTTGTTCTGTAGGGGAATCGCCCAACAAATATCCTATAAGAGTTGGATCCCAAGTTTTGGCATGTTCTCTGATACTTCTTACTCAATTTTGACGGTAGAAATGTCGTTTTTCAGATATGACGGTTTATAAGTCAGAGCCTTACCAATTCGACGATTCTCCTTTGCAGGGTTTACTAACGACGTGGGTTGATCATTTGAAGTGTCTGCATCTGAGAAGTGTAATCAACGCATCACCGGGTTTCGATTCTCCTCTTTCACTAACTGCAATTGTATCTCCTCTTCTCTGCTACTATTGTGTGATTCCTCCGATATCGAATGAAACCCTGGTGGTAAGTAGCTTCCAAAAGTTGTAGGTGGAAGTCTTCTTGGTATACCCGTCGCCGGGGGTAACATTGTTGGAAAGTAAGGCGGTTAATCGGTGCCGGCTCATGGTTAAATCCGGCCACAATCGCAACCTTGCTATAGTGCGCCGGGAGCAGTGGCGGATCTATGCAGAGGTTTGGGGGTGCCACGCCACCCCCGAACTTCTACGGAAACTCTATATATACATAGGTATATATATATATATATATATATAATATTTATATAAATATAAAGCGTGCCACCCACAGAACAAAATTGTCTTGTGGTGCCATGGTAGGAGGGCAACTTTAGAAAGCTGATGTTACGGGTTCAAATCCCATTTGTACCTATTTTTTTGAGAAATTTGATGCAGACGTTTTTTAAGAAAAAAAAAAAGGCTCCAAGCACTGGCACAATTTTTATTTTTATTTTTTTATAATTGTTATTGACTTAAATTAAATTAATTACATTATTACTCCTTTGACTTTTCTTTTATTTGATTAAATACTCAATAAAAGTGTAATATCTTATTATTTACATTTTATTGATTGATTTATGATATATATCGAAAAGACAAATAATTTAATCAAATATAAAATTAATTTAATCGATAAGTCTATTTGGCACCCACGGACTCTAAATCCGGGATCCGCCACTGGCCGGGAGAATGACGAATCCGACCTAACGTGCGCCTCCTCTTATTTGATTGGCTAAGCTTTTCTTCTACACTAATAAGACCATTTTTTTGTAGGATTAGGCATCTATATACTAGCCTCATCTCAATGATCATGTATATTATTCCATAAGTTAGTGTTGTAACTTCTTGCACATTAATATATAATCAATGATTAATGAAGGTGAAGATTAATTTTTTTTAAAAATGTATAAACACCTAATAATTCTCGTGTGTGTATATGGAGATTTAATTGAATTTAGTCCCAAAAGAAGGCTCTCAAGAGATACATGCATGTGTAATGTGTTGTTTCGACAAACAGACGGTCCAGGTGAATGTGCAAATTTATTACTTAAATTAATGTAGCTGTTATTCTCACTGCCTCTCTATGGTAAGTGCACACACACCATTAGGCCGCAAATTGACATGACATTGTTATAGTAGTTTTTTGGTAGTATCTATATGTTTGGAAGCTCCCTATTTAAATTCCCATTATAAAATATTCAACATAATAAGTAGGACATTAAAATAATTCTCCCTCCGTAAATACTTACTTTTATATGTTTTGTCTAGAAAATTAAAAGATAATTTATTATTATTATTATTATTTAAACTAATATTCAAAAAGGTAATATAATAAATCTTCATTTTATTTATTGTTTTTATTTATTATTTTTTAAAATGTTTGACAAGTCAATACTGAACAAGTAAAAATGAATCGACGGAGTAGCATCAATTCCACTCATGTGCTTACATCATGCTTTCACTTCAACTTGCTCTATAAAAATCAAAAACCAATTCTTTCTTCTTTCATAAAACCTATCTTAACATTTTTGACAAAAACTTCCTACTGAAACATGGAGCCAAATGAACCTTTGTTAGAATCAGAAGAACCACTATTGGCGGCGGCGGCGGAGCAAATTAGCTCTGAACTTGAAGAAATCCTATCAGACACAAGCTTATCACGTATTCAGCGTTTTAGAAGAGCTTCAGTAATAGAGTTGAGAAATCTGTTCCGTCTAGCAGCTCCTTCCATCATTGTTTACTTGCTTAACAATGTTACTTCCATGTCTACACAAATTTTCTGTGGCCATCTTGGAAATCTTGAACTTGCTGCTGCTTCCCTTGGTAATAGTGGCATTCAACTTTTGGCCTATGGTGTCATGGTAATTTTGTTTCACCTTTATATATTGTTTTACAACCTCAAGATTTATTAGTAATACTCCCTTTTATTCGCCCCTAATTTATCTGACATCGTTTAATTAGGCACGAAATATAAGAAAGGAAAAAACAACTTTTGAAGTTTGTGATCTGAACAAATCTTAGACATTTTTTCAGTTCACTTTTACTTGTCACTTATTTCTAAAATAGATTTTCATTTTTACTTATCACTTTTGACATATTAAGAAAAAATAATTATTTATTTCTATGTTTTACCCTTAGCATTAAATTTCTATTCTCCAAATCATTTTCCAAGACCTAATAGGGCTAGTTTGGTAAAATACTTATATCAATAATTGTTTTCTTAATGGGTGTGTCAAGTCAAACAGTGACCAAGTAAAAATAAACTACTGAGGAAGTATATAAAACAGAATTTTAAAGTTAAGTTATTTCAACTATAAGAATATGACATTCATTTTGCGATCTACTAAAAAAATGTGTCGCATACATTCAGGTGTGGAGCCAGTGTGTTGATTATAGGTTCAAATCCTGAATTTGTAGTAAGAAATTAAATGGAAAATTCAATAACTTTAGAAAATCAGAATTTCAAACTTATAAACTTCAAATTCTGACTCCGCTGCCTGCATATATTGGGATGAAAATGATTATAGTATAGATTACACCTTTATAAGTAATTGTATATATACTTACAACAAATTATATATATATTGGAGCAGCTAGGAATGGGAAGTGCAGTGGAGACATTATGTGGTCAAGCATATGGAGGTCACAAGTATGAAATGCTAGGAATATATCTCCAAAGATCAACCATACTTCTTATGTTAACAGGAATACCACTAATGGTGGCATACTTATTTTCTAAGCCAATCTTGATTTTACTAGGCCAATCCAAGAAAGTAGCATCAGCAGCAGCACTATTTGTCTATGGTTTAATTCCACAAATATTTGCTTATGCAGCCAATTTCCCTATCCAAAAATTCTTACAAGCTCAAAGTATTGTTAACCCTAGTGCATATATTGCTGCCGTTACATTAATTTTTCACCTTTCTTTAACGTGGCTAGTGCTTTACGTATTTAATTGGGGATTATTTGGTGGAGCTTTGGTTTTGAGTATTTCATGGTGGATAGTTGTGATTGCACAATTTGTGTATATTTTGTGGACTGATAGATGTAAGAAAACATGGAGTGGATTTAGCATGCAAGCATTTTATGGATTGTGGGATTTTTTCAAGTTGTCACTTGCTTCAGCTGTTATGTTATGTCTAGAGACTTGGTATTTTCAGATTTTGATTTTAATTGCTGGTTTGCTTCCAAATCCTGAAGTGGCATTGGACTCTCTTGCTGTTTGGTAAAATATGTCTACTTAGCAAATTCATTACTCTCTCTCGTCTATATTACGTGAATTGTTGAGACTGTTTTTCAGGAGACTAGTTTGAGAATAATCTAAAGGGTAATAGTGGAAACTAGTCTTAGCATTTTGAGACTGTTAATTCACCGTTCAAAATAAGTGAATTTTCAAAGTTTTAAAAAATTGTTTTTTCGATATTTACCCTTCATTTAATGAGGTCCTTTTTTTAATTAATTTACGTTTTTTAGGAGACTAGTTTGAAAATAATCAAAAAGTAATAGTGGAAACCAGTCTTTAATTTGTGTACTTAAATATTTTTTTTAAGAGGTATATGTCATACTCCGACAATTTAGTTAATATGGATTAGAGGGAGTAGTAAATTGTTTAATTATATATTTCTAATTTCTTGAACTTTTTTCTTGATATAATGATAATTATTAATTTGTGATGCAGTACGACAATTCTAGGGTGGGTGTTCATGATATCCGTTGGGTTCAATGCAGCAGCAAGGTTAGTGATTAATTAATTACTGAATATTTACTTGATATTATATATTCTTCATTTTTACCATGATATAATATAAATAAATGTGCTAGGAATTGTTTCTTGTGTTGTCAAAAGTTTGGACCACATTAGGGGTATATAATGGTATAGTTCTTAGAAAGGATATGTCATGCCAAATTGCCAATTTGTTGTTTGACTAATCTTGATAGGTTATTTTAATTAGTTATATTTTTGTTCTTACATATAATTTACTAAAACTAACAATATTCATACTAAAAAGGCCTAGTGACTGGTGTTGGTGTCTGGATTAAATGAGGAATACTAGCTTTTGAAGCATTTTTGTGTTTTTTCGAAAGTATCTCCTTATAATTATGTCATTTATTTAAAAAGGATGGGTGATAGTGACTTAAATTTCATAGTTAAATGAAGAATTGAGGAGACTTATTTTCTTTTATATGGACTTCTAAATTCTGTTGTCCTAGATTAAAGATGTTAGTATAATATGAAAGTTATAAAACATATATAGTGATATATTTTTCGAAACAAACTAAAAAAGGAACTTAAAAGCTTTAAATTGAAACAAAGGAAGTATTCAGTAGTATTATGCCCAATAACCTTAGAAATAGACGATCTTGAACTTTTGAGCCCTACTTGCTTTATGAACAAACCTTTAAGATCAAAATTCAAATTTGTTCAACTTAAATAATTAACAATTTGAAATATTTAGTAACAATATATAAAAAAATTTAAAAAGCACAATAATAAAATTGATAATTTAAAATATTTAATAAAAACATATGATAAAATCGTAGACAATGCCTTTAATCGTAGACAATGCCTTTTTATTTAAAACTCTCTAAATAATAATAGAGATTGTGTCATATACGTAAAATGGGACTAATAAGGGGGTAGATGGTTTTCTGTTAATTGCCTTTTACTTGTTTATTTGTTAAAAAAAATAACTATTAAAAGACAATTGAAAAATAAAATATCTCTTGGCAGTAGAATTGATTTGATGCATCATCCAAGAAATCGCACAATCAAAGTACAATATTTGAAAGGGATAAGACCAAAAAAAATATGATAGCAAAACCAATAATTAAAATATGAAGAAATAGGTTACATCGAAATATGTGACAAAATCACAAAAGAATAACAAATCATAAATGTTGCATCATTAGAAATAGTAAGTTATTCACGTAGGCACATATATACATTTAAAATACAATATTAAATAATGCAGGGATAATAGGGTCTGCCCAAAGTTTGAGATTATTACGGCAATTTCGATCAAAATTCGAATATATTCCGAACCCTTTTCCCTTTTAGTTATATTACACACACACATATATATATATATATATATCATATCATGTTAGTTATAATTTTTATTACGCTATTAACACACTTATAAAGATTAACTTATAATTATTTTATATAAATATTTTAATTGTTTAAATAATTTTGGACACTACTGCCAGTATACACAAGTTAAAATTATTTTAAAAAATTTTGGACTATCACAAAATAATCTTTACATGAATGCAAGTTTGGTGTTGCATGATTGCCAACCTTCTATTTGATCAACATAATTTGGGATTAGGATGAAGAATCCTAATTAATTACATTAACATATTTATAAATGTTGTAATTATTTAAACATTTCTATCGATATATGAAAGCTAAACTCGATACATGCAGTGTTCGAGTGAGCAATGAGTTGGGAGGTGGACATCCAAAATCAGCAGCATTTTCTGTTGTAGTGGTGACAATGAGTTCATTTGTGATTTCTGTTGTGTTTGCAATTTTGGTTTTATTATTCCGCCATGTCATGAGTTATGCCTTCACGGGTGGACAAGTCATTGCTGAAGCAGCCTCAGATCTTGCCCCACTCTTGGCTATATCTCTAATACTCAATGGTGTTCAACCTGTTTTATCTGGTATCATTTATATTCTCTCTCCTACTTTTATTCTTTCACTCTCTTTACATTTACTACATCTACTAGACTATAATTTTTTATTTTTTGATAATAACAGATTATTACTGAATTATCTTAGAAAATTATATATTTTTATGGAATCAACAAAAAATATGACTTTTTCTAGATATATAATACTTTCATTCCAGCTTTACTAGTCTAGTATTACCTCTTAAGGAGCAATAAATAGTTTACTATATATATCAATCTTGAATATAATACAATTTAAAGTTTTTGAGAAATATATTGGGATAAATAGTTTCCTAAACTAAACAAGTAAAAAATGAATATTTATTTTTAATATAATGAATAAGTAAAAATCAAATCGAAAAAATAAATATCAGTTAAATCCATAAGATCTTTGGAATAAAAAAAATTTCAAGTATGACTATGACCCCCTCTTAGGAGGAATCAAAGCTTTATTTAATTTCGTCTTGGGATTTCAATTTTCAACGAAATAAAGTTGGAATGTTTTTTGAATCTTTATCATGACATCAATCTCGAGATGTGCTCTGTGGACTTTATGACAAATTTTATTATTTAAGATAAGTAGACAGAGTATGTTTTACTCACTCACGCATGTGACTTTAATTTGTTCACTTAAGATATGTTTGTTAATTGTTGGACTGAACTCTTTGCATGTTTAAACTATTTATAATTATATTAGAGTTGATGAATTTATTAGATTATCATAAAGGATAGATTTGTTTTTTTTTTTTTAGCGAAGGGATATACATGACTAACCTAACAATATAGTACTATATTACTATTTGTTATCATCAATTATTGGAATAAAATAATACTAATATATGAAAATATTTGAAGGGGTTGCTGTTGGATGTGGATGGCAAGCATTTGTGGCCTACGTTAACGTTGGATGTTACTACGTTGTTGGCATTCCATTGGGTATTGTTCTTGGATTTTATTTCAACCTTGAAGCCAAGGTATATATAATATTTACTTTACCTTTTTATAATTTGTATACAGTATATATGTTTTTTTAAAAGTTATAACAAATTTAATTATTAAATTTATAGTTATAGTCAATTCTGATGTTATTAATATTGTTTTGGTTAATTGTGAAGGGAATATGGTTGGGAATGTTAGGAGGAACAGCTATGCAGACTATCATATTATTGTGGGTCACCTTTCGAACCGATTGGGAGAAAGAGGTAAGTTGTTTGAGTAATTTTGAAATTTTTTTTTGAACTTTTTCCAAGATTTTTAAACATATTTTCAAATCTTTTGAGTTCATTTAAAACTGATTTTCAAAAATTAAATATTCTAAAACCTAATTTCTCCAAAAATTTATACTAAGCTAGCGATTGGCCACAATTTTCCAAATATTTTAGGCAAGTTATTTTTGGGTGAAGTTTCATCATGCACTTGATCATAGATTTTGGGAAAAATATTTAACTTTTTAAAAAATAAATATGATTTATATCTATAAGTTCTAAAAATTATTTAAAATATCCATAAGTTTGTATTATCATTTTATAATGAAATATTTCGTGAAAAGTCATGACAACGAACATAATTTATATGAATTTGAAAAAAAAGAGAGGAAGAAAACAAAAGGAAAATACCATTATTATTACAACTGGCAATTGGAAGTGATGTCGGAGAGCAAACTCAGATAAAAATGGCATAAAATAGGTATATAACAGTATAAATTTTATACAACAAAGTAGGACTGAAATGTAATCCAAAATTATAAATGATGGATATTTTTATAGAATATAAAAATTTGGGGTAATTTTTAAAATTGCCAAAATACTAGAATTTGGCCCAATTTTTAGTTTTTTTTTCTTTCTAAAACTAGGGAACTTGAGATGTTTGCCAAATATATTTGCCAAATAATGACAAATTATATGGTCAAAAACTAATTTTTATTTTTTTCTAAAATATATTTTTGGCCAAACAACACCTAGTAGTGCTAATTTTCGATCATGGAATATCATTTGAATAAAACTTTAACACTCTATTTGGATCATTGTTATTAATTGTTTCATAATGTACTGTAATGTATTGTACTCTATTGTATTGTACTGTATGGTAGATACAATGTTTGACTAGACTGTATTGTTTGTTGTTGTTTAATAACATTTTTATTGTGTGTTTGATTGTATTGTATTGTATTGTAATTTATAAATTTACTAAAATATCCTTAATTATTCTAGGGTAGGAGGTTTGACTAGAATTAAATAATATAGGGTAAATGGTAAAATAATATTATGAAATATTATGTAAGAATATAATTGAAAAAAGAAATTAAGTAACAATGGGAACACACCAAATCGGTTGTTCCATAAAATGGGGGTTTTCATTGTTACGTAACAATGAAATTTAACAATACAATACAATACATTTTAAGTAACAATCAAAACAAACATTATAGTTATGATAACAATACAATACAATGAATAACAATGATCCAAACAGAGTGTAACCTTAATATGAATTTAAAGTATATAAATTACCAAGCCTTCTTAATTCTTGTTGTATTTTGCTTTTGGCTAAATAGTTTAGGTAAGTTTGAAAACAGACATCTTGATTGTTGACTAACATGTTCCTATAATTTCTCAGGTGGAGCAAGCAAAGAGTCGATTAAATATGTGGCAAAACAATATTAAAAAACCATTGTTCAATGATTGAGAGTTATATTAATCAATAGGGATTAATGCATATGTAATAGTTGACTTATTAGTACCTTTTGGTTCTTGTTTCATCAACTAGAGATGATAATTACATGGGCGAGCACGAGCTTAATATTTATCAATATGAATTAATATAAAGTTGTTTTGGATTATAGTTTTAAAAGTAAAAGTAAAAGTAAAAGGGACGGTACCACAATAACTATTAATCATGTTATAAAATATAAGCTCATAATATAAAGAGAAGAAGACCTTCGATTTACTCAAACAACCATAACTTTTTACTCGGAGCTTGGAATTCAGCAAATTTGGCGGTGTTGGAAAGAGGACCTTCGATTTGATACCTCATGGGCCACCTAACTCTTTATTTTGTAAAAGATATGGTGATTTGAAGTTGACCCAAAACAAAAAGGTGTTACACGACCCTAATTATTTCAGTGTGTATTATTTTCCTCAGTGGAGAAAATAGATGAGGGTTACTCTAAAAATCCTGCTAAGCCAGTTTAAGCAGGATGAAAATGGAGGATAGAAATTCTCGTGCAAGGAAGGGCAAGACTCAAGATTTTGTTTTTTGATTGCCCTGTCCGCCTTCTTTCGTCAAAGAAACTTTTAAAGAAGACTTGCAAGGGACAAACTACATTAGATTAGTCCCTTTAACTAAGCAACAAGCATATTAGTATTTTACAGAGATGGTATAATGATGCCTATGGAGAAAGACATGGAACTTTTGGAAACCTGCACTCTTTCATGGTGTCTCATATTGACAATATATAATGAATGGCAGGAAATCATGCATAGTACGTAGCCTCAATTGGTTGACTATCTAAATTTTCACCTCTTCCCCTTTGCATAAAAATAATGAATGGTACTGGATCATATCATGATTTAGAAAACCTTAGCGTTCCACACCAGCAATCCAGCATCATGGCAATCGCCATGTTTTATCATCCTCCACTCCAGATACAAGTCCATAGACATTCTCGCTGGTCATATCTGCAATGTGACGGGGAACCATTTAATTCCTCGGGAATATCTTGATCAGAATTATCACCAAAGAAGAAGTCATACCAGCCCGTTGAATTCCAGCCATAAGTGAAATAATTTTGCTGAATATCAAAGTAATGATGACAGAGGAAGTAGGAGCCTTGAACCTGATATATATGCAGAGTTATCCACCCCATTAATGAGATGGTGTGCAGGAGGAGATGATGTGTTACATCTCAAATTGTTCTTATTCTGCTTATACACAATGTGGACGCCAAATTCCTTCAATTGAACACCAGAATATAGAGTCATTGAAATGCTCATAGAGTCTCCAGGATCCAAGTAATTATCTCCTATTTCCCAATGGCATAGCCATGTGAGATCTTCATCATTATCTGGAATACCATGAATTATTGGACTGTATGTCCATCTCAGATCCTTGGTCTTATTTACCACTCTAACATGAAACTCATTCCAAAATATTTATTTCTCCTTGTACAATAAGCTATGCTGGCCTTTCCATAGATAACATATAAGTTTAAACCCTGAATGTCATGATTAGGCACATCAAAACTGATTGAGGACGACCCTTTAGCATTGTAGCTTAACCAGCTCACTTCCATGGACAGAAGTACTGAATATGCCAAATTCATAGAGGCCCTGCATATTATTCACAAATATACATCAGTTATATCTTGCTTCCCCTATTAGTGTGATAGGAGCAAGAAACTCATGTTTCTTAACCAAAAAGTTTCCTAGTTAAAAAAGGGCAGCCTGGTGCAAAACGCTTCCTAGTTGCCACATATAAATGGGGACTAGTAGGAGAGCATACCTGTATAGGACATTTCCATCTTGTAAGAGTCAGGTTGTTGTATATAGTGTCACTCAAGAACGTCAAGTTGGGTAAACCCAGAACGCTGATTAAGTCATCATCAAATAAAGAAATATATTTTAGCTGGAACATTTCCTGAACCTCAATTAGTTTGTTGCAAGAAAATTCAATGTTGTCAATATGTTTGGTAAATTTGATAACCGCTCAAGTGATCTGCATCCATGTAAACTCAAGGTTGTCACACTGGCTGGGATCTCTGGAAGATATTTAAGTTCTTCGCATTTATCTAACTCAAGTACCTGGAGACTGGTAAGCCCCTTGATGCTATCTGGTAAGCTATGAATTGGATTCTTACTTAAAAACAAGTTCTGCAGTGTGGAGAAATCACCAAGCTCCACTGGAATCAAATCACTAGATAGACCACATCCAATAAGACTTAAGGTTACTAATGCTGAGATACTGTAGTTAATAGGTTAACAATTCCAGGAGATTTTCTCGGGCTTGAGACTAAAGTGCACAGATCTAAACTCAGTAAATGCTTCTTACTTACAGAAGTGGAAACTTGATGGTTAGCAGTTCCACCGGCAGGCATCAAGCTCTAGCAATGAATGCATTTTACCCAGCTCTAATAAAGACCATACAATTTTTGAGCAACCATACAGAATAAGCTTCTCGAGGGAATGAAGATTACTAATACATCTGGGAAGCCTCCATAGACTTTGGCAGCCTCTTAGGTTCAAAATGTGGAGTCTCTTTAGTCCCCCAATCGATTTATCAATCTGAGTCAACCTAGTGCAGTACTTGAGAATTATCCTCTCAAGATTTGGGAGCTTTGAAAAGTCAGGGGTATAGGACAGACCTTCTGAATGACTCAGATTCAGAATCTTTAATGCACTGAGAAGCTGTAAGACAAAAAAAAAAACAAATCATAAGGGGCTTGTTACTCAAAAAAAATACATAAGAATGTTGAATCTTAGACGTGGAAGTGACTAAATTTATCTCCTAAAAGCAGACAAGTACATAAATGTAAACTGATTGCTAACATTCTGTAGACTAGGAAGTCACTTCAGAAACCAGATGTTCAGTCAGCTATGTTCTGCAGAACCAGTAGGCGGGATTATTAATAGAATATAACAACTTCCGCTATGGAGTTTGTGCTTAATTAATTTAATATTGTTTGCTAAATATATTTTGGTTTTAAAAAATAAAAGCTTAAGAGAGAGTGCCATATTTACCTTGTTTCCTTCAAAAAGATGATGCAACTTACTGTAGCTCATTTCCAGGGCCACCAGTTTCTCCATAGGTAAGCCATCAGGTAAACATTTATATGGAAATTTGTGCCAACACAACCACCTCAATGACTTTGGGAACTCCTTGTAATTTCCTTTAACCGTTAAATTGTCAAGTTGCAGCAGTCTTAATTTGTCCATACCAAAAAATGCATCAGTGTTAACGCTGTCCACCTTCTTTGATTTTCCATTTGATTCTATTGAGGAACCATAAAGGCTAACTTTACGAGGCTGTGGTTGCCTTGATTGATCATTTTGGCGTGACAGCCTTGTTTTCCTTATTAAGTAGGCACATTCCTGCAAGTACTCTTTTGCTGTTGGATGATATATAGAAGAATCTTGGTGGCTTATCTTTGTGTGCACAAGACCTAAGGTTCAGGCCTTGAATCATATCTGAAGCCTGATGAAAAGATTACTCATTAGTGAAAGATAGAACATAAAACTAGATTTGCGAAAGTAAATGTAACAGCAAAAATAATGGATCTTACATTTTTTTCTCTCAGAACTTTAAATGAGTCCTTGAAATGCCACAATCTACTCCGTCTTTCAGGATGCTTAGGTGATTCTTGGAGTATAATTTCTCGTCCCATATCTCTAACTAATGGATGCATCCTCAGTTTTCCATATTCATCAATTATCGACAAGAATCTATCTTGGAGATTCTGAATCCCAACCATTGAATAATATCCACATGCATCAAGTATAATGACAATATGGTCTACATTCTTTCCAAGAAAGAAGCAGGCAATGTCAAGGAATAGGCTTTTGTCATGATCATCTTGTATAAACTCAAAACTAATTTGCAGTTTCTTGGATAATTGACTAATAGGAATTACCTCTAGTTTCTTCAGTGTACTTTCCCATACATCTAAGCTTTTACAAGAGAGAGAAGAACCCAAAACTTGTAAAGCTAGAGGACATGCATCCAATACAGTATTCTATGATCCTTGTCAAGAACTTGGTGTAATTCTCAACTGGATGGTCTTGTCCGAATGCATGCCAACTAAATAGTTCAACTGATTCGCCTATATTCAGTTTCTGAACATGATCAATCAATTCAATTTTACAAGCCCTTAGTAACTCTATGTGCCGAGTTGTGATCACTATAATTTTACTACCTGAATAAAAGCAATCTCGCATTCCTATGATAGCAGTCCACTTCATCAACATCATCCAGCACAACGAGAACCCATTTACTATAAATATCACTTTTGATCTGATTGATTCCATCTTCAACACTTTGAATGTCAATTAGTCCATCGGTAGACTCGGAAAAATCTCTAACATTGTAGAGGAAGCTGCTTCTTTCAAAGTTAGAGTTAAATGCATATATATTTGGCGATTGTTGTCTTCCCTATACCACCCATACCACAAATGCCCCAAATACCAACATCGTCTGCTTTATGTTGCAACCACAAGCAAATATCGTTAACCCAAAAATTCATACCAATTAGGTAAGGAGCAACACTGAGGATTGAACGGTTTACTTTATTCTCAGTAACTTTCACAAGTTTCTCTATAAATCTCAACTCAGTCCTACAATGAAGATCAAAGTGGAACAAACAAAAACAGAAATGTTGGTTAGCTGGGTAATATCAAGTTAAAAGTCATATATATGTGTTAGGTTTGATAAACAGAGTAACTATGCCTGATAATTATGAATTTTTATACTTTCTTCTGAAACATACACAAAGATATGTGTATTGATTTGGCTACTCTACCAATGAGTATTTACTCAAGCTTTGGTTTACTATATCTGTTTTCACTGAAGTTAGTAATGTTTTCGGTTATTGGACTATTTCGTTGATGTAACTGTTTCCTTTAATTAGTTGCTATGTTTCCTTCACATACTTTTATTTGTTTTTCCTTTTCATACATACTTTTATTTGTTGTACTCGAGCCTAGGTCCTCCGGAAAAAGCCTCTCTACCTCCACGAGATAGAGATGAGTTTTGCGTACACTCTACCCTCCCCGAATCCAACCTGGGGTAATGTTGTTGTTGTTGTATGTGGGGAGTTGATCATTATAAACACTATGGGTGTGTTTGGTACGAAGGAAAATGTTTTCCATGTAAAATGTTTTCCTGGAAAACAAGTAGATTGTTGACTTATTTTCTTATCCTTTATAGGTGAGTAGAAAATATTTTTCGAAAAAGATTTTTTAGTGTTTGATTTATGAATGAAAAATATTTTTGAGAAAATATCTTTTATTTTTACTAGAGAGTAGAAAATTATTTTTGAATTGAAATTGAAAATACTTTTTAAAAGTAAACTTAAATCTTTTTTTCGGGGTGGGGCTGGCGTGCGGGGGGGGGGGGGGGTGTGAGATGGGGTAAAAAAATAAAAAATTGAAATTGAAAATATTTTTAAAAAACAAATTTAATTTTTTTTTTGGAGGGGGGTCGCGGGTAGGGGTGGGGTGAAAAAAATAAAAATTTGAAATTGGAAATATTTTTTAAAAACAAACTTAATTTTTTTATGGAGGGGGGTGGTAATGGGGCTGAGGGAGGGGGGGGTTAAAAATAAAATTTTGAAATTAAAAGTAAGGAGTGGGGTGGAGGTGAAAAATAAAATTTTAAAATTGAAAGTATTTTTTTAAAACAAACTTTAATTTTTTTATTTTTTTATGAGGGGGGGTGGGGGGGGGGGGGGGTCGAGGGGGTGAAAATAAAATTTTAAATTAGAAATATTTTTTAAAAAAAACTTAAATTTTTTTATTCAAGTTTTTGTCCCTTCCGTTCCTTGTTCAAGCGAGCATTGTGTATTAAATAGATTATTATTTGATGTTAAGCATGCCAAGGCCTAAAAATGAAAGTTCAATTGACAATCATCTATAGTTTAACAAGTGTTAGACACCCAATTTTGGACCTCCATAATATAAATTAATCATTTCGAGCTTCTTCAATTTGAAATGACTTAAAATAATTAGTTTTATAAAATTAAAAAAATTAAAAAATAAATATAGTTTTCAAGTTATTTTAAATAGTTTTGTCACTAGTTATGATTTTTAGATAATATATATGTTTTACATTATTATGTATATAATTAGTATATTTTATGAATATTCGAAAATCCTCTCAAAAGGATTTTGTTTTAATTAAATATTTGGTTAATTAGTTTAGTTATATAATAGTTTATATTCTAAATTATTTAGTTTATATTTGAGTTAATTATTTTATTTAGTTAAGATTAAGAATCTCATTAATTAGTTATATTAAATTCGTTCTACTTAATTATTAGTCGAATTTACTAATTTCATCAATTCGACTAAATTCTAAAGTTTGCTTGGCTATAAGTGAAATTCAGTTGGCCTAGTCTTAAATTCAAGTCTAGCCATTTCACTCCCCTTTATTACCTCATCCTTAAGGCCATTATTTTGGGCCTTTCTCACCAAAAGACTAATCCAGCAGCCCATTTGTTTTTCTTTAAAAATCTCAGGCTACATTTCTAACCCAAAACATGCCCATTTTACTCTTATTTCCAATTCCAAAGACCCACACAATTCCAACAATACCCGGCAACCATACAACATCAATACCAACGTGACCCGACCCCGCTTCTTCTTCCCAGCAGACGCGAAACCAGAAAATAACGAGCAACCCAGAAATCCAGCCCAGCGATCCAGCGAATCGACCCGAAGCGCATCCCTCTCCAATGTGTCGTGAGAAGAACGTTGGGAAAATCGTCCTTCATCATCCAACGTGTCGCAATCGCCTTGCCTTATCGTCCTTCTCAAGCAATCTAGAGGGTCAAATCAATTTACTGTTTGAATTTGTACTGTGCCAGCCGTCCCAATCTTATCCTTTCAAAGGGATTCGAATTTTGAATTCGAAAATCCCTTCAAAAATCCAATCCATTTTCCCCAACTTTTGGTACCTTCGTCTCCTCTATAAAAGCCACTCGTCATCTTTAGTTTTTTTTGGGAGATTTTAGTTGGAATTTGAGAGGAACACAAAGCTACTGGTCAAAGACTTGTATAAAACATTTGGAGAGAAAATTAGGAAAAAACGTTGAAAAAAGTAAGGCAAGAAAATTGAAGAAACTTTCATTCACTGGTATTAAGAGAAAAATAAATAGATATAGGATATGTAAGGAAGAACTAATCCTAGTCTAAGCTCTACTCCCCTGTTTTCGCTTGGCATAAACTTGCGAGAGGTCCCGAGATTTAGTCCATTTTTTTTTTACTATTCGCGTTTGAGTTTGTGCCTGTGCTCGTGTGGTGGAAGCCGTCTCTGTAGCTTCGTAGTTGTCCCGGTTGCTGCTCCAAAAAAGGTAACTTTGCCTCCTCTAACATTCTATTTTCAATATGGTTTGTTGTGTGTTCAATACTCGATATGAAGTTTGTTATTAAGAACATTTGGTTCCCTTGCTTTTAGACCTTTGCCTTAATACTGATTTCCTGTATTTTTTTTTTAGCAGTAGGCATGATTCAAGCATCAATGAAGTCACTTTAGTATTATTTGTTGGTCGTTATATTCATTAGCTTGGTTTTATATCTATGAAGCTAGCTAATTTGCTACTTGGTGTTGCTCGTATGTTTTAGCACTGATTTTCCTTACTTTGTTCTCATTAGTAAACCTCTTATCTTGTTAGTCTTGTTGTTCAAGCTCATAAAAATGATTAGGAGGTTATGGGATTTGCTTCAACAATTACCGAAGTAGTATCGTTATTGTTGTTATTTTTGCATATGTTTTCCAGTGAGCTTAGGACTATGTATATGTTTCACTTGATTGCTTTTCTTCCTTCACTTGTCCAATTTAAGTGAACTTGTTCTCTTCTCTGTTTTGAACATGTCCAGTTGCAGCTCTATGTTATTCATAATTTGTTATTTTTTTCTTTTCATTTTACACTAGTTAAGTCCTTATGCTGCTATTGATTCGAATTTAAGATAGATTATGTAGCCATCCTTTTGTATACGTGTTCGTCTTCTAGTACATTTACTTGCAATTTGAGCTTACTGTTGCCTACAATATTATTAAAAAGAGTATTAATTAAGATTATTATGTCCATTTGCTCCATTATCTTGTGAAATTTTATCTTCTCCATACTAATTCTTATCATACGTTGTGAATGAATGAACCTCATCGCATGAGTCCATTGGGATTCCGTCTCCTATTGCATTTCTCCTAAATTGGGCCAAACCCAAAATCCTCTCGAGTCTGCCTTGTTATGAAAGCTGAAGTGCAAGGCTGGAGACTGATGTATAGCTGCCCAGAAGTCCAAAAGGCAGGCTATATACACGTTATATACAGAGGAACATGCAAAATATATGCAGAATATACAATGATATACAAGTCGAATGCGGAAATATAAGCATAAATTCGAAATATAGGTGCTGGAAGTTGACGCAGGCTGTATACATTCGGTATACATCCCAAGATACAGGAAACGGGGCTAGTATATGAGTTGTATGCACTGATATACAACTTGTGTATACAAAAACGGGAATTGGTTTAAAGTCCAAAAAATCAGCATCTTTGGCCCAATGCTTCTGGGCAGTAATAGGCCCAAATTTGATTATTTCTTTTCCCTTTCTTATTTATTTTAGGAAAAATTACATAAGTGAAGGTTTTTTATTTAATAATTACCACTTTTAAGTATACTTTTAATTTATTACCATTTTTGTCAACTTTTAGCAATACTTAAACAATTTTGTTCTTTTAATCTTAGCAAAAGTGCTGCTATCCGCAACTTTTAGCAGTACTGTCATTCAACCAAATTGTTATATATGGTTAAAAGAATAATGTTGACAAATATCGTAAATATTTTTTAAAAAGAACACGCAAGTAATTTTCCCTTTATTTTATTGTATTTGACTAACACTTTAATTATCTTATAGTTTAATCTGATTAAATTCCCAAGGAGGGTCGTTTCATTTTTTTTTATTTTTTTTAAAATTAAAGTATATATATAATTTATTACTTTAGAAATATAATATTAGTCTTGTCAATACTTCAATTATTTCCCTTTAGAAAAATCCTCCTTTAGTTTCTTTCCCCTTAAAAAAATAATTAATAAAAATAAAAAATAAAAAATAAGGAATAAATGAGTTCTTTACTTAATTTCAAAATTAGTCAAAATCATTTTGGTCAAATCACCGGTCAACCGCGAGTTAGTGGCCATTCCAAGGGCCTAACACCTTCTCGGAATGTACATTGAACTTCGAACCCTTTTATTTTCAATTTATTTTATCTGTTTAAATCTTTTGAAAACCTTTGATTTTTCTTGATTTTTACTAAAAATTAAGTGGCGACTCTGTTCTTTTGGAAATTCAATTTCTCTTAAATCATAAGTTTAATCGATTTTTCGAAAACTCAGTCATTTTTCTTTTATATATTTTTCGAGTAAAACAGAAATGACGACTCTGCTGGGGACTTAATTAAGTTCTGACCATAAGATTTGACTTATTTGATTGATTATTATTAACTGTTGAATTGTTTATATGCGCTAAACGTGTTTAAATTTTTTATAACTGTCATTGCATTTCATGACATATTTTTTTGTATGTATAGTATATTAATGACGGTTTCTGCATAATTGTAGCAGGACTTTTTATACTCATCCCTTTTTCGAAAGGATCGGCGATTTATTGGTACGTCATGCGTCCAATGGTTGTCGTGAATTCCAGCCTAAGTTGTCCACTTGGGTTCCCGGTCTTTCAATGCCACTTTTAGTCAACTAGCATAGAGTGAAATCAAATCCCAAATTTAGCGCATTTTGAACTAAGTCGACCCAACACCCAAGGCGTGTTGGGCCCATTAGATACCCACCTTGTGTCTATTTGACCTATTTTGGTCAATAAAAGACAATCATGTTTATTTGTTTAAATTTGAAGGATATTTCCTTTTTTGAAAAATCATTGTCCTCTAGGGTAAGAGGTAGATTATAGCTTATTCTAGCCGAAGGAATAGCTTCACAAGCTACTAGTCCATCTAAAGGAGTCGACACTCGAAGATGACAAGAAGTTTAAGAACGAAGGTCCTTCCATTGAAGCATAGTTTAAGATTGTACCCCTGTGCGGGACTGATTATTTTGTATCCCATTTTTCCTACTATGTATCCCCATTCAGTTTATTTACAAAACATGTATAAATTTAAGTTTTGGGGGTAATGGAATATTTCAAATGACGTATACATCCCTCAAATCATTAGGCCTTCCCTTGACACAAAAGGGTCATATATCTGTTTAAAATACACAATAACTGTTAATGTGTTATAACTGTTTGTGTGATTATGTTGCTTTATTTGGAGATGTTCTAGCCTACTCTTTTGGAAATTTTCTAGAAATCCCTAAGCACAAATATCAAGTCACTATCAAAAGTGTGTCCAAATACTCTTCGAGTCTGTAGTTTCCCAACAAAATTCGAACTTCACTTTTCAAATGTTACTCTCTCATATCAGAAAAAGATTCACCGTCTCAAATCGAAAAGAGATTCAACGGTTGAACTACGTAGGACCTGAATTCTCCTCTGCGAGATACGTAGGCAACTTTTCAAGGTTCGGTCCCCATTTTTGAGAAATTTTATATTTTTAACTCTTACACAGAAATTAGAGTTACATCTCAGTCAAAAATCAGAAATATGACAATAAAAGATACAATCAACTTTGTCTCGACTCAAGTTGACCTTTCCGATTCACTAAGCTCAAAATCAAATAGACAAATTCATGTCTATTAAGTCTTTTCTATAGCTGTGGGCTAGTCTATCTTCAAGTGGAGCAACTCTTATGTGCTTGTGGTCATATGTGTGATATTTTGTATTATTTATCATCTACATAGACTAACACGTTTATCTTTTGAGTTATTTTTCTTTGTCAGGTACTTAGAACTGGTCAGTGTTGATAAGCTGACTGAACACCCTTATTTTACAAGATCTAAGGTTCCCAAAGATTCCTTCCCTGATCAAAGTTTGCAAAAAGAAAAGACAATAATGGGTGATAACAATGACGAGATTGGCTTGATTGATGTTGTCGTGTCTCAGCCCGTCGCCACTAATCAAAATGAATTAATTATGCAGTTGATGCAACAGATCACCGAGATAAGGGTCGAAATGCAGAGAATGCAAGATCTTCCTAATTCGGTTTTTGCTTTTAATACTCTAGGAGATAGGAGACCTTCATTCTAATTTCCTCCTTCGAACGCGGAACAGGCTCAGAACCCTCCCTCCAATCCCGATCAGAATCCCTCAACCATCGACCCAACCGCCCAAAATCCCCATCAGGACTTCGTCTCTTACCAAGCACCACCTCCTCCTCAAGGTACCAACCCCCAAACCTTTCCTTCTCATCAAAATACCAACTCACAAACTTGCCCTCTCCCTCAAAATCAAAATGTCAACAATCCGCAAGCATTCCCCCATCACCATAATCAACATACCAACCCCCAGACTTTCCCCCAAAATTACCAAGTCACTCAAAATACCCAGAGTCCCTCCATTGCTCCGCCATTACCTCAAAAGACTACTTTTCAAATCCCAATTCCAAATGAACCCTATGCCAACTGTTTCGAGCTTGTTCACTATGAGGAACAAGAGAGAGAGTGAAAGTCAAAGGAAGAGGCAGTCAAGCTAAATATGAAAGAAGAGATCAGGAAAGCCATGAAGGAGCTGCATTATATTCCTGAAGTTGATGGGTTGAGTTATGTGGATCTGTGCATCCATCCGAATTCGGACCTCCCCAAAGGGTTTAAAGTGCCAAAATTTGACACTTTCGGAGGAACAGGGAATCCCTTGGCACACCTGAGGGCCTACTGTGACCAGCTCGTGGGAGTTGGAAGGAATGAAGCTTTATTAATGCGGCATTTTAGCCGAAGTTTGAACGGAGAAACTTTAGAATGGTTTACCTCCCATGAGACAAAACAGTGGTTTAACTGGAATGCACAAGCTAAAGATTTTGTAGAACAATTCGCCTACAATGTGGAGATCGTTCCTGATCGCTATTCTTTGGAGAGAATTAAAAAGAAATCCACTGAAAGCTATCGTGAATATGTGTATAGGTGGAGGAAAGAGGCCGCTCGGGTTCGACCTCCCATGTATGAGAAGGAGATCGTTGAAGTGTTCATACGCATTCAAGAGACAGAGTATTATGACAGGATAATGTTGCTCATTGGAGCAAAATTTGTGGAGATAGTCAAGGTAGGTAAGGCTATCGAAGATGGGATTAAAACTGGAAAGATTTCTCGCATTGCCACCCCAACCAAATCTTCAGGACTGCTGAAAAAGAAGAGAGAGGATGTGTCTTCTATTTCCTACACATCTGATGGAAAAAGGACACTTCAGAAAATCCTCACCTTACAAAGGTCATCCTCGAGCTTCACAAAATTCATATCCATCTTGTTATACTCAATCAAGTTATCAAACTCCACCACCGAGTTACCAAATTTTATCTCCTAATTACCAAACTCCACCAGTAAGTTACCAAATTCCATCTCTTGTTTACCAGACTCCATCTCCACATTACCAAAATACCCATCCATATTACCAAGCTCCAATAGTTAATTGTTCAAATATCAATCAAGTTATCAAATTCCACTCCCGTACTACCAAAATATCTCTCCTAGCTACCGAGCTCCACAATACCCAAATTTCCAAACGCAAGTACCAACTCACCAAAATCCTCCAAACTACCGTCAAGTACCTTCACATCCTGGAAATAATTACAATCCTCCTTGTGAGAAGAGACCTTCTAGAGTCTTTACTCCTTTGGTTGAGAGCCGAACATAACTTTTTGGGAGATTGAAATCGGTTGGCCTGATACAAACAATTGATCCAAAAAATATCAATGTCAACTCTAAGCTTTATAGACCCGATTTTCACTGTGCTTACCATTCAGGAGGTGCTGGGCATATTACTGAGGATTGTATCAACTTGAAGCATAAAATTCAAGACTTGATAGATCAAAAGGTCGTCACTCTTCAGACTGCCACTCCTAATGTCAATAGTAACCTCATGCCGAATCATTGAGGGGTAACTATTAATATGGTTGAAGTCGAAGAAGATTTGAATGTGAATAAAGTTATAATCTCAGCCAACCTTGGAAAGCTTGAGAAAGTTGTAGCCTCTCCAACAAAAAGAGAGAAATTCAAATTTGTGATCATGTCACCTCATCAAGCTTTTGCTTTAGTGCCGAAGGAGGGTCAGAACAAGCAGAGGGTCGATCAAGCTTTTCCAAAATCATTGCCTCACTTATATCAGCCTTTTCCAATGCAAAATGGTCTAGGGGAAGGAATAAAAAATTGGCTCAAAGAGGGTGATATAGTGCTTAAAGAGATGATCGAGACACCAATCATACTAGACAGCGAGTCAAAAGAGCAAATGCTTAATTGGGCGTCCCCTTCGTTCTTGACTCCTGGCTCATCTTGGTAGACATAGACATTTTTTATGTTATTTATAAAATTGGTCCTATTCCGAATGAGGCTCAAGACCCATCATTTATTTTATTTTTGTCTCACTATGTTTTAATCTCCCTCCTTATATTTTTTTTTAAAAAAAAGCAAAATGATTTATCGTCATGGCCAAATTCTTATTTTCTTATTTTCAAATGAAAAACTTCTTTATTGCGAAAATTTTGCTTTTCTTGCTTTATATTTACTACCTAACAATATCTATCTATGATTTCAGCGAAAATATTGTCAAATCTGTTAATATCATGTCATGTCACAAGCTGAATGAACAAAATGGGGTAGATGCGAAGGAATTTGAGGACTACAATGAGAAGATCACGGTACCAAACACCTGGTTGAGGAGTTCAGATAGTTCGAAATTCATGAAGAGCCGAATTTAGAAGAGATCGAAATAGTGAATCGAGAAAATGATAAATGCATCAAAGAAATCAAAATTGGTGCCTATATGAAAAAAGCACAAGAAAGTGAACTCATCAGTTTGCTTAGAAAACACATTGATGCATTTGTTTGATGATGTTACCTGGTTGAGCATGAACATTGGATCTCACAAGTCACCAATCTACTTAAATGTTGTAAAAAGATAGAATGTTTGAAGACTCGATTTTTATCTTTTCCTTGCAATCGCTTTTATTTGCTTGTAATCGTTTATGTTTAGAATTTATCCCTTTGTAATGAATTACGTCTGACCTGAATTCTTAAGAATGAGATACGTATGCGGCCTATATCGGCCTTGGTCACCCCTTTATCCTTTTTAATGCTTCATTTTGTACTTGAACTACATTTGACCTGAATTCTCAAGAATGAGATACGTATTCGGCCTATGTCGGCCTCGGTCATTTCCTCGTTTAATTTCCTATTTCTGTTAATCCGTGAGAGGGAACTACGTTTGACCTGATTCCTGCTCCAACGGGATACGTAAGCGCCACAACGGTTCGGTCTTATATCCCATAAGATTTCTATTTTCTTTTACAATAGAAATTGGGACAGAATTTTTGAGAAAGACTCAAAAATTCTCAAGAAGAAGATCTCTATACATTGAGAGTTGCAACTGGGACAAAATTTTTGAGAGGGTCTCAAAAATTCTACGAGTCATATATCGATAGTTGGAGATACTCCAAGACATCTAACTGGACAAATTTTTAGAATGACCTCAAAAATTTCTTCAATCATCACTAGAAGTTTGTAGTCAATTTTGAATATTTGGAGCATGATTAGAAGTTTAAAACTAACTTCAAATGATCTCTGACATCGTTAAAGTTCATAGTTAACTCCAACAATCTCCTGAATCGTTGGATTTCAGAGTCAACTACAAAACTTCCCGATTATATTAGATTTCCGAAGAAATATGCCAAAAATTTCCCAAGCTTTAAAGATTTTTGAATTCTCTAGAACAAGATAGGGGACACACCAAAGTTTCGAACTAATGACGTTCATTTAAGTTTGACGTGACATGACGCTTGACAGTGATCTTTTTCAATTACAACTTTTTGAAAAAAAAAATTCTTAAAGATTTTGTCTATATGTTTGAAATATTTTTGCGTAAAATGTTTTGCCTTGTCTATCGAGAAGCAAGAGATTAGAGCGATCAACTGAAGATAGCAAGACAAGGAGCAAGCAATTGAAGAAGGTAATATAGATCAGTTTGTTTTAAAAAAATAACAATTTTTCTGTGGATGCAGGTCTATAAGATTGCCTCAAGTTCATCATATTTCTCCATTCAACGAATATAGAGAAGTTAAAAGGGCGAGGAACTCCCCAAAATTGACAACATTTCTATGAATGCAGGAAATTCATTGAAGTTTTTCCGAGGAAAGAGAAAGAGTTTAAAATACGAGCAACAACACCTCGTTTAAATTCCCAGCAAAGCTTAAGTCACAACGAAAACAAAATGTTCAAAATGGGAACAAGTGAAAACATCACTCTCGACATATAAAAGCATCTTCGATGACATGAGATTATATTTTTCAGCATTAAGAACATTTGAAGAATATGCATGAATTCTGTCGATATCAGACGCGGAAATGTGAACTACCCAGAGGGACATCGTCTTTACCACTCGGATGGACATTTCTAGAGTATTATCAAATGAGATAGTACCATCACCCAGAGGGACATCATTGTTATTTTATCAATAGAATATTATCATCCTACCGACGGATCTTCATTATCATTATCCTACCAATGGATCATCAACGTTATCCTACCAAGGGATCAACATTGTCCTACCGACGGATCTTCATCTTCATCAACATCATTATACCGATGGATCTTCATTATCATTTATCCTACTAATGGATGAGCATTATGTTACCAACGGATCATCATCATTATCCTACCAATGGATCAACATTGTCCTATCAACAGATCTTTATCATCATCATCCCCCCGACGGATCTTTATTATCATCATCCTACCAATATATATTCATCAGTATTATCCTATCAGTGGATCATGTTAATAATCATTTTATCTACGAAGCATTATCATTCTATCGATGGAGTATCATTAACATCATCATCCTATCGATGAAGCAACATCATCATCATGTCATTATAATTATCCTACCAATGGATCATTATTATTCTACCAATAGATCGTCGACTCTATCTTACCAATGGATCAACATTATCCTACCAATGGATCATCAACATCTATATTATCCTACCGACGGATCTTCATTGTCATTATCCTACCAATTGAGCATCATCATCATCCTATCGATGGAGTAGTAAAATCATCCTATCATTATTATCATCTTATCAACGAAGAATCATTATCCTACCAAGGGAGTATCAACATCATCATCCTATCGATGGAACATCATTATCATCTTATCATATGGCAGCATCATCCTACCAATTGATCAACATCATCCTACTAATGAATTATCGTCATTTTACTAATGAAAAATCATCATCAGTATTTTCATTTGCAAAAATGTCATCAAGAGAGCCATCAACATATTACATCAGTCTATTTCTTATTACTTCATATCAAAAGAAGAATGCATTGACGAATTATATTGCAAATATGAGATATAAGAATTATATGCTCAACGCCAAATTGAAGGAAAACTGACATCAATTATTTGAGGGAGCAACTAAGTGTCCACATGGTAAAAGACATTATCTCCCCATTTGAATTACATTTTTTATGCTAATGAGTTTTATCTCAGTCTTTATCGAGAGCATCCGAGAGGATGAATTCTCAAAACAAACCACAGGTGCAAACGGCATTAGAAGGGATGCAGCACAATGTGAAATTTTTATTAGCGGCGAACTGGGACATAGTCCAAAGTGGGATACCAAACTCTTAGGATGCGAGCAGAAGAGCGACTTACACCACAATCAAACCACACCCCTATCAGAAGGCATGTGGGTTCTCTTTAGGTTTATCGGTTTCATTTTCGTATCTGAAAATTTTGGTTTTCATCGGAGGCAACTTCTGATCCAAGTGACAATGCATCAAGAGCTTTGAAAACTATGTCCGTGTAAGTTCTTACTTATGGATGTGAAGAGCTTTGCATTCATGGCTAAGAGATTGCAAGCCTTTTTTCATACTCGACTTATTTGTCACTCTTCCAGAACCAAAGGTTATCTAGCATAATAGATTTCCTTTTCAATCGATTGAGTCGAACTACAAACAGCTTGATTCCTTAGGTTGGGGGATATGTAGGCGGGATCAATGTCGAAAACTTGGCTGTATTCCAACATTCACTCTCAAATCTTATTTCCAGGCATTTCGATCTCTTCATAATTCGATATCGGGATAGCTTTTAAACTCTTTCAAAATCGTGCGTCAAATCAAGCGTATCCAACTATAAGTGGCCTGAATTCTCATATAGCCTGAGATATGTAGGAAACCTACTCTCGGGGTTCGGCTACGATTCCTAAAGTCCGTACCAAAGTTCCTTTTTTGAAGGACGAATCTGTGGTCGATCAAAATTGGACTCGTCAATTTCATTTGCCTCGAATTTCTTTCATCAATCCAAGTCAAACGAGGACAATTGTTGACACCCAATTTTGGACCTCCACAATATAAATTAATCATTTCGAGCTTTTTCAATTTCAAGCGATTTTACATAATTAGTTTTATAAAAAAATAAAATAAAATATAGATTTCAAGTTATTTTAAATAGTTTTGTCACTTGTTATGATTTTTAGATAATATATATGTTTTACATTATTATGTATATAATTAGTATATTTTATAAATATACGAAAATCGTCTCAAAAGGATTTGGTTTTAATTAAATATTTGGTTAATTAGTTTAGATATATAATAGTTTATATTCTAAATTATTTAGTTTATATTTGAGTTAATTATTTTATTTAGTTAAGATTAAGAAGCTCATTAATTAGTTATATTAAATTCGTTCTACTTAATTATTAGTCGAATTTGCTAATTTCATCAATTCGACTAAATTCTTAAGTTTGATTGGCTATAAGTGAAATTCAGTTGGCCTAGTATTAAATTCAAGTCTAGCCATTTCACTCCCCTTTATTACCTCATCCTTAAGGCCATTATTTTGGGCCTTTCTCACCAAAAGACTAATCCAGCAGCCTATTTGTTTTTCTTTAAAAATCTCAGGCTACATTTCTAACCCAAAACATGCCCATTTTACTCTTATTTCCAATTCCAAAGACCCACACAATTCCAGCAATACCTGACAACCATACCACATCAATACCAACGTGACCCGACCCCGCTTCTTCTTCCCAGCAGACGCGAAACCAGAAAATAACGAGCAACCCAGAAATCCAGCCCAGCGATCCAGCGAATCGACCTGAAGTGCGTCCCTCTCCAATGTGTCGTGAGAAGAACGTTGGGAAAATCATCCTTCATCATCCAACGTGTTGCAATCGCCTTGCCTTATTGTCCTTCTCAAGAAATTTAGCGGGTCAAATCAATTTACTGTTTGAATTTATACTATGCCAGCCGTCCCAATCTTATCCTTTCAAAGGGATTTGAATTTCGAATTCGAAAATCCCTTCAAAAATCCAATTCGTTTTCCCCCTATTTTGGTACCTTCGTCTCCTTTATAAAAGCCACTCATCATCTTTAGTTTTTTTTTGGAGATTTTAGTTGGAATTTGATAGGAACACAAAGCTACTGGTCAAAGACTTGTATAAAACATTTGGAGAGAAAATTAGGAAAAAACGTTGAAAAAAGTAAGGCAAGAAAATTAAAGAAACTTTCATTCATTGGTATTAAGAGAAAAATAAATAGATATAGGATATGTAAGGAAGAACTAATCCTAGTCTAAGCTCTACTCCCCTGTTTTCGTTTGGCATAAACTTGCGAGAGGTCCCTAGATTTAGTCCATTTTTTTTTACTATTCGCGTTTGAGTTTGTGCCTGTGCTCGTGTGGTGGAAGTCGTCTCTGTAGCTTCGTAGTTGTCCCGATTGTTGCTCTTAAAAAGGTAACTTCGCCTCCTGTAACATTCTATTTTCAATATGGTGTGTTGTGTGTTCGATACTCGATATGAAGTTTGTTATTAAGAACGTTTGGTTCCCTTGCTTTTAGACCTTTGCTTTAATACTGATTTCCTGTTTTTTTTTTTTTGCAGTAGGCATGATTCAAGCATCAATGAAGTCACTTTAGTATTATTTGTTGGTCGTTATATTCATTAGCTTGGTTTTATATCTATGAAGCTAGCTAATTTGCTACTTGGTGTTGCCCGTATGTTTTAGCACTGATTTTCCTTACTGTTCTCATTAGTAAACCTCTTATCTTGTTAGTCTTGTTGTTCAAGCTCATAAAAATGATTAGGAGGTTATGGGATTTACTTCAACAATTGCCGAAGTAGTATCGTTATTGTTGTTATTTTTGCATATGTTTTCCAGTGAGCTTAGGACTATGTATATGTTTCACTTGATTGCTTTTCTTTTTTCACTTGTCCAATTTAAGTGAACTTGTTCTCTTCTCTGTTTTGAACATGTCCAGTTGCAGCTCTATGTTATTCATAATTTTTTATTTTACTTGTTCTCTTCTCTGTTTTGAACATGTCCAGTTGCAGCTCTATGTTATTCATAATTTTTTATTTTTTTCTTTTCATTTTACACTTGTTAAGTCTTTATGCTGCTATTGATTCGAATTTAAGACAGATTATGTAGCCATCCTTTTGTATACGTGTTCGTCTTCTAGTACATTTACTTGCAATTTGAGCTTACTGTTGCCTACAATATTATTAAAAAGAGTATTAATTAAGATTATTATGTCCATTTGCTCCATTATCTTGTGAAATCTTAGCTTGTCCATACTAATTCTTATCATACGTTGTGCATGAATGAACCTTATCCCATGAGTCCATTGAGATTCCGTCTCCTATTGCATTTCTCCTAAATTGGGCCAAACCCAAAATCCTCTTGAGTCTGCCTTGTTATGAAAGCTGAAGTGCAAGGCTGGAGACTGATGTATAGCTGCCCAGAAGTCCAAAAGGCAGGTTGTATACACGTTATATACAGAGGAACATGCAAAATATATGCAGAATATACAATGATATACCGGTCGAATGCGGAAATATAAGCATAAATTCAAAATATAGGTGCTGGAAGTTGACGCGGGCTATATACATTCGGTATACATCCCAAGATACAAAAGACGGGGCTGGTATACAAGTTGTATGCACTGATATACAACTTGTGTATACAAACGTGGGAATTGGTTTAAAGTCCAAAAAATCAGCATCTTTGGCCCAATGCTTTTGGGCAGTAATAGGCCCAAATTCGATTCTTTCTTTTCCCTCTCTTATTTATTTTATTGTATTTGACTAACACTTTAATTATCTTATAGTTTAATCTGATTAAATTCCCAAGGAGGGTCGTTTCATTTTTTTATTTTTTAAAAAAATTAAAGTATATATATAATTTATTACTTTAGAAATATAATATTAGTCTTGTCAATACTTCAATTATTTCCCTTTAGAAAAATCCTCCTTTAGTTTATTCTCCTTTAAAAAATAGTTAATAAAAAATAAAAAATAAATAAATAAGGAATAAATGAGGTATTTACTTAATTTCAAAATTAGTCAAAATCATTTTGGTGAAATAGCCGATCAACCGCGAGTTAGCGGGCATTCCGAGGGCCTAACACCTTCTCGGAATGTACATTGAACTTCGAACCCTTTTATTTTGAATTGATTTTATCTGTTTAAATCTTTTGAAAACCTTTGATTCTTTCTTGATTTTTACTAAAAATTAACTGGCAACTCTGTTCTTTTGGAAATTCGATTTCTCTTAAATCATAAGTTTAATCGATTTTTTGAAAACTTAGTCATTTTTCTTTTATATATTTTTCGAGTAAAACAACAAGCGATCATTATTTTGTTTAAAAGTGTTACATAATATAGTAGGTATAAATAGTATACCTTCCATATATAGCTAACTTAATTATAGGAGGATATTCTTACTTGATTTACTTTGATTCACTCCTTTCGTAGAAACATATGTATTTGTATAAATATCATGTCTTGACGAATAGAAAGGCACAAGTCATTCTCCATATTGTGTGAATTACATGGTATCAGAGCTAATGTTTGAGGTGGGATTGTGGCTTCGCTGAAAGTCACTGTCACTTCGCCGGAAGCTATTGTGGCTTCGGGGAAGTAGTTGAGAGTCCTATCTTTCTGTTTCACTTTTGAATATGCACACCATTTCTATGATTGAGAAATTAATTGTCTTAGTGTATGGAATCCATTTTATGGTACCTAGGTCTGTATTGAAATTCTGAAATCTGAAGCTTGATTATCTGTCATTCTTGAGTAAAGCTGGTGCTTCAAAATTCTGGAAATTCAAGAGGGTGCTAAGATTTTTTGTTGGAGTTCTGTTTGTGAACTCAAATCTGAAATTTGAGTAATTCTGGAGTTTGATAAGGTTATTTTGTCAGAACTCGAAACTTTCAAACGGAGTATCAAAAAAGACGACCTATCCATCCTTCAATTTTTGGGCTGCTTTCCAAAAAATATATTGGCTTCTCTAACATTGATGTCTTTTCCGGTCAACATCCCCTTCATAGTGGTCTCGGAGACTTTCGATTAGATTTGGTTAGTCATTTTATTTTGATGATTGTATTGTCTGTTTTTTTTTTTTTGGAATTATAGTTTATTTGGGACTTGTTTGTTTCTCTATCAGTTCATTTTGATACAATGAGTGTTTTGTTGGGAATATGACTAATTGTAATCAGGGAACTCAAAGGTCTAATAAAATGATTTTGATTTTCGTAATAGAGTTTGTTGAATTTTCTTGATATAAAAAATTATTGAAGGAATCCGCTTCAATTAATGCCTTTGAATCATATAAAAACATGTCTTATCACCTCTTCAAATAAATGAGTGATTGATTCAGGTGCCTTAAATTACATGATCGATAATCCTAACATTTTTACTAGCTTTCGGTCACATAAAACGCCTTCTCTGGTTACGTAGCTGATGGATAGACTTGTAAAATGCTAGATATGAGACTATTAAACCAACATCCACTATTACCTTGTCATCTGTATTAAGTCTACCAAAGTTGGCCTTCAATTTGATTTCTGATAGCAAAGTTACTAGAGACCTTAATTATTATATTTCATTATTTTTGAATCATTGTTTGTTTCCTATGGTCATTTATCCTCTACATCTAGATATTTGATTGTTTCTCTAGACTCGGCCGTTGTTCCCAAGATAGTTAAGGAAGTCTTGAGTCACACTAGATGGTATGATGCAATGCTTGAGAAGATACATGCACTAGAATAGAATCACACTTGGGACTTGGTGGGTTTACCAAAAGGAAAGAAGACAGTGGGATGCAAATGGGTCTTTGAGGTCAAAGTTAATCCAGATGGCTATATGGATAGACTGAAGGTTCGACTAGTGACTAAAGGGTATGCTCAGACTTATGAGGTGGATTATTCAGACACAATTTCTCTGGTGGCTAAACTCACTTTCGTTCGCTTATTTATTTCCTTAGATGCGTCTAAGAATTGGTCATTGCACCTACTAGATATCAAGAATGTATTTTTTTATGGTGATCTCCAAGAAAAAAATATGTATGGAGTAACCACTTGGATTTGTTGCTCAGGGGCAGTATGAAAAATTTTGTCACCTAAAGAAATCTTTGTATGGTCTGAAACAAAGCCCTGTACTTGATTTGGAAAATTTAGTGCAGTAATTCAGAAATTTGGGTTGAAAAAGAGCATGTGTGACCACTCAGTCTTTTATAAACAATCAACAATTGGCATTATTCGTCTTATAGCATATGTTGATGACATTGTCATTGGAGGAAGTGGTTATTCGAGGATCTCTTCACTCAAGTCATTGTTGCATACTAAATTCCACACAAGAGACTTAAGACAACTAAAATATTTTTTGGGAGTATAAGTAACTAGAAGGAAGAATGGAATCTTTCTATCTTAGAGAAAGTATATCCTTGACCTACTCGCGGAAACTAAAAAATCAGCAGCCAAACTTTGTAGTACTTCAATGGTCCCTAATGTGCATTTGACCCGAGATGATGACATCCCCTTTGATGATCTAGAGAGATATATGAGGTTAGTAGGGAAATTAAACTATTTCACACTGTAACTCGTTCAAATATTGCTTTTGCAGTGAGCATTGTTAAACGATTCATATATGCACCTACAATCAAACATTGGGAAGCCTTGGATCAAATCCTATGCTACTTGGAAAAATCCCTATGACTTGGCATTTTATATGGTAATCACAAACATAATCACATTGAGTGCTTTGTTGATGCTGATTGGGTTGGATGTAAAACCAATAGATGATTTACTACTGGTTATTGTGTCTCTGTTGGTGGTAATTTGGTGTCATGGAGAAGTAAGAAATAAGGTATTGTATCCCGATTCAGTACAAAATCTGAGTATAGAGCTATGATGCAATCCACATGTGAGATCATGCGTATACATCACATATTGACAGAAATTGGAATGAGACATTTTACACTAGCTAAACTCTAGTGTGATAATCAAGTTGTTCTTCATATTGCCTCAAACCCCGTGTATCACGAAAGAAAAAAGCATATCGAGGTAGACTATCACTTTATTTATGAGAAGATCCAAGATAACTTAATTTCCACCTGCTATGTAAAGACAAAAGAGTAACTAGTTGATTTGTTCACAAAGGCGTTAAATGGAGCTCTGGTTAGTTATCTTTGTAATAATGATCATGCCCAGTTTGAGAGGGAGTGTTACATAATATAATAGGTGCAAATATTATATCTTCCATATAGAGCTAAATTATAGGAGTAGATTCTTAGTTGATTTCTTTGATTTACTTAGATTAGTTTCCTTTCATAGACACATATATATTTGTATAATATCTTGTCTTGATGACTAGAAAGACACAAGTCATTCTCCATATTGTGTGAATTACAAAAAGCAAAAGTCCAAGTTTCACTCCCTGTAAGCTTCCTACTTTTTATTTGTTTCGTCCAGAAGATGTATCCATACTTTTTGGGTATGTTTGGTTGGCCTTAAATGTTTGGAAAATGTTTTCAAAATCAATTCATTTTCCTCAAATTTAAGGAAAGTGACTTTCCTTTCAAAATTAAGGAAAACATTTTCCAAAATTCTACTTCATCCTTTGATTTTTTTTCTTTCCCTACCCATACACCGTACCCAACCCTCCCCATTCAAAAAAAAGTTTTTTTTGTTTAAATTTTCTTATTTTTAAATTTCAAATATATTTTTATCTCTACTACCAAACTAGCCCCCCTCCCCCAAACAAAAAAATGAAAAATTTAAATACTATTTTTGAATTTTTTCAAATTTTAAGATTTTTTTACCTCACCCAATCCCTACCACCCCTACTCCCCCCCCCCCCCCCCCACCAAAAAAAAAAAATTGCATTTGAAAAATATTTCAATTTTTTTAATTTTTTACGTCACTCCCCCTACCACCCCCACCCTGCAAACCCCCTCCCCTGTCACCCCCGTCAATTTTTTTAAAAATATTACAATTTTTTTAAAAAAAAAAATTACACCACCCCCACCCTATCCCCCCCTCCCCCGCCACCCCGCACCCAAGCCATTCCCATCAAAACTTTTCTTTTTAAAAAAATTGCTTTTGAAAAATATTTCAAATTTTTTAAAAAATCATTTTTTTATGCCACCTCGACCCCTACTCCCCCCCCCCCCCCCACACCCCGTGGCCCCAGGTCATCCCCGTCAATTTGTTTTTTTAAGGAAAATATTGTTTTTGGAAAATATTTCAAATTTAAAAGTTTTTCATTTTTATGACACCCCTCTCCTGCCACCTCCACCCAGGCTATTCCCGTCAAAAATATTTTAAGAAAAAATTGTTTTGAAAAATATTTCAAATTTAAAATAATTTCATTTTTTATGTCAACCCACCCCTACCCCCGGCCACCCCACCCAGGCCATTCTCGTAAAAAAAGTTAAGAAAAAATTGCTTTTGAAAAATTTTTCAATTTTTTTCATTTTTTATGCCACCTCCACCCCCACCCCCACCCCCATCTAGGCCACCTCAATCAAAATAAAATTAAAAATTATTTTTGAAAAATATTTCAAATTTTAAAAAATTTCATTTTCTACACCACCCCTACCCCCCCCCCCCCCCCCAAAGCTCCCCATTTGCTTTCCAACATCGAGTGGTTCCACATAGTAGAAAACTGGCAATATAGCATGTCCTCCTGTTTTCAAGAATCATGACAAGCTCATCAAGGCACCAACTAGATGTTGCATAATTTTTTGATAAGATGATAATTGAACTCTTTGAGCTATGAATTGCTTTATCCAATTCAGATTTAATATCTTCCCCTCTTTCAATTTCATTGTCATCTCTAAATGTTCGATAACCCTCATCCACCAAAGCTTTGTAAAGCTGATCAGTGAAAGTCTTACGAGTATACTCACCTCTAAAACTCATGAACACATCGTACATACAACGGGACCTGACATTTGAGGTTTCCTCAACTCTCGAAGCTTCCATTGCAGGAAGAGTAGTACGATGTTGAGATCACTAGTGCTCAAAAAGATAAGTCTCTTCTAGAAACTTTATCTTCAATGTTCCGCTACTCTGGATATATGGAGGTTATTGTTTTACTTTTAATATTATTGAGCACTAGTCCAAAAGACCACTTGGCCTACCCAACTTATTGGAATGGAACATATACAGGGAAGTTTAGCAATTGACTTGGAAGTCTCCATTTTATGATTTAGCGGTTATAAAAGTTATTCATATATACCTCTATTTTTATATAAATAAATCAGATATCTTTTTTATCTAACCAAAGTGAATAAATTATTTTATTTTAAAATTATTTAAAAGAATCCATTATCTATGTAGGTGTATATTTAATCCTTCTCACATGTGAATTGTTTTGACTTTTTTTATTCTAATTTAAATTTATTATTTTGATGGTCAAATTTAATTTTTTATTTATTTTCTTATAAAATTTATCATAAATGTTCAATTTTTTTAGCAGATATAAAAATATTACAATATAGCTGCAAGAAAATTAATTTTAAATATTTTTCTTACTTTCTTCTATTTTCATTCATACTTCTTTCTTTTTACTTCTCACACTTTACACTAAATAATGAAAGAAAAAAAATTAAATAAGAATAAGAAACTCAAATAATGATAAGCAAATAGATCTAGAAGGAAAATATTTAAAATTCAAATTAGTCGTTCAATCAAAGAAGTAAAAAAAAAAAACAAAATTAATATATGTGAGATGGATCAAATATACCCTGAACTTGTGAAAAAGGTAATATATACCCCTATATGGATTATTTTTATAAAAAAACTAAAATTTATTTAAAACTTCAACACTCAAGAACTCTCAAGAAACACCAAGTTCCTCCTTCGATATTCCTCATTAAGTTTTGTCATTAAGGTATGTAGGACTTCAATGAGAATTTTTTTTTATCATCATGTCCAAAACTCCTAACTTTTCGTGAATTAAATTCCATAGTTAGGATTATAAATCCACTTTCAAATTCACCATTTTTATGATCCAATTGCATGATTTCTTATATCAATTACTGATATTTATAGATTATTGACTATTGTATTTCCTTTTTATGCTTAGCAATATTTTTCATTGTCATCCTTATTAGTTCTTAACATGATTTTGTTAATGATTTTTGAAGCTTATATTTTAAAGCATGATTTGAGAGACTTTATGTTATAATGAAAGTTATTTTGAGAATCTACAAGTTAAGTATGTTCTAGAAAATTTTCTCATAATTTGAAAGATATGTTTTAGAATGAAACTTCAGCATATGATTTTAGAAAGAAAGATTTATGCTTAGTCTCACAAATATGAGCATAGTCTCATAGCATGGTATGTTTTAGAAAGAAGTTTTTGGACAAGACTCGTGATAAGTTTCTAGATAAGCTTAAATAGATATTTTATGAGCTATATATGTAGATAGTATATTTTGAGAGTAGTATATCTAGCACAGAGCAAATGAAGGTTCTAGATAGCCCAAGTTCTAGAACTGAATGCATTCCACTGTAGAATTATGTTTCACCGCAATGTCGATTGATTATTTGGACCTGAGAGGCTCAGATTAGTGAAACTGCATATAGATAGATAGATTTTATACCCTGACAAGGTATATGGAACCCTTCCAACTAGGGCGTTTGTTTGTGCATCATGCGCTCACATGGTGTATATCAGTTAAGAGAAACTCCCACCTAAAGTATTTAACTTCATTTTTATATTTTACTTGATATAATTATGTTAAGAGAAACTCTGACCTAAAATATTTAACTTCATTTTTATATTTTACTTGATATAATTATTATAAGATTTCAGATAACATGATTTCAGATAACACAATTTCGGATGATATGATTTTCAGATATGCATCCTTTCAGATAGCATGATTTTCAAATATGCATCCTTTCAAATATGATTTCAAAAATTATGATCTCATTTACTCATTTTTTTGAAAAATATTTATTTATGGTCTTTTACTACATTCTTCCTTAGTTGATATTTACATATAATTGAAAGAGTCATCATGATCCCTTTCAAAACTTATGATATAGATATGAATTCAACTATTTAGTTTTGATCCTACATTCTCAGTACCTTCCCTCTATTGATTGCGTTCCTCTTATGTGCTACATTTTTTCATGTGATGTAGATGCGAGTGATTGTTCTCATGTTAGTGGACAGAGAGTAGCACTTCATAGTTCAGCAGTTGGTAAGTCCTCCTTATTAAGGGACATGACTTGTTTTTTGGCTAGTTGTGAACCTTGTCCCGGCAAATTGCTTTATTCAATTTAGAGGTTTTCAAACATTAATATTTAATTGTAATATAATAGACTTAGAGCCCATTTGGATTGACTTAAAAAAAGTAACTTTTAAAAAGTAACTTTTTAAAGTGCTGAAAGTTATTTTAAAATAAGTAGTTATGTGTTTGGATAAAAGTGTTACAGTTGAAAAAAAGTTGTTGATGTGTTTGGCAAATAAGTATTGTTAAACACATTTTTTTTTTATCAAAATGTCTGAAATATCCTTAAAACTGTTAACATAGTAAAAAGTTGATTAATCTAAGATTTTTATTTCTAAGAAAAATTAAAACAAAATTAATTTAAATTTTAATTCAATTTCAATAACTTAATATTTAAGTTAATTTTAAATGTGCAACTTATTTTAAATTTCAAAAATATATAATTTGAATAGGTCACATGAAAGAATTTGGGAATTGTTTAAAAGAATTAAAGGTAAAAAAGTAATATACTTGGTAAAAGTAGAATAACTTTTAAGTTAAAAAAAATAGGGGTCACCCTACTTTTAACTTTTGACTTATTTTAAGTTGTTCTTATAATTGCCACACTCTCACAAGTAAAAAACTGACTTTTAAGTCAATTTGACCAACTTAAAAGTCCATCCAAACGGACACTTATTTTTGAGATCTATTTCAGTTATGATTTTTGTGTACAACTTTCACTTCAGTTTCATATGATATGCTTAGATACTATACCAAGGGTTAGCTTGGGATTACTTGTAATTTCAAGCACTATGCCTCAACTAGGGTGTAGATTCGAATCGTGACATGTTTTGAGTTTTTAATAGTTGTCTGAGAACGAACAAAGGTTAAAGTGTCGTGATATTGATCGTATTTACACATTTTTAGCCAATTTGTTTCCGAGGATAATTTAGCTATATACTCCTAATTTTTACACATTTTCATGTTTTAGAACTAATGTAGTGTCTTTTGTTCATTGTAGGTGAAAAGATCAAGATTTTGACCAAGTATGGAAAGTCTGAGCACTGTCTCGCTGAGCCAAGCTCAAGGCAAAGGCAAATGGGGTCGTGGGGTGAAGTGAAAAGCGAAGAGGGGGGGGGGGTACTTATGACCCTTCCCCCCTAATGTTTTATTATTTGCACAAAGCAATCCAAGGCCAAGGCGAGGCACATCAGACTTGGCCAAATTAGGCCTTTTCCTAGTCTGTAGTCTGACTTGGTAGGCCTTCTTAGGTGTTTGTACATAATACTAGATATAATATGCCTGTGCTAAGCACGGGCCCAACGAATTTAGCTTCCTTGTATTAGCTTAGCATTTATTCTTACACTTGATAAATATAGAGTAAATGACATTTTATAAATTTAAACTGGCAAAATAATAGAAATATTGTGACAACACATAACAAACATTACTTAATAAGAAAAATAAACTTTTTGCTTAACTCAATTTTAAAAAATATCTCATAAGGAGATAATTATTCATGATCATAACAAAATCAAGTCCCTCATCCACAACCAACCGGGGAAACGTCATATGACACGAGATACTTCTTTGTTATACTATAAAATAAGATTACAATATTAAATTGTGATCATCCATACAGCCCAACTGTTTTCTAAAAAACTTGAAATTTGACATCTCCAGTAGTTAATCAAACCTAATTAACTATGCACTGCTCTGTCACCAAATACCTATTGAGCACATGTTCGATGGCTTATCTCAGTTCTCTTCTAATAGAACAAGAAGTGTAAAGTTCGTAGGTTGTTGTTCTCGTGCTCTTCCAATCTCATGAGATGTAGAAATCCATTACGTTTAATCAGCATATCTTATGTTCAATGTATAGAAATGTATAGAGGGTTCATATATTGTTCTCTTTCTTCTTCCTTGGGTCCTTGTGATGTCATGTCATACATATCTGCAAAAATTAAATACAATGCATTATCTGGGTGATAAAAAAGCGTGAGAAGAATAGAATTGTATCTTACAGTAATTTGTAATATCATTTAGATGTGAGAAACTATAAAACATCATTTAGTACTTAAACTATTTACATATCAAAATTCAAATGTATTGGAAAAAAATTTAACCAACAAGTTCACAATTCATGCCAAACTGCAAAAAAGCCTCTCCATTCAAGAACTTAAAAGTTCAGATTTCACCATGCTTTACAAATAGATTAAAAGCACTTATTTTCAATTCTAAGACTTTATTAAGTAAATAAATTCAAACAGGAATAAAGACTATGCATTCTCTCAATTCTAAGTTGCAATACTGCTTCAAATTAGAAAGCAGATGCAGCTGAATTTCTAAAGAAATTTTTTTAAGTGGATTAGGAAGATTGGAGTATCTATATCCATAGACAATCTACATCGACACAACAAAATTCGGGATAAATAAATAACACCAATGAAAAACCAAAGGATAACAAAATAGAAAAGGAGCGAAGCATAAACATAAAATAAAGTACTCAGTATGAAATTTGAATACTTAGGACTCCACTTACTCCAAATCGTGTTTGTACATATCCCATCTCATAGTTGAATTTTCAAAGAAAGCATTCATCATTTACTATTATAATTCCTAAGACACTACATATATAATCTTACGAAAATAAGGGTCAAGCTTGTAAGTGAATTTCCATCTCAAAAACAAGTACACAAGAAACAAAGAACATAGTATAAATATCACTTAGATGACACACTTTTTTCATTCTCACAGTTCTTATAAAAGTAACACAATATCAGGCATACCACGATTGAAGTAAGGAATAAATGTGAGTCTCTATTTCACATTAAATTCTTATAAATATTATTCCTCAACTACTCCAAAGTTATTTTTAGGAGAGATTTTGTAATCATAGATACCAATTTCTCAAATATTGAAAAGAAGATGACAGGGGCGGCTCAAACCCGTTGGTGGCCTAAGGCCAAAATCAAACTAGAGGCCTTAAAAAAAAAATTATAAATATTTTTATTTTAAATCTATTTTTCTAGCTTTTTGAGATGCAAAGTTGTTAATAATTTTTAATGTCATCATCTGTGTGAATACCTAAATATGACAAATATAATGAACCCCTAAACAAGGATAATGAGACAAAAGTATAATAAAAAGAAGGAACCAGGAATAGAAGGACGGGCGGTTGGTAAGGCTTAAAAAAAAGTCTTTTGCCTTAGGCCCCCAATTTTAGGGGCCCCCATTTTTTAGTTAATTAAGTAGGATTAAATTAAAAAATAATAATATTAGAACTAAGACAATAAATGCAAAGGCCCCATTTTTTAGTTAATTAGGAAGGATTAAATTTAAAAAAAAATTGTTAGAACCAAGACAATAAATGCAAAATGGCTCAATGAAGTGATAGTATGATAGATATGACTATGACTTTTTGACTTTTCAATAAAAAGTTGTGTACTTTTTTTTAATGTACAAGTTATCTATTTTTTTTACCTTATATTTTTTCTAATTTTATTTTTATATATTCTACGGAAAAGGGTCAAAATTGCCCCCGAACTATATGAAACAGACCATTTATACCCTTCGTTACATTTTGGGATAAAAAATGCCCCTGCTGTTATCCTAAGAGACCACAAATACCCTTAAGAGTTAACACCCCAATTTTTTGTTGACGTGGCAAACCACGTGGGACTAATCCTTCCACCTAAGTGTTGCCAACTAGGATTCACTACAAAAGAACTAGACCTTTAGCGGCAACAACAGTCGCCACAAAAGCCCAGAAAATCGTCACTAAAAGTTTTTAACATTAAATTCTAATTTTGTGTTTTTTTCTTCATTGTTTTTAAAAAACCAAATATGATATCGATTAAGTAGGAGTTTGAAGACACTATATGTTTTATTTTTATGTCATATGTAAATGTATAAAATGTACAATGATGCATTATATATATATAGTAGAAGATTTGAATCGAGAAGTAATTTTGATTATTTTTCGTAATAATATTGGATGTTTTTACTATGGATATTGCAAGTTATTTATTTTAGAAAATTAGGTTGCAATCGAAAATTAATTATCATATTTTTTTGTTGAAAAAATAGGTTTTACTAGCGAATGGTTGTTGGAGCCTTAGTCGCCACTAAAAATCACTCATAACCTTTAGTGGCAATATTTTGGGATTTTGTGGCGACTTTGTCGCCACTAAAAATCAAGTTCTTTTGTAGTGAATCTTAGTTGGCAATGCTTAGGTGGAGGGATTAGTCCCATGTGGCTTGCCACGTCACTAAAAAAATTGGGGTGTTAACTCTTGAGGGTATTTGTGGTCTCCTGGGATAACTGCGGGGGTATTTTTTATCCCAAAATGTAATGAAGGGTATAAGTGGTCTATTTCGCATAGTTCAGGGGCAATTTTGACCCTTTTCCGTATATTCTATCCTCCTCCCTTCTATTTCTTCTCACTTTCTTTTTTCTAATCTTACATCTCTCTCTTATTCAAAGCTTAAAAATTTACTCGTTCTATTGATAGTTTATATTTTAAATTTGGAGAAAACTATATTGCAGCAGCCCGATTCATTTTTGGAAATCAATCAAGTCTTCATAGCTTTTGAATTCGGTAATATCATTCTAATTTCTAATATTATTTTTGTTTTGTGTCTTATGTTTATTATATTTTTTATTTGATATTGTAAATAGTGTTTTAAAATATTTGTTAGATTTTGATGTCGCTATAGATCAATTAAGAGGTTTAGTTTCTTTTTTTAAAACATATAGAGAAGAAGGATTTACAAGTACCATGATTTCGGCTAAGGAAATTCCATTAGAGATGAATATAGAACCTATATTTCGTAAGAAACGTGTAATTTATAGAAAAAAATAATTTGATGAGAATGTTGATAATGAAATCACAAGATCTCTTGAAGAATCATTTAGAGTTGATTACTTCTTATACATAGTAGACCAAGCCATCTTTTCACTTCAATATAGATTTGAACAATTTGAAGTATATGAAAATATTTTTGGTTTTCTATTTAGTGGGAAAAAATCGAGATCATTAGATGATGAGAATTTGAAAAACTATTGTCTTAAACTTGAATGTTCCTTAAAACATAATACTCACTCTGATATTGACGGTTTAGACTTATTTTCTGAATTAAAAATGTTAAGGGAAATCATAAAAGTAGAAGACAATACTCTAATTGAGATACTCAATCAAATAAAAAGACTTGATTCTTTTCCAAATGCTTACATTGCTTATAGAATAATGTTAACAATTCCCGTAACAGTCGCCTCAGCCGAAAGAAGTTTTTCAAAATTAAAAATAATAAATTATTATTTAAGATCAATAATGTCTCAAGAAAGATTAAGTGGTTTGGCTATATTATCGATTGAAAAAGAATTATTAGAAGAGATTGACTACACAAAAATTATTAACAACTTTGCATCTCAAAAAGCTAGAAAAATAGATTTAAAATAAAAATATTTATAAATTTTTTTTAAGGCCTCTAGTTTGATTTTGGCCTTAGGCCACCAACGGGTTTGAGCCGTCCCCGAATAGAAGTACATTATTACTGCTTTTAGACTAAAGAGTTCTTAGATAATAAGCAACAAAAGAGCTATAGTGACACCAAAACTTCCAAAAAATTATAGGAGAATATTGGGATCTCTTAGGTATAACATGCCTAAAGCATGTGATAAATCATCTGGATACCAGATAAGTTATAGAATGAAGACACTGATTCTTGCTTCAGATGCTTTCAAAGGGATGAGTGAGTTGATGTTCATTCCGAAGTTGTTTATATACAACAAGAAGATAAGGTAATTACTGTTGTTCATCTTGTATTCCTAAGATACTTAGAACAAAAACTTTGAAGAACTTGATAAGAAATAAACAAAGTTTAAAAAGCATTTTCAAAACTAGAAAATTAAAAACTAGTAGAGAAAATAGAATTAGAAACAGATTAGAAACAATATACGAAATATTTTTCTTAAAGAAGAAAATCAAGCCCACTGAATGCACAGTGTCCCCTTAAGGAAATTATTCCCCTCAAGTACCCGAGGTTAATGGAATATATCCTCCCATGATAGAACGATCTTACTCACCGGTGTATCGGTACCTAAAACCACGGTGTCAGCGAACCACTCAACGGCAGTAAAGCACACTTTGAATACTAGATTTAGTAGTTGTAGAAGAAGTCCAGAAAAATTAGTTCTTCTAAAATGAGAGGAAATCCCTCAATTTATATAAAACAAAGGGTAGTGTGAAAAAGGCTCTTATTGTGCCTTACCGGAAAGGTCACAAACCTTTGGAAAAGTCACAATCTTTCGGAAAGGTCACAAGCTTTCATAAAAGTCACAACTTTTCATAAAATTCGCAACTTTTCATAAAAGTCACAACTCTTCATAAAAGTCACAACTCTTCATAAAAGTCACAACTCTTCATTTTCCATTCACACCTTTTAAAACCCAACAATCCCCCGCATGAATAGGGAATGACTCCAAGACAAAGAAATGGACTAGTATGTGTACTTTACAAGCAAGAATTAATTGCATCTGAATAAGTAGGTTTCCCTTTGGACTTTCCGTAGTGAACATATGTCGGATATACTCGGTCAATCGGTAGATGCGATATCTTTGAACCGTCGAGCTTTGGTGTATACCTAGACAACCATTTGTCACACAATTAACCCTTTACCATTTATGGTTCTTACGGTTGTGTTCGTTTCAGCCATGAACACCTCCTGGTTTCATGAGTGTATAGAGAGATGGGCTTTTGGCAATCATCCTCTTTGAAGCGGCTTACACTTCACACTCACATAGGTGATTTCTAAACGTGTTATCGCATAGATACACTATTTGGTTAAATCTGTCAAACTTAGCAAATCATTAAAAACTTTAAGCTTAATTAACTCATTAACATGTCTTAATGTTGTATCTTTGTTCCTGAGCATTGTCTTCGTCATGGGAATGGATTGAGTTGGTAGACAATGTCGAACCGTCAGTCATAACTTTGTTTTTCTCCTTGAATCTAGCTCTTGGGATCTCCAGTCTGCTAGATAGAGTTACTGCCATGATGACTTGTCCTAAGCCGTAAACTCATTCCCTTAGATGATCTTTCAACTCTCTCTAGTTAGGCCTTTTTGTAAGTGGATCCGACACATTATCCTTTGATTTTACATAGTCAATTGTGATAATTCCACTAGAGAGTAGTTTTATAACGGTATCATGTCTATGTCTTATATGACAAGATTTTCCGTTATCCATCATGCTCCATGCCCTACCTATTGCATCTTGACTATCAAAGTGTATGCATACTAATGCCAACAGGTTTGGACCAAAGAAGAATATATATCAAGAAATTTCGGAGTCTTTCAACTTATTCACCGGTCTTATCTAGAGCACCTAGCTCAGAGATCATTGTAGAGCTAGTGATACATCTCTTTTTGGAAGATTTCCAAGAGACTGCTCCTCCACCAAGAGTAAATACATATCCACTCATGGATTTTACTTCATTTGATCCCGGTGATCCAATTTGCATCACTATATCCTTTTAATACTGCTGGATATTCTTATAATGCAAGACATAGTTTTGAGTATGTTTTAAATACCCCAAAACTCTTTTCATTGCCATCCAATGAGTTTGATTGGGATTACTCGTGAACTGACTCAGTTTACTAATAGCACATACTAAATCTGATCGCGTACACTTCTTGATATACATCATACTTCCCAATACTCTAGCACAATCCAATTGTGAGTCACTTTCGCCTTCAATTTTTTTTTTCCTCTCAATTTGACTCGATTATGATTCGATTTGATTTTCGATTCGATTCGATTCGATTTTGTTCACCCCGCCAGTAACGTATAGGTATGTCAAAATTACAATTGATGTCATAGCCCTAAAACTTTATAACTTTGTGAATCAACCTCCGAAAGATCTATCATTTAATTTATTGCTTTATGTTTGAAACCAATAGTAGAAATAGACAAACACCAAAACCAACTTCTTGTGTTGAAAACACTTGTCTTTAAATCATACTCCCTCCATTTCAAATTAATTGAATTGTTGAGGTGTTTCACACCCTTTAAGAAAAGAAGATTAAGACATAAATTAGGTATAACTTTCCATTTTTACCCTTATCAATTATTGTCAAATTTATGATTAAAATAACTAAACATTAATTAATAACTAATTCCAAAACTAACTAATAAAGGGTAAAATTGGAAGAACATTCTATAAGTTGTCTTGAAAATTGAACAATTAAGTTAGTTTGAAAAATAAAAAATGTCTCAGCAATTCAATTAATTTGAAATGAAGGAAGTAGTAGATTAATTTGATATTTTATCGAAACACAAGTTCTTATGGCTTCGATCTAATTGATTGTACGACTACGTACTCTCTCGTATGATAATTTGGGAGCAACAACAAACTTAACTAATCAAAACGATAGTTCACCATTTGGGACTGTAGTCATTATGGTTATTAATAATAAAACATAAAGAAGCTACACTAGCTCATGCATTAGGTTTCTTTATTGTTTTTGCCTTGCAATTAATTTTTCCTCCCTTATTGCTTGCACATGGTAGACAAATTAATTTAGGCCATGAATTATGGATTTTTTCTCAAAGGGTCAAAAAAGAAAGTTTTAATGAGGTTGAATATTAAAGGTTAGTGTTAGGTACTAGTTGTAAATATGTACGGCTGTACCGACAAGGACAAATTCAAAAGGGCCCTAATATTTGTTGGAATAAAATTTCCAGCTCTACTGCTTATAGTATAATAAGTGTGAACTTGACTAATCTATCAACTCTTCATGCCCCACTTTGATTTAGTGATCCTAGTCTTGAAGATTGTTGTTGGAGGTCATATACTTCAATTTTATAGCTCAGCATTTTAATCTTAGGCTCTTTCAAAATTGAGTATCCTATGCATTTTGTCAAATTAATGCCACATGAGCTCATAGACATGGAACGACAGATATCGAATATCATATTGAAATAATGAAATTTTTGATATCATAGTTTTTATATTTGATTGCATTTCTTTAAAGTTTGTGTTCGATAAAATATATGGTATTTATTAAAAAGATATTGATATATTAAATATTATATCAAAGTATATAGTTATATATAAATTCATCTATAATATTATTATAATACTAGTAAATATATAAAATCACATTAATACAAAACTAATTATTTAAACGTAGAAATTTGCTTCTGTTTAAAAATAAAGAATTAAAAACACCCTTATTGTAACGGCACAAAATCCCAAATATTATTTTCTTTTTAATTCTATAGAGCAATTAAGCAAACAGGATGCCAGGTTCACCAAATCTTACTAGCGTTTCGACCAATAACCAAAATTGGTCTTCACTTTAAGTCACATGAGTTCTGATGAATTTGATTCCACTCTAAGCTCATAGGACGTATTTGGTATGAACGAAAATATTTTTTCAAACAAAACAAGTGATTCTTTAATTTTTTTTAATTTTTTTTTATGTTGGTAAGTATGTAAAGTTTATTATTTCAAATGAATTTATTAATAATCTAGATAAATACTATGAGAATAAAAATAATTAAGGAGCTATGTGATGAGGTGTGTTGGAAGATGCATTAAAGTGAAATGTCACGGATCAATTTCTCGTACAGTCACTCAACTAATATTATTATTATCTCAAAAGTCACATTTCTTCTTTATTCCAATTTTCTGAAATTATAACACTATGACTTAAGTGAAATTCAGAGAAATCAACTCGAAATATTACTTATGATGCCGGTTTATTTAATCAACTAAATATGACCCATAGTGTTGAATGACAGGTATAACTTAAAATTGGAATCAACTATATCAATCTTCGTGTAATAGACATTGGAAATCTGGAATGAAGTGTGGAAACAGAATAAAGCCAATCCCTACTTTATAAATTGCACATAAAAATCTGTATATGTGTATAGTATGCCTCATCATTCTATTTAGTCACTACACAAAAAGTAAAAAAAATTACTAGATGAGTATTTAATTTCTTCAATTCCATCTTTATTTATCAAAATTTCAACTTTGGAACTAACATTAAGGGTAGAGAGGCATCATAACAGCCTCTCTACCCTTAATGAAGCGCGCGCTTCCAAGATTTTAACTGACAAATGAGATGCTTGTAACAAACCACATGACCTTTAGAAAATTTTAACAATATGCTTTTCCTCATCCTTTTTAATTTCCTTCCAATCTTGATCTTCAACTTACACACTTTCATTTTCAACCATATTGGCTGTTGCTTTCTCTGAGATCCAATTGAATCTGATTTTTGTAGAGACTTGTGAATCAAGAATTGTGCTCTTCTATGTTGGACCTCTTCAGGGTCTTCCATTTGCATCTTTGAGTAAGCATAATATGGTCTATTCATTTTGTTTGTTTTTCCTCTTTAGGAAGAAAGTTATATAATGAAAATAAGAAGAAAAAAAGAAAGAAAGAAATAGAGTACCTTGTATAGAGTTAAAATGAGATAGAACTATAAAAGATATATTTATATAGAGAGGATAGAAGGGTGTATGTGTGTGATGAAGCAGCATGTGCTTTGAAGAAATGCCTAATCTGTCAAATGTCAACCCCATTGTCCCCTTGGCTATGACTAAAATAACTACTCCATTTATTTCAATTTATGACATGTTTAAGAGAAGCAGAGCAAGTTTTGAAACTTGTACTCCCTTTGTTACTACTCCTTCCGTTCTGACTTACTTGTCAAATTTTGACTTTTCTATTACTCTTTCTGTATCCACTTTTAATTGTCATGTTACGCTTTTCGAAAGTCAATTTAACTAATTTTTAAAGTTAAATTAGATTACATTAATTCGATATTTTAAGCAAAAAATTTAGATATTCAAAAACTGTACGAAAAATACTATAAATTCCAATTTTTGGCATATCAATATGATGAAAAAACACATCGTAAAATATTAGTCAAAATTATTATCGTTTGACTCTAAAAAAGGAAACTATGACAAATTAAAGTGGACTGAGATAGTAGTAAAAATTAATGATTAATATAGTGAGGTTACCATTTTACTCCTATTAATTGACAAAGGCCCAAACATATTTACTCATTTATATTTTTCAAAAATATCAACTCAATATAAATAAATAGACGATATAATAGGAAGAAAAAATTGTACTTCCTTAATTTGTCAAAAATGACGAATAAAAATAAAAATCAAATTAGAAAATATTGGACAAGTAAAAGTGTCAAGGAGTATGTTAGTTGTTCATTTTCTTTCTATACATTCTAAGAATTCATAAATAAGAAATACAGCTTTAGTAATATACCTATTAGGAAATTTTTGAAACCTTACAAAATTGTTTAAAGTTTGAAAGGAAAAATTCAAAGGAAACCTGTTTATTTAGATGCAATTAATCATTACTTACGAGTCACACAAATTTTTATTCATATATTTTAACAATAGTCATTCTCATCCATATGGGGGTTGTTGGGTTTTAAAGGAGTGAATAGGAAATGAAGGCTTGTGACTTTGTCGAAGGGTCATGATCTTTATGAAAGGTTGTGTCTTTTCTAAAGGTACACCTACTTCTTTAATGGTTAATCCGCTTTATCTTGAAAGGAATTAATTAACAGGGTACTTGAGAGAATTAAATTTCTTAAGGACACACATTGGATTCTGTGGACTCGGATAGTTTTTTTTTTCTTTTCATCTTTTATTGTTTCTGGTTTGCTAACTTGAATACACTAGTTAACATAAATATCATTTAATCTTATGGTCTTATATATTTCATGCATATGGTAAGCTAAATTTTAAAAAATAATGAAAAAAATCATTCTTTTTAAAACCGCTTATAATTTTTTTTGTGTACGTTATTGATTGTGAAAAAGACGAAAAAATTTGTTATGTTTGATTGGTAAAATTATCCACACACAATATTTAATTATTTACTCAAAACTACTACACTGATTTATTGAACTTAAGTCATATATAATATCTGAGTTTACGCTCCCCAATAAGTGAATATTCTGTAAAGATCTGACGCTCGAAAGACTAATGAAATTCAACTAGAAGCACTTAATAAGTTCCATTTCTTTATTAGTAGAGACTTCACCGACACTCTAAATATTATTGTTCAGAATATTATAATTTCTACATATAATTCATAGTATTAGGCCGCGGATCTAGGCCGAAGGGTTAGGGTTTTTATTTGAACTTTCTCGATAAAAAGATATTATATATATATATATATATATATATATATATATATATATATATATATTTAGTATGTATATAAAAAATTGAATCCTCCGACCACAAAACTAGAAGCAGATGGCAAAATAACTTGGGGCTTCAAAATTTATTTTGAAGTTTTAAGTTCATATCACATGCATTATTACATATTTATTTTCAATTCTTAAAATTCTGAATCCGCCGCTGCAATCGTATATAACTTGTGTCTATGAACCAAAAGTCAAAAAGGATAATTATTTTATACGTTTATTTTGTTCTTTCTTTTCTCCATTCTACGACAGAGAATTAAAATAACATTAGTCATTATTAGGAAAATATACATGTTTGATAATGGAGTAGCTAGGAAAGAGTAAGTGCAAATTCCACCGGCAAGGACGAAAAATATATACGTAGAAAAAAGGTGTTAAATAATAGTAGCATAAAGTCAATGGGGAAGAAGGCCATGCCCCATATGTATATGTCTGCCAAACAATGATATGAACCATATTGTCTGCTGGCTTTTAACTAAAAAGGAAAAGAATATTGTGCTCAAAATAAAGTTTAGTTAATTACATTATTGTTTAACGTAGGAATATAATATTATATTTGAAACAAGTTAAAAAATTGGAAAGGGTCAAATATACCTCTGTACTATTGGAAATGACTTAAATATACCATTTGTTCTTGGCTTAAAATATACTCTTTCCGTTATACTTTTGGGCTAAATATACCCCTCTCGTTATACTTTAACACATATATATCCTTATAACTTACAAAGTGACACTTGGAGGGCCAGGGTTAGAAGAACTCATCTAATTTAAACTATATCAAGTGATAAGCTTAAACCGTCCCGCCCAATCAATATTACCCGACCCAAAATACACCTCAAACATGGAAACATCTGCTTTGCGCAAACATTTTTGCTTCACCATTACCAAGCTTCTTGCTCTTGGAAGCTTGAGACACGTCAATTTTGCTCAATGAATTCTCCTGTAACATTTCAATTTTTGCTCTTGGAAGCTCCATAGCTTGTTTTCCATCTTGCTGAATGGGAGAATCAGAAGGAATAAAATTTGCTCAGGGTCTTACGACATGACTTTCATATAGGATAGTTGAAGATTTGGACGACATAATTGATTTCTTTAGCTGTTCGCCTCCTTGATTTTGCAAAACAGAGAACGTGGTAGGGATTTTTATGTTTGAAGTGTAATTAAGGTCGGGTAGCATTGATCGGGTGGGGCGGGTTGGCTTAGCACCATATATAGCTTAAAATTAGATGGGTTCTTTAAATCCCTGCCCTCCACGTGTTGCTTTGTCAGGGGTATATACGTGTCAAAGTATAACGGGAGGAGTATATTTAGTCCAAAAGTATAACAAGGAGTATATTTAAACTATTCCCAATAATACAGGGGTATATTTAGCCCTTTTCCGTTAAAAAATTATGTGATTTTCAAAGCCATTCATTGACCCTTATTCAAGTCTTGAGGATCATTGTATGAGACTAATAAACAGAAAAGATCTCTCGAATCAATCGGTTTATGCATGCATGTGGAAATATAAAAGCAAGAGTCTCATTAATCAACTTATTTATGGAGTAATTAATAAGTTATGGTCCTGAGTTTTCAGTATAGAATTCTATTTTTTATATAGGAGTATTAATTTTTTGTGTTTAAGTTTGACGTATAAAAGGTATCAAATTAAATGTATCTTGTAATGAAATTGCTTTTTTGTTCATGTGATAACTTATCCTTGAAAACATAGGAGAAAGAAATGGATAGGAACAAATGCGTATTCAGAATTTCGAGATGATGAGTGCACTATTACAGAAAAATTGATCTGACATATAAATTTGATCGCTCGACATTTATGTTCTTATTATTATAGGTCCAATATTAATTTATGAATTAATTAAAATGTCAAAAGTGCTACCAATAACTACTTAGAGAGGTGTTATCCAATTTTAGAAAGAAAAATGAAACGAGATAAATATAAAATTCAAATTTCTAACTCACATAGAGAGGTGCACCCAGTTATCATCGCATTATATGATACTCCGAGTGTGGATTCACATATTCATATTTTAATAATTTTAAAAAAAATATAACACTAATATATATGATCTTGAGAGGGGAGCATGGATTCACGTGAACCTGGTAATCCCGGATACGCCTCTGACAGAAAACAAGGACAGAAAAATTAAAGATGCATGTAACAGTAAAAACATAAGTGGCATACAGAATCATATAAAAGTTGACGGGTTTTTTTTTTTTTTTTTTATAGAAAAAGTATGTGTTATGTATTTATTATATATCGTTATAGTTTAAAAGATTACATTACGTAGTTATATTTAGAGTTTTACTAGCAAATCTCTACTCTCTCTGATCGAACTCTTGCCCGTCTCTCCCATCCTCCCATCTCTCTTTCGATCTTTTCCTCTCTCGCTCCACTCCCTCTCTATATCTTGCCTGATACAAACTAGGCAAGACATGAGGAGGCCTCTCTTCTTCCTCTTCTCCTCTTTAATCTCATACCTAAACTCTCACTATGTCTGAATGAGAGAGATACAATATTGTATCAATTGTATTCTTAAAGAGTATACAACACATTATACAAAATATATAACAAGGACAATGTACTCCCTCCTATCTATTTGTTTATCTTGTTTTAATTAGCTTTGCACGGACATAAGAAAATATAGAAGACTTTTAAATTATGATATTAAATTAAAGATATGTAAAATGTAATAAAATGCTTTTAAATCTTATGGTCTTAATTAATATAATTAATATTAAAGAATTTTCTAGAAAAGAGAGACATCTATTTTAAATGGATTAAAAGGAAAAATTAAAACTAATAAAATGAAAAGAAGAGAGTATTTTTCTTTTTGTTTTGCTACTAATAAATTAGTGGTTGGATATGATTTATGAATAAGGCTAGGTGGTAGCTTTTAAATGTGTACAGCTAGGGGTGTGCAAAAACCGATTTAACCAATAAATCGAATCGAAAAAAACACTATTGGTTTATTGATATTGGGTTATTGGGCTAACGGTTTTTAAACGGTTTTGCAAAATTTTTTATTGGGTTATTGGTTCGGTTTCCAGTTTTATAATTTTTGTTAATGGTTAAACCGATAACCCAATAAAACTATACTAAATTTACTAGTCTTATTGTTAATGGTTAAACGATTGTTACTTTCACACTTTTTGTTAATGGTTAAACGATTGTTACTTTCACACTTTTTCCTTTGAATGTGTCTAGTGTCTAAACTTGCAAGAAAAATGATTGTTACTTTTATGATTATTACTTTCATGCCAAATGTTGAAAAAATCATATGGTATTTTCTTATTGGTTAAACCGAAAATTGAACCGTTAAGTACCATAAACCGATTAACCAAAAACCGATAAGAAATATGTTATTGGTTTGGTTATCGGTTTGAAGTATTTACAGATCGAAAACCGATAAACCGAACCAATAACACCTAAAACCGAACCGAACCGACCGATGCGCACCCCTATGTACGGCTGTACTGAGTAAGATTTTTTTTCCCGCACTTACTAGTGTTAGTGTGAACTTGATCTACCAGACAAAATAATAATGGAAATTGGTGTACAAACGATAGTTATTATAACTATCAGATGTGGTAAAGTAGATGAGACTGTTTCATCTTTAATTAGAGATTTCGAATTTGAATTTTAAATATAAAAAAATTCTTGGTAAAAGAGCTTTCCTCGAATGGAGCCAATACAACACGAATTTAAAATAATCAAACTTTAATGCGGATATCAGACACATGGTGGTAAATTAAAAAAATAGTTATTATAACTGATCGAAAATTATGCATGTACACACATGGCTAATCCATCACTGACCCCTTAAACTTGACATCAACTTTCACTTGGACACTTTAACTAGGCTTTGTTCATTTTAAGCACCTCATATCGCGTCTCGTTGCGTCATTTTGACACTTTTTATATTTTCAAAACCACATTTTAAGTGCGTACATCCCGACGCCTCTTATGTGGAAAAATAAACGAATTGGTATGTGACACGTGGAAATTTTATTATATTTTTTAAAAACTTAATTTTACTTTCTTCCAGATCCCAAACCCCATGCCCCCACCTCTTTTCTTCTTCTTCTTGCGCCTCCTTCCCCTTCATTTGTTCTTCTCCATCAAAAAGGCAAGAACATAGGTTAGTTACAAAGTAAAATACGTTGGGAGAATAAGGGAAATCATACCAAATTGAAAAGTTTTTATATGACATTTGATTTCTTGTGCTACTACGATTGGATTTACAATGAAGGATATGTAAAATAAATTTCTTTTTTTTTTCATCGGAGGTTGTTCTTTATTTCTTTTTTATCCCTTGAAATCAATTTAATTTCGTAATTTCAACGGAGAAGGTAAGAATGTAAATCAGTTTTTCCATTTGAAAGAAGTTGATTTCTTTTTTTGTTTCCTTGAAAACGATTTTGGAAGAATTAAAGAGTGTAACCTAGTAAAATATTGTAGAATTTTTTTAAAAAAGTTGTGTGGTGATAGAGGATGGTAGAAGGTGGAGAAGATGGATGAGAGAAAGCAAGGAAGAAGAAGGAGAATAAAACATTTACAAAAAAAAGTGTCTGACGCGCTCAAAATTTGTGTAGTACACGTACTATGCTTACTCAGCAAAAAGTGTCAAAATGATACAACGAAACACGACATGAGGTATCTAAAATGAACAAAGTTTAGTTGCAGTGTCTAAGTAAAAGTTGATGCCAAATTTAGGGGCGATGGGTTAGCCCTGTACACACATCACACATCTTAGACTAATCCACAAGATTGATTCAGTTTGACGGTTTGTGAGTCTGAAGAAAACAACATCATGGCATGTGATAACAAAGTCAAATGTTAGACTGCATGTCATGACTTGAGAAAAGAATCGCTTTGCTACAACTCAACAACCATCACTCAAAATTCATCAAACCTATAAAAGTAAAAATCTATCTTAAATTGAAAATGTGTGAGAGGGGGAAATAATTGATATAATTAAAGATTCAAAATTTTGAAAAAAGAAATACATATAGAAATCAAGGGGATTCAATATTTACTATTTATACATAAAAATAATTTTAATTTATAATATACAATATAATTTTTTTTTATAAAACTTATTCAAATAAATCCTCTTGTTCCTATTTGGCTCTACCTCTGATTACATATTAATTAAAAAAGAAGTTACCCTTAATTTGCATTTTCCTCATAAATGGCTAAAGGAACTTTTTCAATCGGAAGTATGTTTTTTTCCTAATGGTCAAACAAATATGCTCAAAAAAGAATAATTTTATCATTCCATCTAAAATATTGTAGGCGCAAAAGCCGCAGGTTCATCCCAGAACATGTGTATTGGTCAAAAAGATTAGCCTAACTTTTCCATGGAAGGGCCACAATTTATAAATCTAACATCTTCTATATTCTCTCTCAATTAAGTTGAGTATTGGTCAAAAAGATTAGCCTAACTTTTCCATGGAAGGGCCACAATTTATAAATCTAACATCTTCTATATTCTCTCTCAATTAAGTTGAGCATGTTCGACAAGCTAAAAATAATTGTATCAGTTTTTCAGTGGAAAAGAGTCTAAAATACGATTGAAGTGTTGAAAATGATATAAAATTACCCTACATCCACTTATTGATTCCAAAAAAGTGAAAAACCCTTGTCATTCATCTTTGGATCCAAATTTGACCACTTCTTTAACTAAATTTTATTTAAGTATTCTTGTACATATGTGGCGCTCAACCATTGGTTATAATTATAGCCAATGATTGAGCGTCATGTATTTAAAAATTAGTTAAATAATTTAAATGAAAATTCGTTAAAGATGTGGTCAAATTTGGACCCAAAGGTGGATAACAAAGGTATTTTGGAGCCAATAGATGAATGGAGGGTAGTTTTATATCATTTCTAAGTAGTGTGTTAACTCAATATTCAAAGGGTTACGTAGTTTTTGAGAGGCAAGAACAATGAGAAGATCCGATAACTTGGAATTCGACATTATAAAGTTTCGTTCTCTTCTACTCTTTTACTTGTTTGTTATGCAAATCTATGCTATTTTCTTGAACTCTATTATGAGTAGCTAGATTATTCTTTAGGATGATTGATAGAACTCATTATTGGATGAACTAGTGACTTTGTTTTACATAATCTAGCTAGTCATAATAGAGTTCAAGTAAAATTAAGCATTTTTTTTATAATCAGCTAAAAATATAAAATAAGTGTAATATACTTGCAATGACGTGGCAAATTGTCGAATTAAGAACGTACATGTGGCATTTTGAGTTAAAACAATTATTAAAATTGTGACTTAAAAAAAAAAAACTATTTAAAAGTTTTTGTGCACCCAGTGCCACTCTTCAACCTTCTTTATTTAAAATGTGTCGTACATCCACCATTGTTGCCTCCGTCATCGTTTTCTTCTAATCCAAATAATTTTTTTCTTTAACCATCGACTCTTCAGCCTTTTTCAGATATGTTGAAATAGCAACTCAATCCTTCTTCAATTTCTTTATTTATATCCTCTCTTCTTTTTTTTTGTCTCAGGTTCGGAAAAAAACTGAAGGAAATTCAACAATTAATGGTGGAATTCAGTGAAGAAATTTCCAATTCTGAAAAAGGATTGTGAAAATGAACCCTTCTTCATTTTCTTAATATTTATCCATCTTCTTGTCTAGGAAATTCAATGGATAATGATGGAATTGCGCTATTTCAATGAATAAATGATTCCTTTATGAAAAAGAATTTTTGAAATTGTTTTGTTTGTAGATGAACCCACCTTCATTTTCTCCCTTTTTATCCTGTTTTTGTTTTTGTGCTTAAAGAAATTCATTTACAGTGATTTTGTTGCATTTCCAAAATTGTAATATTGCTTTCCAAATGAATATGGTAGTGGTGAGGGAGAGGGTGAGATGGTTGAAGAATCTACGAAAAGAAGGGTGGATGGTGATGATTGTGGCGGCCGGCGGCGGAAATGGTGAAGTTGGAAGAAGTTATGGAGAAAGAGGAAGAAATAAGAAGAAAAAAGATTTTTAAAAATAGTTGATTATATTTGTCACGCGCGCTGAATATGTGTGTTATACACTTTTCATGCCATGCCAGCAAAAAGTGTTTAATAGGTACTCATTTTGAATAATGTAAGTGTTCAACAGGCACATATTATACTTGATATGTCTAAATGACTTAAGTCTAATTATTATATTTATTCGTTAGATTGATATACCTATACAATAAATTGGAAAGACGAATGACTTGAATTGAAGCTCAAAGTTGATCAAACGGATCAAGTGTTTACTTTATTTGGGCCGTTAAATAACAACATGTTTACGTTAAATTCAATGTGGTATATAGTTCTAAATTCTGAATTCGCTTTTAGTCTTTTGACAATAATTTTATTATGCTTAATTCATAGTTATGATCTTCCTCTTTTCATTTATTGTTGTGCCTTTGAGATATTACGAAGACCTCACCTTATATTCCAATGACACTTAATTACCTGAATTACAAAATCGATATCAACAACAACATAATTATATAACTAACAAAAGAAACTATAAATCAAGCAATAAAATAATTGAACAATCAAAAGGTATCACTAATATGGGAAGCAAACCTCTTTTTATTTCCACTTTTTTTTTTTTTCAGAATTAAAAGGAAACTTCAAGTGAACTTTGGTGGAAGAGTAACCATAGCATGTCTACTCTTAAGCAAATGTCTTAATCGGTAAATAAATTGCTTAAAAGCCACAACTTTAGTAGAAGAAAATATTAATAATATGCTCTTCCTCATCTTATTTAATTTTCCACCAATCTCGATCTTCAATTTACTTGTTTTCACTTTCAACCATGTTGGCTGAGACAAAGAATCTGATTTCTTTAGAGACTTGTAAATCAAGAAGTGTGCTCTTCTATGTTGCATATCTTTAGGGTCTTCCTTCTCTATCTTTGAGTATGCATAATATGACCTAAAAGAAAGACAACTCATATTCTTCCTTTAGAAAGGAAAATTAACTAACGAAAATGAATGAAAGAGAGAAAAATAATTGATTTGAAAAATATGGACAATAGAAGTGAGGTTGAATTGAAGAACTATTTATATTTTTTATACTAGATATAAAGAAGGGATTTGTGGGGTCAGGATATAGTAATTCTTGTGATGAAACAGTGCATGTGTCACTATGTGCCACGCACAAAAAGTGTATAAAATATTTACATTATTTTATTGGTTATAATTGCAAGACTTATTTTTATTACAAATAATATTAAATGGTAATAATAACAACTAAGTTATTATCATATAGATCTTTGATTATTCATGATCTTAAAAACTAATTCATAAAGAAAGAATTGTTCAAAATTATAAAAAGAGATCATCTATCTCTTCTTTTTCATCCAAGGTTGGACTCTTTCCACAAGACGAAGGGATATCAAACTCATTTCATTCGAACACAAGTAACTAGTTAGTTTACACTACGCTACGAAGTATTTTCAAATTCTTCATTTAAAACCTTTATACAAAAAATGATTGCATCTCAATCCATTATTGATTTTGAAAATTAATCAAATACCATATGTGATTATTAGTTTATACAACAAGCTTTTAATAGTTTCTTTGAGCAACTTCTCAAGGTGTGTCCAATAGGAAAGGAATTTTTTTTTTTCAAAAAATAAGTGAATTTTTTAAACTTGTTTTTTTTATATTTAATATGTAGCTAAAAATATTATTCTAAAAGTATTTATAAATATAATCTAAATGAATACTATGGATTGGGTGGTGGGAATAATGTGGGGTAGCGACTACATGGATAAGGATGAAGATAAGATATGGTGGAGTGCATGAAACACACGAACAATGTAGAATGCAACTTGTTCTTTACTTACTTCAAAGAAGTTATTTCCCTAATTTTAAAATTTTTTTACAACCATTTAAATTAGTGTTGGGTTTAGGATCTTTTTTCCCTTCCTATGTGAATAAATAAAAGTCTTATTAGGACTTGTCCACTTTAGTCCATAACCCAAAATATTATGTAGCATATATAAGACTTATTTGGTCTTATTTTCAGAAACGCAAGAGAGAAAAATCAAGAGAGTTTCGTTTTAGAGATTGAGAGAAAAAGAGAAAAATCCCGTTTTTGCTTCTGGAAATTTTCTGCTCAGGCAGTCCGCTTCAGACAGAGTTTGCCGCTTCATTAACCGTTGGATCGTGCTCACATTTGAACTGGGAGTTCTCAGCATCTGGTTCTTGCAATTCAACGGTGGAGATCGGATGTAAAGGTCTGTAGCTTCTGATTTTGGGGCGTGAACAGTAGCGCGTTTTTGGGTGAAATCTCTTCTTTAATTCTCTAATTTTGGTGCAATCTTGAATTGTTGTTGCTCGTGGTTTGACACTTGTTTTGTGGCCAATTTTGGAGAACAATTTTGTAACTCTTGGTGTTTAGAGCCCGTTTGGATTGACTTAAAAAAAGTAACTTTTTAAAGTGCTGGAACTTATTTTTAAAATAAGTAGTTATGTGTTTGGATAAAAGTGCTGCAGTTGAAAAAAAAGTTGTTGATGTGTTTGGCAAATAAGTGCTGGTAAACACTTTTTTTTTATCAAAATGTCTGAAATACCCTTTAAGCTATTAACATGATAAAAAGTTGATTAATTTAAGGTTTTTATACTTAAAAAAAAAAATTAAAACAAAATTAATTTATGTTTTACATCCATAAGTAATAATATTTTTCTATCATTCACATATTTCTTTACCACCTTATAAGAGGAATATAAATTCATATTTCAGAAATAATAATAATAAACATAATAATAATAATAATAATTTAATAATAATAATAATAATAATTTAATAATAATAATAATAAAAAAAAAAAAAAAAAATAATAATAATAATAATAATAATAATATAATAATAATAATAATAATTCAATATGGGCAATTTGGAAATTGTATAAAAGAATTAAGGGCAAAAAGGTAATATACTTGGTCAATATAAAAGGGCTTTTAAGTTAAAAAAAAAAAGAAGCTCCCCTCCCCTAGCTTTTAGCTTTTGGCTTAAAATAAGTCATTTTTGACTTAAAATAAGTCACTTTGATAATTGTCAAACACTCTAATAAGTCAAAAACTGGCTTTTAAGCCAGTTTGACCAGCTTAAAAGCCCATCCAAACAGGCTCTTATAGTGGAGCTTTTGGTCCTGTGGTTTTTTACTCTTCACATCGAAGGGTTTTCCACGTAAATCATTGTGTCTTGTGTGATTGAGTTATTTTTATATTGTTGCTTTAGTTTGATTGATATACTTGCTGTCCATTCTTCATATTGCTTGATTTGATTTGTCTTCTCTTGGTTCAAATTGAAAGGGAAAGTTTAGATTTGGATATTATTCCGCTGCTATCCTGTCTGACATTCTTGTTAGTGCCTTGTCTTTCCCAACAATTAATTGATAGCACTTGTAGGTGTATTATATTCATTATTCTATGATTAAGTATTCGGAAAGTGCAAGAGAAAATTTACCGGCGAGGACGGCAAATACAAAGAAAAAAATTTATCAGATACTCTTTCGTCTCAATTTATGTGTTAATTTTTAAATTCTAAATTAAATGAGCTTTTTATTTTTTCATATTTTAAAAATATATTTGTGACATATATTTGATAATTATGTAAGAAGTACTATTCACGATATTACATTGCAGCTAGGAAGTCAAGGTTTTAAGTTTTCAGTCGCATAGCCCATATTTTCTTACGACAGTGATTAAAAAAATCGGCATACAACATTATACAACCGGTACACAATATTATATATCCGGTGTACAGTATTATACGAAATCTTTTTTTCTTTTACAACAATGTATAAAAACTTGAGATATACAATATTATACGCCTAGTATACAAACATTTTATATAATTATAAGATGTGTTAATACCTTCATATACACTATTCTACAAAAACGTCTACTTCTTTGAATCCAAGTACTTGATCCATCCAAAACACCTCAAAAACTACACCAAATCATCCTAAATTAAATATAAAAGGAATATTTTAAAATAAAACATGATATTCCTTCCATCTCAATACATGTATTACCATACGAATTTTTAAAGTAAATTTTTCTTTTTTATCACGATCTTTTCATATCTCCTTTAAATATTTTAAATTATTAATTATTGTTACTTATAATACTTCTTTGCATAGTTATCAATTATAAATTTGACATAATTGCGAAAAACTACAACTCACACCACTAGATTGTAACTATGTAGCCAAGTTTTTAAAGTTTCATTCGAATAGCCCACTACAAGGGGTGTACATGACTGGGTTGGTTCGGGTTTTTCAAATATCAAATCAAACCATTTGTGTTGGATTTTTAAATCTATAAACCAAACCAATAAAAGTCAGGTTTTTCAACCTCGGGTTTTTTCAGATTTTTTTGGATCTTTTGGATTTTCGGATTTTTTCCAGTAAAGTATTCATACAAACATATAATTTACTTGTACTTCAAATATTTCTTTAGTCCTACCAAAATATAACTATCTAAGGTGTTTCTTAAGAAAATAACACAAAATATGATATGAGTAATGACACTAAAATATCCAATAAATAATAATAATAATGAAATCGCGTAAAACAAATATTGCAAATTAACAAGTCATAATGAAAATGATCATAATTTAAAAGTACTAAATCATGCTAAAATTAGATTAATAAGTATTAGTTACATGACTAAATATTAAAGGAAATTAAAATTAGATTATGTATTTGAATTGTCTAAATCAATGTTAAACCAAAAAATAAATATTCAATATTATTGTCATTCTTAGTGTTGAATTGATTTTCTTTTTGTATTAGTATTAATTTGATTTTGATTTAAGCTTTGTTATAATTACCAACATCTGTGGACTATAATCTTTATTGAACCATTCAGAATTCTAAGTTTCAAACTTGAAATAATATATTAAAAGATAAAAGCTATGAAAAAGTATAGGAAATATTTAAAAATTATATCAAAGTAAATATTTTTATGCATAAAATAAAATTTTATAATTATATATATAATGTCGGGTTGGTTTTTTTAGTTAAAACCAAACCAACCCAAATATAATCGGGTTTTTTTTTTCAATACCAAACCAAGTCAAACCAACCACTAGTCGGGTTTTTTTCTCGATTTGCGGTTTGGTTCGATTTTCGATTCGGTTTTATACACCCCTACCCACTACTTTCTTACTATATATAGTGATTAAAAGTTTCGGTATACAACATTATACGTTTGATATACAACATTATATAAAGCTCTATTTTATTTTTATTTTACAACAATGTATAAAAACTCGATTTACAATATTATAGACCCAACATATAAACATTATATAAAATTATAAGATGTGTTTATACCTTGATATATACTTATAAAAATGTTGTAGATCTTACGAGAAACACTTCATCATGAACACTTAAAGGAAATTCTCATTAGCTTGAGGCGTGTCACATTGTCCTTAAGGATATTTTAACCGATATAGGTGTATCTCCAATATTCAACAAGCTCTTAGACTAGGAGCACAAATACTAACAAAGATTTATTTTAAGAAAAAACCCAGCACTCATACTCATTTTCAAGATACTTCCTTCTTCACTTTTACTCATCACAATTTGACTTGGTCATACCTATTAAGAAAATAAGTATTGATATAAGTATATTACCAAACTATCTCTATTAAACGATGTTTAGTTTAGGTCTTGAAAAATGATTTGAAGAATAAGTATTTAATACTGCGGGTAAAACATGGAAAAAAATAATTTTCTTTTCTTGATATGTCAAACGTAACAAGTAAAAAAGAAAATCAATTTTAGGAATAAGTGACAAGTAAAAGTGAATAGAGGGAGTATAAAGAAATGAACCTAGACACAAATATAATACTTTCTTTTGAGATCTAGAATCATTTTTCCAACACAAAATGCTAGCTTATTGAGAAGACCTTTTTAAATTTCTCGAGTTCTGAACAAAACATGAGTCTTTTAAACAGGTGGTGGCATCTTTTTCCAATTCAGTTAATGTTTTTATTGAATCTAAGGAGAAACTAAAAAAGCTGAAAGCAACCCTGTCCACATGGAGTAAAGAAGGTTTTGGAAACATATTTGAGAAATTATCAATTAAAAAGATATTATTGAAATCAAGGAACAACTTTTTGAATAGGATGATAATGCAAAAGGCCCAAACATAATTCAATAAATATTCACATTGAAAGCAGAAAGCTAGTTTTAATTAATTTGAAGAAGATGATTGGAGAAAGAGATTACTATATGCAGGACATCAAAAATGATCTTTAGCGGTAATTAATTAACGGTAATAGCTCAATTGTTGCTAAATATGTATTTTTAGCGGCAATTAGCACTCTTTGTATATGTCCCAGCGTTTAGCGACAATGAATCTAAGGACATTTAACTAATGCCGGTAAGACTTTAACACTCTTTATTAATGTGTCTATTTATTGCCGATAAAAGTTATTTTTGTTGTAGTGATGTATTGTGCTTGAACAAAGGAAAACAGATTCAAAGTGATTCCTATACTCCATAGGCAATGCGTAATAGATTGAACGTGCCCTATTCTTTTCGAACTAGCACATAACACAAAACAGATATTACACTACATCAATAGTTACCCTTGATCCAACAATGTTGCCAGTAATAACACTTGAATGCTTCAAGTTTTCTCATGATGGACATATCGATGAGCCCATTGGGAGAATTGTTGTTATAGAGAAAATGTACGCAAACCTGTTACAAAATATTCACTAGAAAGACAGAGAATACCCAAAAAGGAATCGAGCAAGTGTAACTTTATTATACTGCTGCAAGCTCTCTTTATACAAGTGAGTTACAATGACTTAAGTGCAGAAAAATAGGAACCAATGTTGTTTTATTTAAAAATATACTCAGACTGGTTTTAAGAGTCGTCACTTAATTTTTAAAGGGAAATTAAGATAATCGATTTTTTCAACAGATTAAAAACAAAAAATCTGATGAAAATATTTAAGGGGGTTCGGGGTTCATATTAGCATTTCAGGAAGGGTTTGAAAGCACCCGAAATGCCCGCTAACATGCGGTTATCCGATAATTAATTATTTGGCTAAAATGATTTGACTTAAATTGAATTGAGTGAATAAGTAGTTTTGAAAATTAAGACCATTTTAAAAGGGAAAATATTAGGATATTACCTGAGTTACATACTTTGAAAATTATGTTTTAAGGTCAAAAGAAATGAGTGCCTCATTAGTTGATTTTGAAAATAATAGTTCAGAATGACTATCTGTCGGAGGATTAAATTGTAGTAGCCTTAAACTTAACAAAAAATAACAACGAATAAACGAATATGAAATAAATGAAATAAAGAGGAAACTATGGGCCCAAGTCTGATTTTCTGTCCGTCTGGGTCAGTACTTGGGCATAATCTCGTTTTGGGCCTTTGGCCCATTCAAGTCACCTGCACTTGTCTTAGTTTAACGTAATGAAAATTTGTTCTTTGGGCCTTAGGCCCAATTTTTCCACCTGTCCTAAATTCTAACAGGATAATAAGAAATAAAATGACAAGGGCTTAAGCTCAAAATAACAAAATACAATTTCTGAAATAAAGCGTGGGCCTTTGGCCCAATCTTTTCAATTCTCCAATCTGCTTCATATTCATTCAACTCCGAGACCTGTACATCAATTTTTTACAGCTGGCTGACTCGATGGAGAAGGAATTTTAGCCTTTATGGCTCTCTCGAAATGCAAGAAGAAGATAGGAGTTCGTAGTGAACTCGGACAAATTTCACATGTAAACAAAATTAATAAAATGTAAGTAATAACTCAATGATTTAATATAAGAAAGTAGTAAAATGAAATAAATGCTACTACCTAAATATCACCACAGGCACGAGACAATTTTTGATTAGCAATTAATAATAGCAAAAACCAAGTAAAGCAGGCATGAGAGGAAAAATAATAATATATCCACATAAATACACTAATGCATTAAAAGCAGTGATCAGCCAACAACAACAATTTATAATAAACCAATTTAGAGTAGCAATCATAAGGCAGTAGAGAATGAGCAGACTTAGAAAAATTTTCAGGCTAAAAAAATTAAGAATTCTTATCAAGGTTCGCAATAAAGCAATACAATAACTTATTCCGAGATTAAAATTGATTCCAAACTTCATTTAATAAGAAGATCATACTAATTAGGCACGAAATTAAGGCAACAAATTTAGAGGAAAAGAAGCTAAAGCTGATATCTGTAAAGAACAAATAAACAAGATCCCACACTTTATGAAACTTATCTACATGTTGATCCAAACACGATTTTTGCTAACAGGAAATCAAATCAAACTACTATACTAGGACTAAGACCAAATAAGTAAACAAGTACCTAGATAAATATGCCAAGAGTAAAAAATAGACATGCTAAGACCCTGCACTATACTGAAACAGCAGGAATGTACAAAATAAAGAACAAAACGAAAATCAGACATGGGAAAAAGAATGCTACCGAGTCAAGTTGAAATGTGTCATTTTCGGCTGAAAATTAGATTGTCCGGAGACAAAACTTGGTTTAAACACATTACATTACGTAGTAAGACAACAGAGACATTCAAAAGATAGGTAAAACTAAACGATTAGAACAAGCATGCGACTGTATCATATATATCAACCACATAAATCGACCCTTTAAAAACCTAATCTACAAAAGAGCAACCTTAAACAATGATGACCCTAAATATAGCATAATTGATGCTTAACACGACATGGACGAAATAATACAAATTTAATAACACTCAAGAACTAGTTTCAAGAAAGGGAACATCAAAATGCATACGAGCAAAGAAAGACAGAAACGACCATACTAGATAGAATTTCGTAGAACCTTAAAACAATATTACGACTAAACCATGAAAGCGATTAAGAACACGTACTTCATGTCAAAACAACATCAATCCAACAATAACTAATTAGCGAACAACCAACATAATAGTGATTTTCCAACATCAACAGAAACAAATATCAAAAGAGATGAAGAGAAAGTTATCGGAGTAAATGATTACCTTTTCCGGGCAACGAATGGGGACGAGAAACTTGAGCAGAGGAACGTAACTTCTACCACGAAACTTGACCACGAACAGCGAAACAAAGAACCTGGACAGAATACAAGCAACTACCTCGAATTCCAAATGAACGTGTGAGAGAGAAATGGACGACACCAAAGGACACGAAACTAAAATCCTGAATGAGTTTACTCCTCTATTCGGGAGTGTGTTACTACTTTTTCTTAATCCTTTTCTCTGTATTTCCTCTCAAATTTTTCCCACCTCTAACAGTGAATAAGAAGGGGGTTTATATAGATGGGAAAAATTGGGGTTCATTTTTGGGAGGAAAAGGGTGAGAAATCGGATGAGAACAAGGATGAAATAGGAAATTTCATTCCATTCCCAAATTCAAAAATTTTCTAAGGACGAGAAAAGGTTGTTCTTGGTGCGAGATTTTCCCCAAAATCCCAGGAAATTCAGAGGAGGGGGGTAGCGCGGACGACTTAGATTGATTCCCTCTTCCTTGTGCTTGACGTGGCGCCATCTTGTAGCCACAAGAACGATTGGACGCGGCTAGTAGGGCTGGAACGAGTTGGTGAGGGTAGACGCGGTTGCTTCTATCCGTGGATTCCGTCGTTTGATTGTTGTGTATTGTTGTTGATTTTGACGTGTATCGCTGTCGACGTTTCTAGGTTTTACAGCGCATTCACACGTTAGTGAAGAAGAAAGAGGACGCAGGTGGGGTCGTTTGGTACTGTGGCTGTTGTTGTCGGTTGTATGTATTGTTGGGTCTCTTTGTTAAAGAAGGGGATTGGGCCGGGTTAAGGAGTATCAAAAGTGGGCTGGTTTATGTATTAATTGAGAATGTTGTGTGGGCTGGAAATGCTGAAAATTATTTTGGAAGGCTGAAGTTGAGTGGAAATTGGACTAAAAAATGGCCCAACTTTGGTCTTAAACAAGGATCAAGTATTGAGATAAGAGATAGCTAGATTTGCAATTGCGAAAATGGCCATTGGATTACAATTATAGCCAAACAGAATTCGAAACATAGCCAAGTTGAGATTATTAAGACTCGAATAAGACGAACTAATATTAATTAATTAATTAATTTATGAGTTTTTTAATCTTAATGAAATAAAATAATTAACTTAATTATAAACTAATCGATTTTCATATAAACTAATTAATTCAAAATTAAAACTATAATTCAAACTAAAACTAAATTAATAAAATATTTATTTTAACGAATAGAAATCTTTTGATATGATTTTTAAACATTTATCAAATATACTAGTTACTTATATAATTATGTGAAATACATTTATTATTCAAAATACTACAAAAATCAGCTAACATTATTTAAACCAACCTTGAAACTATTTGAATTTTATAAAGCTAATTATTCTAAAACGTTTGAAAATTAAGAAGCTTAGAAATTAATTATTATCGGGGAGGGTCAAAATTGGGTGTCAACAACTGTCCCTCGTTTTACTCGAATTGATGCAAGAAATTCGAGGAAAATGAAATTGACCAATCCAATTTTGACCGACCACATTTTCATATTTTCTAAAAAGGGATTTTGGCACGGACTTTAGGAGGTATGGCCGAACCTCGAAAATGGGTTTCCTACATATCTCAGGCTATATGAGAATTTAGGCCACTTGTAGTTCGGCAAGCTTGATTTGATGCACGGTTTTGAAAGAATTCAAAAGTCATCCCGATACCAAATTATGAAGAGACCGGAATGCTCGAGAATAAAATTTAAGAGAGAATGTTGCAATACAGTCGAGTTTTCAACCCTGAACCCGCCTATATATCCTTCAACTTAGGGAATCAGGTTGTTTTGTAGTTTGACTCGATTGGTGGAAAAGGGAATCTCTTATTTTAAGATACCCTTTGGTTTTGGAAAAAGTGACAAAGTAAGTCGAGTATGAAAAGGAGGCTTGCAACCTCTTAGCCATGAATGTGGCGCTTCACACCCACAATTAAGAACTTACACTGACATTATTTCCAACACTCTTAGAGCATTGTCACTCCGATTGGAAAGTTGCTTCCGGTGACCCAAAATTTTTCGGATGCGAAAATGGAACCGATAAACCTAAGAAAACCCATATGTCTTCTGATAGGGGTGTGATTTGATTGTGGTGGAAGTCACTCCTCAGCTCGCGTCCTAAGACTTTGGCATTCCTCTTTGGACTATGTCCCGATTCGCTGCTAAGAAAAAATTTCACGTTGTGCTGCATCCTTTTGATGTCGTCCGCATCTGTGGTTTGTTTTGAGAATTCATCCTTTCGGATGCTCTCGACAAAGACTGAGATAAAACTCATTAGCATAAAAAATACAATTCGAATGGGAGACGGTGTCTTTTATCGTGTTGACACTTAATTGCTTTCATTGAACATTTGACGTCAACCCCATCGGGTTTGACGTAAAGCAAATAAAGCTTGTGTCTAATATTTGCAATATAATCTTACTCTTCCTTTGGTGTCAAAGTAATAAAATAGGCTGATGTAGTTTGTTGACGGTTCTCTTAATGTCGTTTTTGTTAAGAAAAATGATGCAGTCAATGTTGATCTTCTTGTGTCGGGTGAATCTTTCTCTCGCGATGCATAATTTCTTCTCTTGCGATGCATGGCTCCTTTCTCTTGCGATGCATGACTTTTTCTCTTGCAATGTATGACTCTTTTCTCTTGCAATGCATGACTCCTTCTATTGTGATGCATGACTCCTTTCTCTTGCGATGCATGACTCTTTTCTCTTGCAATGCATGACTTTTTTTTTTGTGACGCATGACTCCTTTCCCGAGATGCATAAATCTCTTTCCCGCGACACATGAATCTTCTCTTGCAATGCATGAATCTCTTCTCGAGATGCATGAATCTTCTTTTCTGATGATGCCATCCCGGGTACCGAACGAATATAATGTTTTACCGGACAATATATGTGATCTTCTGGGTGGCGGTATCGTCTCAATTGACAATATAATAAAAATAATCCTTGGAGTAGTGGTATCATCTCATTTGACAATACAATATAAATGACCCTCCGGGTAGTAGTATCATCTCATTCAACAATACGATATAAATGACTCTCCAGATAGTGATATCATCTCATTCGACAATACAATATAAATAACCTTCAGGGTAAGAAATATTATCATATTTGATAATATAATGCAGATAAACATCTTCCAGCTATCTTTAGTTGCTGAAAAATAAAAATATTGCTCTCTTCGTGGTGTTTGTTTGTTCCATCTCCGAACATAGTTGCAATGTTCATTACGAACCTCGATTTGCTAAGAATTTGAATGAAATAATGCTACTCATATTCTCAATTCTTTGGTATAAGAAGCACAAAACTTTTTCAACATCCACAGAAAAATTGTTAGTTTAAAGTGAACTGATTTGTGTCGATCTCTTCGGTTGCCTGCTCCTTGTCTTTCTATCTCCGATCTCCCGCCTCTTGATAGTTAAGACAAACTATTTTTATGCGAAAATAATTGATACATGGAGGAAAAGTTTTAAGAAAAATAGATTTTTCAAAAAGTAGACTTTGGAAAAGGTCACTGCCAAGCGTCATGTCACGTTAGGCTTAATGAACGCCTTTGAAGTTGATGTCTCGAGGTCTATTTGATTACTTGTTGGAAAGTATTCAAAGTTGCTCTAAACTGCTGATAAACCTTGTTGAAATTTTTGAGATCATTTTCAAAAATTTCTGTCCCGGTTACCTGTCTTGGCATATTTTGAACCGTTGGTTAGCAAATCACTAAATTTTTGAGCTGTCCCAGTTTCAAATCTCAAGTAACTTCGATCTCGACTTTGTTGGGAGATCCTCTCAAAAATTCTGTCCCAGTTTCTATTGCAATGAAAAATAGAAATTTTATGAGAGATACGACCGAGTCGTTATGACGCCTACGTATCCCGTTGAGGCAAGAATCAAGTCAAACGTAGTTCCCCTTCTCGAGGATTAACAAAATAAGAAATTTACAAAGGAACCGACCGAGGCCAACATAGGCCGCCTACGTAGTTCAGATATAAGGAAAAATATTAAAAGATGATAAAGGGGTGCCCGAAGCCGACATAGGCTGCCTACATATCTCATTTTTGAGAATTCAGGTCAGACGTAGTTCATTACAAGAGGGATAAAATTTAAGATAAAACGGTTATAAGCAAATAGAACGATTACAAGGAAATGACAGAAATATAAAGTGAAACTTCACACATAGTATCTCTTGACAGCATCTGAGTTGATCGGTTTTGGCCATTCGGTGCCATCCATCTCTGACAGGACCAAGGCACCTCCAGACAACACTTTGCGAACCATATAGGGTCCTTGCCAATTTGGTGCAAATTTCCCTTTGTACTCATTATGATGAGGGAAAATGTGTTTGATGATCAACTGACCAATTTCAAATATCCTCGCTCTTACTTTCTTGTGGAAAGAACGAATCATTCTATGTAGATACAGTTGACCATGACAAACATCGACCATTCTCTTCTCATCAATCAATGTTAACTGATCAATCCACTTGCGAACCCAATCAGCATCACTCAATTCAGCTTCTTGGTTTATTCTCAATGAAGGTACCTCAACTTCGGCAGGTATAACTGCTTGTGTTCCATATACTAACAAGTATGGAATTGCTCTAATCGATGTCCTGACAGTCGTTCTGTAACCCAACAAAGCATATGGCAACATCTCGTGCCAACCTCAGTGATTGTCAATCATTTTCCTCAAAATCTTCTTGATGTTCTTGTTGGCGGCTTCTACTACTCCATTCATTTGGGACGGTAGGCGGTTGAGTTCCGGTGAGTAATCTTCAATTGTTCACATATCTCTCTCATTAAGTGACTGTTGAGATTTGCTCCATTATTAATAATGATGGATTCCGGTATTCCGAACCTACATAACAAATTGTTGCGAACAAAATCAACTACAACTTTCTTGGTTACCAATTTGTACGAAGCTACTTCCACCCACTTGGTTAAATAGTCAATGGAAACTAAAATGAATCTGTGTCCATTAGAGGCGGATGACTCTATTGGACCAATGACATCCATGCCCCAAGCTACAAATGGCCAAGGTGAACTCATATCATTGAGTTCGTGGGGCAGCACTCGCATCAAATCACCATGCACCTGACATTTATGATATTTCTTCACAAACTTGCAACAATCATATTCCATAGTCATCCAAAAATAGTCGGCTCGAAGGATCTTTCTTGCCAAAGTGACCCCATTCATATGAGTACCGCAGACTCCAGCATGTATCTGTTCAAGAAGCTTTGCAACTTCACTAGCATCAACGCATCTGAGAAGGCCTAAATCTGGAGTCCACCTATAAAAGATTTCCCCACTCGGAAAGAAATTGAGGGTCATACGGCGTATCAACTTCTTCTAATTGAACGTTGCATTCTTGTGATAAATTCCGGTCTCCAAGTACTTCTTGATGTCAAAATACCAAGGTAAACCATCTGGTTCCGCTTCAACATGTAATCTAGATGTGATGCACATTGAAAAAAATTACTTTGACAATTTGTTTAACATAGTGATGGATGTTAAGGGTAAGACAAAAGACAATCCAAAAGCTAGAATGGACATAAAAGAATATTGTAGGAGAAAAGAGTTATGGCTGCAGGAATTACAAAATGGTAAAATAGTTAATTCCAAAGCCAGCTTTTCATTCACATTGTATGAGAAACGTGAAATTATTGAGTGGGTTAAAAATTTGAGAATGTCAGAGGGCTATGCTACGAATTTAAGAAACTGGGCAGATATAAATGAAGGAAAATTGATAGGTATGAAAAGTCATGATTGTCATGTGTTCATGAAAACTTTAATTCCTATCGCTTTTAGCCATCTACCCGAAAGGATATGGAAACCAATCACAGAGATAAGTCTTTTTTTTTTTAGGATTTGTGTTCTGGAAAGTTGTTGGAGAGTTGTTTAGACAGAATGGAGAAAAATATTCGTGTTACTACTACTAAGTTGGAGAAGATATTTCCATGTGGTTTCTTTGATGTGATGGATCATCTTCCAATTCATCTTGTACAAGAGGCCTGCCTCGGAGGTCCGGTTCAAACAAGATGGATGTATCCATTTGAGAGGTATCCATTTGAAATATTCACTAAGTTATATATATTCGCCAAGTCTTTTATATACTAACATATATATACATATTTACATGCAGAAAAATTGGCAGTTCGAACCAAACGATTAAGCAAAGGGGAAGGATCGAAGGATCATTTGTTCAAGGTCATATTGGGAGAGAAACTGGTGATTTTTATTCTTATTAATTTGGTGATGATGTGTCATGTAGGATAAACAGGCCTAATCGCAATGATGAAGGCGATATTGATCCTTTATTTCCACCGATATCAACTTTAATTAAAATGGTCGAGGATAAAAAAAGCGTGAAAAGTGAGGCTTCACTGATATGGAAATGCAATCAGCTGTGACACATATTTTGCTTAATTGTCCAGAGATTCAACCATATGTCAAGTAAGTGTTAAAAATATGTTATTAAATTACATACTAATAAGTGATCATTAACTAACGAAATACTTGAATGTAAAATGATCAGCTTGTTCGTAAACACATGGGGTAATGAAGCCATCTATACATAATTTTCCAAATGGCTGAGGAACTATAGTAAGTGTGCAATCACTAAGTATTTAATAATATATTCATTTTATACTAAATTATATTACTTGAAATAACAATCACGTAGGTTTACGATGAATACTCAAGTGTCCAACATTTGCAATTAGTGAAAGAAGTAGCACTTGGACCTGAATCTCAAGTACTGACAATGAATAAGTATTGTGTCAATGGTTTTAAGTTTCAAACTGAAGAAGTTTCTAGGAACAAGAAAACAAACAATAGCGATGTCTACATACAAGGTGATGTTGATGGTACTGGTCAAACTATTGAATATTATGGTGTCATTCAAGAGATTATTGAAGTGAGGTATTCAGATTGGCCTAAGAAGAAGATTGTATTGTTTCGGTGTGAGTGGTTTGACCCATCACATAGAGTCACAAAGGTGGACCATCAACATAATATATTTGAAGTTAAGCACACCAGGAAATACAGAAGTTATGATCCTTTTATTATTGCACAAAATGTTAAACAAATGTATTACGCTCCCTATCCATTGCGTAGAGACAAAGCTGATTGGTGGATTATTATAAAAAGTAAGCCTGTGGGAAGAATTGAAATTGACAATGTCTTAGATGTGGCATATCAAAACGATGTTGCAATTGTTCAACAACAAGTTGATGTTGAATTGGAAACCACACTACAACATCCTCAACACATATTAGAAGAAGTATCTGATGATGAGATACTGAATGTTGAGGAAGAAATATATGAGAATGAGGAAAATGAATCATTTGATGACGAAGAATGGGACGATAATGAAAATGAAACAACTGAGGAGGAAGAATGGGAAAATGATGGAATTGAAACAAGCGAGGAGGAATATTGTTGAATGAAAGCTAGCTAGTACATATATGTAAGTGTATTTTGCTAATTTTATTTAATTTATGATTTTTGTATATATTATACATGTTAATTTGCAAATAGATGTCATCAGGCGGTGACGGTGATAGACATCGCGAGCATCTTAGAGTTAGCCAGACTAAACAGGCTAAGAAGAAGAAGTCTAGGAGACTAATAGATCCTGAGGATATTGCAGGATCTATTCCTTTTGCGACAGAGCGCATCAGCCATGATACTCATTTATTTGTTGTTCTGTTTGATACGGCGGATCCTCGAATATATTATCCTAATTACCATCGACAAGTCGGTACTTCATCTACTTCACAGGCATTGCCTTCACGACGCTACGAGGACCTACCTTTACAGGATATTCATCGAGCACGACCCTTATCGGCAGGTACTACATCTCCCACATGTACATCTCCTCAGTTATCTGCCATGAGGCTTATAGATTCTAGTAGTGAGCAGTCAGATGCTATGGCTGATACGCCTCCATTGACTCAGCGTTTTGTGCCTGATGTATCACCCTCGTCTACACCTACACCTAGTGCTACACCAGATGATATGATGCCTGCTCTAGCTCCTGGCCAGAAGGACAGACTTGGTAGAGTCATGATTGAGCTGGATGGATCATCGTAAGTTTGTTTTGTTATCTATTTGTTAGTTTATTTTATTTATTTCTTATACTTTAATATATTATTCATGAACTAACATATTTATTATGTGTTTTGCAGGTGACATCTTGCAAAGGATGCTGCCCGGGCTTTAAAAGACTGTGTTAGAAGGCTCTATACACATGCTTATCACTCTTAGAGCTAGATTCCAAATAGTATACGCCAATGGATGTTTAATAACTTTAGGGTATATATTTTTTAGTTAAGTTTAGTATACTTTACTTTTTTTTTTTACTATTGATCTAATTAACGTTATTCAATTTTTTTTAGACTATGTGTACTTGGGAGTCGAGCTACAATGTGGTCATTGGAACCACATTTGAGAGGAAGGCATCGCCAGACTGTCTAGCTGACTAAAGAAAGTTCGAGATAGTGGTGAATGTCCCGATTGGATGTTGCCTCATGTTTTTGATGAATTGGGTCAGTATTGGAACACATACAAGTTTAAGGCAATATCAGATCAAGGCAAAAAGGCTAGAGGCTGTCTTAAAGGTGGCTCGTTGCACACCGGAGGTGCAAAGACGGTTGGAACAATTGCATGAGAGATGGTAAGTTCTAATTCAAACTTTTAAATAAATAATTAGTTGATTCATATATATATAGTTATAAATTTCAATTTTTATTTATAGGAAAAAGAATTGGGACGCACTCCCATTGAACCAGAGGTTTTCAAGAAGACTCATGTCAGGAAGAAAGAAAATGAGTCGGATCCGGATGTGTGGGTGGAGGAAAGGGCCGAACGAACTTTTGTAAGTTATTTAATATGAATAATATATATTAATAGTCAAAAGCGACGGACTGTGTCGCCTTTTAGAAATAAAAAAAAATTAAAATTAAACTCCGTCGCTTTTGTTAAAAAAAATTCTAAAACCAAAAAATCAAAAAGTGACGCAGTCCGTCGCTTTTTGAAAAGTGTCGAGCTAAAAAGCAACGGAGGTGATGTTGACACCCAATTTTGACCCTCCCCGATAAAATTAGTTTTCGAGCTTCTTAGTTTACAACGAGTTAAAATTATTAACTTTATAAAACTCAAAATAATTTTCAAGTTTTTATAAAATAATCTTGTAAATTTTACAATTTTTAATAGTAACCATGTTTCTACATATTTATATAAATAATTAACATAGTTTATGAATATTCGAAGATCTTCTCAAAAAAAGATTTTTATTTATAGTATTCAATTGAATTAATTAAGTTTAAAGTATATTTACAATTTTAAGTTATTTAGTTTATTTGCTTTATTCTGGTTGACTCGAGAAGCGGGTTTTATTAATTTACTTTACTTTAAGTTATGGCCACAATTTTAAATTAATTAGTTTGTAATTAAGTTAATCGTTTTAGATTAAGAAGCTCATAAATTAATTATATTAATTCATCCTATTTAAATTCTAGCCGAATCTTCTAGAAATTAATTCTTTGATTACATCTTAAATCCATTTTGGCTAAATTACTGATTAATTCTCTATTTAAGATTTTAGCCAAATCCTCCAATATCTTCTATTCCTCTCAAACAAATTTTGGGCCAAAAATCAATACCCAACCGACCCAATACCTTGATTTCTAACCCAACCAATTGTTTTACTCTAGATCCAACCCATTCTCATTTTTTCTTTCCAATTCAGCTTCTCCAGCCCACTCCCACCTCCCTCTGACCCGACCCATCCACTTTTCTGTTCTCAAAAGAAAACCTAGCGTGAACAACAGCTTCCCAAAACGACAACAACAACAATAAGTGACGCCTTCACGACATAAACAGAGCAATAACAATACACAGCCAAAACGACAGAGCCATTAATGCTCAACGTGAACAACGGCTCCAAACGACATCAATTTTTTGTCAAAATACACGGAAACCAATAGCGGCGTGAGCGAGCCAGTCCTAGTATGCTATGATCCCTTGTTGTCTTCCCCAACGTCCCTCTCAACTCGCAGTCGTAGCAGGAAAAACACCTGCTAGCAACGCGTTTTCATCCTTGAGGTTGTGTGATTGAGACACGTCGCGCCCCGAGGATGATGAGTCGATCCCAGCCGTTTGTCCCCCTTTCCTCTTCCAGAATAGGTTGAAATTTCAGCAAAAAAGGTGCCTCACCGGAATGTTGAAAGGAATTTTGGAGTTTGAATTTCAAATTGGGCCTTGAACCGGACTTCTCATCCTTTCCCCCCATTTCCGAACCCTAATTTCCCTTTTATATATACTCGCTTATTATTCACTGTTGGGGGTTGGGGGGAAAATATTTGAGAAAGTTAGAAAAGAGTTGGAAAAAAAAGGTTGGAAAATTGAGTTTTGAGAGAAAGGCAGAAAAAATACTAAGAATTAGCCAGCATTAGAAAGGGAAAAATATACTTAAACCATAGTTTCCGAAGGCACAAAGAGACTGGAAATCTTGAGTTTGCTCATTCTTGGTTATCGTTTGTTTTTACCTGCTCATCCCAGTTCTCGGAATCGCATTTTAGTGGTGTCGAAAGAAGTTCGTCCTGTTCGTTGTTTGTCCAGTTTGTTGCACTCAGAAAGGTAAACCTCCTTTCTATTCGTGTCGTTCATTTATTAAGGTGTAGTTTGTTCATGGCTTGAGGGTTGTAAGCTGTTTGAAATGCTGAAATTTGGAAATATCTCGACTTACTATAAAGGTAAACCTCCTTTCTATTCATGTCGTTCATTTATTAAGGTGTAGTTTGTTCATGGCTTGAGGGTTGTAAGCTGTTTGAAATGCTGAAATTTGGAAATATCTCGACTTACTATCAACTGCAATATCAGTAGTGTATCTTTATTCTGTTTGTCTATTTTTCTTTAAGTTCATTTGGTTAGAAATTTTGATGACTCTTCATATGGTTCTGAGTCGTTTTCCTCACTATTTTCTTACGGTTTCATTGTTAGTCTTGTGATGTTGGTTGTGAATCATGTTTCAGTTTCGAGGTTCTGAATATAATCTGCTTGTTTGTTCAGTCTGATATATAGAAGTCTTGTTTGTTTTAGCTATTAAATCTCGTGACTGAATAGTTTATTTTCTCGTTTTCCCTTTCATAATGTTTGTTCTTTGCATTGAAGGTTAAGCGTCGTTATTAACCCACTAGTTGTTTATTCTTCATTAGTCTTCATGTCTAGTTATTGTGGTGAGTTCGATTTGTTTGAAGTGAGTAAATCAAGTAGATAAACTGGTTACGCGAAGCCTGCTAAACTGATTTGACATATATATATATATCTAAGTCTTTCCCCGATGTAATGGTATGCGGTTGTGTTATATTTCCTTTCCCTATGATTGTTTTTGGGGGGTCAACTTTTGTCACTGTTTGGGATATTTTTTCCCCTCTTCTCTGCCTTCTTTGGCATAATAATTTGTTAAAATCAAATTACTAGTTGCAGTTGCATCAATATAGAATCTGAGTTTCTGATTTTCTTCTTCTAAGATTTTAGTTTAATAGATTTTTATCTCTAAAATTAGTTGAAGCATGTTACCGTTTGATACCAATTTTTCAATGTGATAATATTTTGACTCCTTCTAAGAGCTTCCAGTGGCTCGTTTCCTTCTTTTTCTTCTTAAGAGCTATGAATAAATGAGTCTTAGCCATCGATTTAAAGATAAGTGTACCACGGTAGCTTTAGTTTTATTTTTAGCAAGGGAGTCAGATTATTTGTTCTAGATGGACACTCTGTTTTGCATTTTTATTCAACACTGCTCATTCTCAATGCTCAAGTTTGACATCTTTTACATGAAAAAATCATTTTGTCTTGATCTTGTGTTATTCCTTCTATTCGTGTTTGTTCGATATTATTAAATGTCAACTTCCTTGTTACCTGTTGTAGTCATCAAAAAGGTAGCAAGTGTTAAATTGGTATTAGTATGACTCTTAGCTTAAAAGCTCCAATATTTTGTGATATGAATTTCTAAACGTGTAGTCACTATCGGCTGTTTTTGTTGTGTTGTTCACCTTCAATTTGTCTACTTGCTTATTTGAAACGTGTTTAACTGTGTTCCTTTCAATACTTTACCATTTTGTATTTTAGTGAGTTTGGTTATTGTTTGGAATTACGATTTCTGAAATACTATTATTGAGCACTAATTTTTTTCATCATTTTGTTGCATGTGATACCATTCGAGTCTTCTTGGACTCCACTCCTCTTTCCCTTACTTCGGGAGGGCCGTAAAGGCCCTAAATTCTCCTTCATCTTTTTTTGAGTCGGCCCCTATGGTAGGTGGTGAAATTGGAGCACAGGTTGAAGATGACAAATATGGGCTGAAAATTAACTTTTCAGGTTCCAGAAAGTTGAAAATAGGCTGAGATACAGCCTGTATACACTGGTATACAAACGAAAGTACTTACTACAGGTTCAAAATATGGGAAAGCGGGTGTAAAATAAAGAAAATACAAAGTTCGAATAAAATACAGGTCCAAAAATTTGAGAATCAGTTGTACACATAGTGTATACATCAAATATACAGTTAGTGTATATCAAGACAAATGGGAATGAAAATGGGGCCAAAGGGCCCAAGGAAATTTCAGCAGGTCAAAGGAGTTAATGGGCTGGCCCATGATGGTTGGAAAAGTGGTAGGCTTAGGATAGGTGGGCTGAAAGGCCAATTTAATTGGATTTGGGCCAAAGCCCAAGTCTAAATATTTCCTTTCCCTCTCTTATTATTTATAGGGAAAATTTTCAAAATGTCAATATTTTGACATTTAATAGGTTTCCTTAGTCACACTTAATATTTATCTAAAATGTCAATATTTTAGTTTGTTATGTATTTGATTTATGTATTTTTTATTTGTTTGATTTTCAAGATTACAATCATTTAGAAAGGAAAAAATCAAGGGAGTATTTAAAAAAAAGGAACATATCACTTAAAATTCTCATCAGTTACAATTTCAAAAAAAATCCCTTTTTCATTCGATTGGATCAACTTTCCTTTTTATTAGTTTTCATTATAATTGTATACCAATAATTTTTACATTTTATGTGCTCACTTTATTATTCAAATTAAAATTGATTTTTTTACTTTCATAGTGAAAACTACAAATTGTATTTCAGTGATCAAAATTGTATTACATGACTGCCAAATATATTTTTCTTTTATTTGTATTACAAAAATATTACCGATTGTATCTCAATATAATCTAATCATTACATATGAATATGATTTATGAAAGGATACAAGATTCTGGAAAAAAAAAAGCATACATGGTGGAAATAATACAATCTGTTGAGGAAGGATATAATATTCTAAAAATATAAATACAAATTGACTATGAAAGAAATAAGGATACAAGATTCTGGAAAACAAATAGCAAACATAGTGAAAATGATACAATATGTTGAGGAAGGATACAATATTCTAAAAAAAATACAAATTGATTGTTAAAAAAATAGGATACATATATGCTTAAGAAATACAAATCCATTTGTCATATCTATTGGAATGACTACAAACTAAAAAAGAAATACAATGTTCTTAATAAAAATACAAATGATGAGTAAAAGAAAAATATTTGACAAACAAAAATTAATATGAATACAATTTTGGTATGAATACAATTTTGCAACCTTCTTCTCTGACTCTCTCCTTCTTCCTCCTACTATGTTCCTTTTTCCCGATTTTTTTCACCAAACCCAAATCTGAATCTGTATTCACTTGTGCATTAGTAACCCTATAAGCAAAATTCGAAATTATTAAATATGAATATATAAAAAAATCAAACAATATATTATGTATGAATGCTAATGTAGATTACTACAAATTACAATCTATTAAATCTAAAATATGAAAACAAAATCACAAAAAAATAGAATGATAGTGTTTAAAATACTAAAAATCCGAAATAGATAAATATTTGATGAGTATGTTAACAAACTCACATAAAAATCGAAAAATGACGAAAAATCCATAATACATACAATAAAAAATTCAACATAATTTGTAATTTTGAAAACAAAATCTCATGAAATCTCGCAAAATAAATGATGACTTCGAAAATACCTTTATCAATTGAGAGATTTCTTGAATTAATTGATAGATCTGGACAAATTGGTATGAACTTGAATAATTAGTTCTTGTTCAACAATGAGGGAGAGAATAATGGTGAAAATTTGTTTAGAGAGAATTTTTTTTAAAAACGTGAAAGATGGAACATAAATTTAATGATATTAAAGCCTAGGAAGAAGTGTAAATGGATAATGGATGTATTTCATGTTGGACTGTTTTGAAAAATAAAAGGAAAGACAAATAATAATATTTGGATACAAATTATTTTCTAAAATATTGACATTTTGACATTTTAAATAATTATTTTAAAGTGTAGATGTTTTTACTAATTAAGTTAGGGATTGTGACTAGTTTGCTAATTTTCCCTTATTTATATTGTATTGTTTGACTAACTTTGTTTATTTTATGGTTTAATTTAATTAAATTCCTGTAGATAGCCATTTCATTTTTTATCATATTCAAATTAAAATATTTATATTTTATACTTAGCTCCATTTTTATTATTAGTCTTGCCACTTAAATTACTTCCCTTTAGAATGATCCCCTTTTAGTTTATTTCTCCTTAAAAAAAATAATTAGTTAAAAAATGTAATAAAAATAAATAAATAAAATAAAAATAAAGGAGTTCTTGTACTCAGTTAATTTTTTTTTTTAATCAAAGTTATTTTAGTCAAATCGTCGGTCAACCGCAAGTTAGCGGACATTTCGAGGGCCTAACACTTTCTCGGAATGTACATTGAACTCGAACCCTTTTTCAATTGATTTTATCTGTTTAAATATTTTGAAAATCTTAAGTTTTTTCTTGATTTTTTACTAAAAAAATTAAGTGGCGACTCTGTTCTTTTGGAAATTCGATTTCCCATAAATCATAAGTTTAATCGATTTTTTAAAAACTTAGTCATTTTTTTTATTTTATTTTTTTCGAGTAAAACAGAAATGACGACTCTGCTGGAGAATTAATTAAGTTCTAACCATAAGATTTGACTATTTGATTAATTGTTATTAATTGCTTAATTGTTTATTTGTGCTTAATGTGTTTAAACTGTTACAACTGTCATTGAATTTCATGACATTTTTCGTTGTATGTATAGTATACCAAAGGATGATTTTGCGGAACCGCAACCGGACTTTTTTATACTCACCCCTTTTCCGAAATGATCGGCAATTTATTGGTTCGTCATGCGTCCAATGGTTGTCGTGAGTTCCAGCCTAAGTTGTCCACTTGAGTTTCCGATCTTTCAAAAACCACTCTTAGTCAACTAGCGTAGAGCGAAACCAAATCCCAAATTTAGAGCATTTTGAACTAAGTTGACCCAACACCCAAGGCGTGTTGGGCCCATTAGAAGCCCATTTTGTGTCTACTTGACCCATTGGTCAATAAAAGATAACCATGCTTATGTGTTTAATTAAAGGGTGTATATGACATTTTTAAACAAATCAATTATCTAATGGGGGTGGGGGTAACTTACCTTTTCTATTTTTTCTTGTAGGATGAACTCATTACATGACCCCTTAAGAACCCGAATAGTGACCATACCACATCCTTACCTATAAGTTTGATGGAAATTTATGAACACAGAAGACAAGAAGATAGTTCAAAGACACATAGGCCATCTCCCGTCATTAATGAAAATGATGGCTTATCCCGACTTGATTGGAACAATGGTTAAATTTTTGGACAGCGACACATGGTATTTCGATTCGGGGAAGTGGAAATGACGTCGATATTGAAGAAATCCTTGCAAGTTATGACAATGTCGGTGTGTGCAACAAAATGAGGTTCAAACCCGATACAGATCTCTTTTTCCCAAAAATATGAGATTTTGCCGAGATTAAAGAAAAATTGTCACTCGTCAAAGCTGATTGGATGGGCAAGTTGCCCGGGCCAAACATTCCACTTCGAAAGCTTTATTATCGATTCGGACGTGCAAGAGCCTATGAAAAGTTCAAAGAAGAGTTTGTCTCAGAAGAAAAATTGAAGGAAACACGTCCTCTTGCTTTTGCAATATGCCTACTTAGGACAATGGTATTTCCCCAAGGATCAAACTACACTATTCACCCAAGTGTAGTGATGGTCACTCATGCTATCTTTAATGGAGTAGGCTACGGGTCTGCAACAAAGTACTACACTTTGGCCCCCATGATTCTGGCTGACATTTATCGGGATTTAGATAAGTGTCAAAGCGGTGAACGTTTCTTTTAGGGATGCAACCTGATACTTCAATGGTGTATGATGAGACACTTGATCAAAACTCATAATCTGAAAGAACCAGATCCCTTGGAACGATCGAACAAACTCGAAAGTCATGATTGTGGGTGCAGCATAATCATTTCAACAGGACTGGAGGCCAAGAATTTTGGTATCCGAGATTTCAAGGTTTAAGAGAAGAAAATGTGCAGTGGTCAAGTCCTTAGACAACTAGGAGGGAAACAGGAGATTCCCCAAATTGTGGACATGAGGAAATTTGCAACCGATCATGAAAATGGACGAATCTCTTATGTTGAGGACATACGTAGAACATGGAAGACTCGAAGGGTATTGGGTGAGCCAGTGCCAAATAGGTTTCATCCTGAATGTTCTAAGGATTACAAGGAATGGTGAAAGAAGAGCCTCGTCGGGACTATCAAATCCGGTCCAAATGTTCCCCATATTATTGCAGATGTTGGAGCCAAATATCAAATTTGACTTCATCGACTCAAAGAGAAGTTTGATAGAAATGAGTTAGAGCATCAACACCGGCATTCAAAAGACGCCGAAGTCATAGCCCAGTTGAAGCAAGAGCTACGAAGAGCTAGGCAATGCATGTCAAAACTAGTTGATAGTATGGAACAACAGATTTAGTCGGTCGAGAGGTTCAAACATCAAGAAGGGGCTCGGTTGGCAAGTGATCACCTATGGGCGAACATGTATTCCATGTGGGAAGAGGTCAACATTGCCAAGAGGACCAGACCTGGTGAAGGATTAGGACGGGCCTAAAGTTTGTTATCATTCCCTGCGTGGGATTGCTTTATTTGTACTTTGTTTTGTAATTTACTTTCCGAACTCCTTCCCTGATTTTATGTCTGTCAAACATTTTTGAATGATATTAATAAAATATTTTGGGGATAATGAATTGGCTTAAAAAGACATATACATCCTTCAATTTGCTAGGCCTACCCTTGGCACAAAAGGGTCACATGCATGTTTAGGACGCGATATCTGTCTATTTACTTGTGTGCTTTAATTGTTTATGTGGTACGTTGCTTTGAATGAAGACATTTTTAGCCCACTCCTTGTCAAAAATTTTATGAAAAAAAATCTCTACAATGCCAAAAACAAGTCACTACCAAAATGTCCAACCAAAATTCCATGAGTCTTGAGTTTCTCAGCCAGAAATAAAATCCTACTACCAAATCCTGAAACATTACTCTATCATCTCAGGAAAGGTAAAATTGTTGCTAAGATGGAAAAACGCAAGAATGTTGAGGTGAAGACGATTGAGGAGAATTTAAGGATGAAACTGCGTCGATTCAAACAGAGATTCGAGAAATGGGAGAAAGAAGAATAAAAGTAGAACTAGCCACCGTAGCTGCGCAAGCCAAAAGTGCAGCACTAGACGCGGAGTTGGCGGCTAAGATGGCAAGATATTCTATCATGAACTAAGAGACAACTGCTATGCGAAAGGAAAACGATGTCTTCAACAATGATATAGCCATGAGGCTTCAAAAGCTACGTGGAAAGTACTCTTTCTTCAACCGAGAGGCCAACATCAGTGGTCCCGAAGGCACTGGACCTAAAGCGATTTCAGTTTTTCAAAAAAAAAAAATTGAGCTGCAGCAATTTCAATTTTTTCATTTTTTTTGTGACAAAATTCGTACTTCAGCAGCGATTTTAATCTTTGTTCGAAAGACATCGCTCCCTCAAGAGAGATTTTGCCTTTTTGGTTTAATTGTTTTTTGATATACCGTTTATGTTTTTTTTTTTAGGAAAAAAGTTACCGTTTTGACTTCGGACTCCAATAAACCATGGAGATTTTGAAGCTATACTTCAATCTTACAAGCTCTAATTTATAAGTTTAATTCTGTATGGCGTGTGTGACTATATATATATATATATATATATATATATATATATCGTTTGCAATAAAATATATTTTTACACAATGTATATGTTACTCTTGCTTATATATGATTATTATGGTATGCTTTATATATTGGACATGCAATAGTTAATATATTGTTCGTACAACGTCTCAATCTCAAATAAGCAATGACTGATATAGAACACAAGGAAAGTCTCTCGAAAAAATGTCAGGAGAGAATGACTAAACCGAAGCAAATTAGGATAGGGTTCTAATTTTTAAGTACTAAAGCACATTCTACTTTTAATAGTCATGCCATCCACTCCTTATATCACAACTCGAGTTAACCTTTGGGTTAGTTTTTGGTTAAAATGAAGAGTCTCTATTGGTTAACTTCTTACAAATAATAATGAATACTAAGCTTGTTTTGACATGTTTTAGAAAGAAAATTTTAAACTAATCTAAAATAAAATGTGTTTGAATAGTTAATATATTGTTTCTAAAGATATTTTTAAAGATTATTACACAAACATATTTTTAATATTATGGTACATAATATGACCTCTACTAAAATTCGTATCTTGATTATTAAAATAGTCTTTAAAATAATGTATTAATATTTTTTAATTAATTTAAAGAAAACATCAAAATTCGTGACTAAAAGAATGAACAATATTTGACTATCAAGAAATTAATAATTTGATAATGTATTCATCGAAAGATTAAAAACTATTGTTTTTTCATTTCTATATAGAATATTTTCTTAATATAAAATATGATAAACTATTTAACAGAGAAAATTTGAAAAAATAAAAAAATTAATATTCAAATTCTAAGGAATATTAAAATACAAACTAAAGAAAAACGAGGAGTTAAAAAATAAAGAAGAACAACAAAAGAAAATGTCAACATAATAGGAATTTGTTGAGAAATATAGAGGAAGAAAAAAACTAAAAAACAAATAAATTATGGTAAAACAACCTGAAAAAGAAAAATAAGTATATTGGTTATTTTGTTCGGGGTAAGAATCAAAGTTTTCTTTTATGGCATGATATTTAGAGTGTTGTATCAAAAAAAAATTATTAATGTAATTTAGAATTTAATATTAAGATAATTGTTATTGTATATAGAATTAAAGTTGTTTTCATAATTGTTTTTATTGTTGTGGAGTTAGAAATCAATTTCTAAATAAATTCTTTCAATATTAAAATCAAAATAAATAGAGGTATTTCTATTTCCTTGCTGCATAGAAGTTCATCAATAGAAACTCTTCATTCTAATGCAATTCTCTATTTCCTTGCTGCATAGACTTTTTTGAAATTCAACTTTCTCAATTTGGGTTGTAAACGATACATTTATGTCGTATGAACATTTGAAACATATTATCAATTAATATATTGAAGTTGTTTACTGAAAAAATAGTATAAAGTACGAAAAATCTCATATATTTGGAGGCTAATTACATCATATCCCAGAAGTTTCCTCAATTACAAAAAAATTGAATTTTTCATTACTCTCACATACGAATCTTGATGGTCCGATACATTGCAAATGATATATTACTTCATGGAAGGGATGTATCCGAGAGGGGATATGTATGTATTCAAGAGGGGATATGTATGTATTCAAGAGGGGATGGATGTATCCGAGAGGAAATAAAAATGTATTTGAGAGGGAATTATAATATCTTAAATTGTGAATTTATGTAATTTTTCGAAAAATTTTATGAAATTATATTGGACCGTATCACAAGCCTTAAATTATCTAGTGTTAATAAGAATTGAGGTCATTCTGCTGTTCAATGTTATAATCTTATTAAAATATAAAAGACATTTATACATCATATACAATTTGATATATTATTATACAAAAACGTGATTCCATATTCTTTCTTGAATTAAATCATTCGATTCATCCACAAAACACCTCAAAAACTATCCCCCCAAGTCACCCAAAATTTCATAATTAGACTCTTCAATACATAATCGTTATTTTGCAACAATATCAACTCGAAACAGAGCTTATTTGGGAAAATTCAATTTTCAAAGAACTTCCATCTTCAATAATAACTAAACACCAATTCTGAGAGAAGACAGATTCTCCACCTCATAACACAACTCTCAGAAAAATCCAAATCCAATAATTTCCAATTCCATAATTCGCTTATTCCTTTTTTCAAATTTATCATATCTTACTTAAAGACCAAATCTCAATATGTATTATCTGATAGATAAATGCTAATTAAGCAGCAAATTTTGTCAAATTTAGTTTCAATTTTACTAGATAATGATCTCATCTTTTGAACTTTTAATCTTTCAAAAAAATAAATTATGAGGTGGCATACAACGTTTGTTGGGTGGAGTATTCAAGCCAATTTGATAAAATAATCATGAAATTTGGCTAATTTAGATAAGCATCGAAAACATTGGCTAAATAAGAGTTGTACTAGAATGTAATTATCTCAATAAACTTTTCAAGTCCAACTTAAAATTGGATGACAAATTTGAAAAAAAAAATCATTTTCAAACTTCATCTTCACATACCAATAATATAGCCCCTTGAAGGATCAAACAAAGTACTTGTTTTCCCATTTGCAAAAATATAATCAATATAACTTCATCTTCAATTTTAACTTTATAAATTTAAAAATAAAATAAAATAATAATAATCTATGAACAAACGCCTACTAAATTTGTGATGTAGAAAATTTAAAGCTATATGTTATTGGGAATGAGATTATTATTGATCGCTAATTTATCTTGTTAGCGGCCACTACAAAAAAAGTGTGAATTACATGAGAATTTTCCTGAGGATTAGTATGAAAAATCACAGGAAACTTATTTTCCAACAAATTTTCATACAAATTCTCGGAAAAATCCCCATGTAATTCACAGTTTTCTTGTAGTGGGCCTTCTTGTTGATGTACCTTTTTTTGACACTTTTTCACGATGCATGGGGACAAGTATACGTCATTTCCATAGATGAAGGCTTTCAAGGACTTTTGAATTGGTGATTTGTTATCAGATAACACATTACATATTAGTAGATGGATGTTATAAACTCCTCCGAAAAATTAGTATTGAGATTCATGATATTTCAAATGAACATTTTCTCCTTCAATAAATAAAGACAAAAATTATTTTGATTTCTCTTTTTCTTTTTTGAAATACTTTATGATCTTTAGAAGTCCTCTTTTTACTTATTTCAATTGAAAAGATGTTGATAGAAATTTGGTATTTACATTGAAAATAATCTAAAATCTAGAGTTATTTTTTAGATAAAAGGGATAAGTCGAATGAGTTTGGACATTTGTACAAAGTCGCATTATAAACTTGAAAGTACATTCCCTTATTATAAACCTTTAAAACATTATCATATTGGTAAAAAAAAAACTATTTTAAAGTATAGGTTGACTAACTTTAATTTATGAGGGAAAAAAAGAAGAGAGAATAGTCTTATTCTTGTAAAATTGAGTTTTTGGATGCCTAATGGGTGATTAAGGGCAGAGGCGGACCTTTGTGCACCAGTTAATTTTGAAAAAATATCATGTATATATATGTATATTTATCTTGAGAAACTGACAAAATTAGAATATAATTAACCATGCACCCACAAAGGGCGTATAAGAGTGTTCTTGTGCTGCTGGTACAAGGCAGAGAAACCGCTCGCGAGACTAGAGTTAGAAACTAGCTAGAGCTGTTCATTATTTTTATGTTAAATTTAGCTCAGATATCATACGTAGTGCACTCAAAATTTTCAAATTCTGTGTTCACCTCTGATCAGGGTAATAACTCACTTGGAACTAGAGAAATGATGACTTTTAGAAGAATTTAAATGTAACTAATTTCTTAGATGCATCTTTTAGAATCTTGAAAAATGTGAAGGACTAAGGTCTAAGACTGTATTTGGTACCATGAAAATTTTATATATATTAAATAAGTATTTTTTTAAAATTTATGTAAGTTTTGGGTTGTGGGTCGCCCATGTGGATCGATCCGACCCGACTCGACCCGATTTTTCTTTTCTGAAAAGAAGATAAGTATCAATTTGAAAAGGAGTGGGAACAGTTAACTATTCCAACGTATTCTGTCTTTCCCATATAAAAGTGGGGTTAAACGCTTTTCAGAGGGTGTGGAAAAAGGACAAAATAACAGAAAAATAAAGGAAGGAAAAAGAAGAAATGTCTATCTTCTTCACGGATATTAACAAAACAAAGTGACATTCAATTTGTGGAAACCTAGCTTTGATTCCTTGAGACTCAAAGTTGGACTTGGAGCAACCTTTTAGAAGACTTCATTATCATTCCGCTGTCGTTAACATATACACATTCTCGTTCATGTTACAAAAAATTCTAACAATGGTATCAAAAGCCTAGTTAAATGCACTATATTCAAATAATATAATTATTCACGGCTTGAACTCACCTGTTTGCTATTTGAAAGTGTTAGTATCTAATGTAGATCTAATACTCGTTTAATTGATTGGGGAATCAAATTTTGTACTTATAAATTGGTTGTTTGAACGTGGAGAAACTTTAGTAATTTTTTTTATTCATAAGAATGAACAAATATGGTAAAGAAGAAGAAGCAGTAGAAATAGCCTAATTTCTACGAATTATAAATTAGAATGACTTTGCTAAAAAGAAAGAAGTCACTAGTCATTATATAAATAAATATAAATAAAAAGGGTTGTCATTTACCAATCAGAATTCTCCTTTATATATATATATATATATATATTGGCTTGTAGTACTATAGTAGTACAACTCTTCCTATTTTTTAAAGAAAAAAAAGGAAAAAAACGTATGGGAACCTATAAAAAAAATAGAAAAATATTGATTATATTGTACTTGTTCCGAGAAAGTAGTAGTATTTTTTAAATTTGTTTGTTGAATGAGTCAACATGAATTTTTTTATTATTATTTAATTGATTCTGTTGTACTTGTTCTGAAATAGTAGTAGTACTCTATAATATTTGTTTGTTGAATGAGTTAACATGGGATTTGATTATTATTTTTTAAATAATTATTATTATTTTTAAAGGGATTAATATAGTACTAAAAAGAGTTGGTACTTTATAAGTAACCATATGTTTATATATGAGTGGAAATAAATTATGTTTTTGAAAAATAATTAAATTGGTCTTATAATAATTCTCATAGGTGTAAACTCTTTTTTTTTTATATAAATCCTTTTGCCTTCTACCTGAAATTTGTGACATATGTTGTCACATTAAATGGTCTTTAACCATATTTCTAATTTTTTGGTTCCCATTTCAGATATGGCTGAACGGAAACATGCTCAAATTGCTCCAAGTGGGAGTTGTATTAATAGAGGAGCAAAAAGAAATGGTAGAAGGATGCGACACAAAAGGATCAAAATAGAAAATGATTCAGATTCAGAAGTCATAAGAAATGAATGAAGGATACTGCAAAATCAGAACAGAGATAAAAGAGCATGTAAAAGAGAAGGAAAAAGATTATTTGAAGAGTTCAAAAATATCAAAATGGACTTGTCTGATCAATTACCTGATTTCTTCGAGAAATTTTGGATTAAAATTAATCAAATTTATGACTATTACATCTATGTTGAGGACTACGTTGGATTAGGTATTCTGTATAATTCCTTACCAGATTATTGACAAAAGGAACTAGAAGACATTTATCATGATTTTGGTCCTAACAAATCATTATGGAGGTTCACAGTGAATCTTGAAGCTAGATGGCCAGCATGATCACATAGAATAATAGTCTAGTATACTAGTATTTATTTTGATTTTGCATATTGTGTAATGAACATCTTTGACTATGTTTTAATATAAATATGTGTTTTATCCTATTTTAGATAAGTGTGTTGTTATTCTTTATGCATTATCATATGGTGCTAATTGTTAGATATGTAAATCCTTGCAATTATGGCCTAAAAAAATATATATTAGTATACACATTATGAAATTAGATTTGAATTTTGATTAAATATTTAATTTGTAGTTGATGATTGGATGCATACGTGTCTTTTCGATTTTAAATTAAATATGAAATCTGAATGAGAATTGATTTGCTTGAATGTGTATGTCACATGCATAATTGATTAAAAATTCTTTCCTGATTATATCTCATAACAGACATGGCATCAAAAAAATCATTGCTAACTTAAACAAAGATGAAAAACTTAACGGTGACAATTATGACATCTGGAGTCGTAAAAGATGGTATGTACTGGAAAAGCAAAATGCTCTGGAAGGTACAAACCATGTTTTGAATGAACTAAAAGAGGATAATTCTACACAACACAGAAGGGATCTTGAAGCTTACAAAGCTTAGAAAAAGCTAATTCCACTGCACGTGGAATAATAGTTAGTTCTGTGGTTGATGACCTCATACATGAATGTGAGGAATTCCCAACTGCTCATTCTATGTGGGGCACATCTACGAGGAACGTATGGGGATACATATGTAACCCGCCTCCGACAGCTGACTATCAAATTTGACACTTATAAAAAACTTCATGATTAGAATATCAAACAACACCTTAAGGTGATGTCAAACATGATAGTTCAACTCAAGAGTGCTGGCCATGTTCTTTCAGATGAGCAACAAGTTCAGGCAGTGATTCAGTCTCTTCCCAATAATTAGGAACATTTGAAGGTTAACTTGACCCATAATGATAGCATCAAAACTTTTTCTAATGTTGCACGCCATGTTGAACTCGAAGAAGAGTGCCTTGGTGTAACAGTTTAGAATGGGTCAGAATCTTCTTTGGTAGTGGAGGTTAAGGAAAAGCAAGACAGTGATCCAATATTGCTGGAGTTAAAGGGTGTAATCCACTAGTAGAGGGTGGAGGTTTTCTCCCAAGGGGGAGATGGTGTGCTTCGCTATCAGGGTCGATTATGTGTTCCTAAGGTGGGTGAGTTGAGACAACAAATTCTTGCAGAAGCCCATAATTCCAGATATTCTATTCATCCAGGTGCCACTAAGATGTACCGCGATCCGCGGGAAGTCTATTGGTGGAATGGTATGAAAAGAGATATAGCATATTTTGTGGCTAAGTGCCCTAATTGCCAGCAAGTTAAGGTAGAACATTAGAAACCAGGAGGTATGACACAAGAGATCGACATTCCTACTTGGAAGTGGGAAGTGATCAACATGGACTTCATTACAAGTTTACGTCGTACTTGCAGACAACATGACTCCATTTGAGTGATAGTGGATAGAGCAACTAAGTCTTCTCGCTTTTTGGCGATCAAGACTACAGATTCGACGGAGGATTACGCCAAGCTTTACATTAATGAGATTGTGAGGTTGCATGGGGTTCTTTTTTCTATCATCTCAGATAGAGGTCCTCAGTTTACCTCTCATTTTTGGAAGTTATTTCAGAAAGGTCTTAGTACTCAGGTTAATCTTAGCACAATATTTCATCCGTAGACGGATGGGCAGGCATAGCGTACCATTCAGACCATAGAGGACATGTTGAGAGCTTGTGTGATCGACTTCAAGGGTAGTTAGGATGATCATCTTCCTCTTATTGATTTCGCCTACAACAATAGCTACCATTCCAGCATTCAGATGGACCCTTATGAGGCATTGTATGGGCGTAGATGCAGATCTCTTGTTGGTTGGTTCGAAGTAGGTGAAGAAGCCTTGATAGGGCCAAATTCATTCCTTAAAGCTATGGAGAAAGTGCAACTCATTAGAGATAGACTTAAGATAGCCCAGAGTCGCCAGAAATCATATGCAGATGTAAGGAGAGGGGAACTAGAGTTCCAAGTTGATGATTGGGTTTTCCTAAAAGTGTCACCTATGAAGGGGGTGATGAGATTTGGCAGGAAAGGGAAGCTCAATCCTAGATATATAGGCCCTTACCGGATCTTGAAAAAGATTGGTAAAATGCCTTATGAGTTAGAGTTACTATCAGATTTAGCAGTAGTGCATCCAGTCTTTCACATTTCACTATTGAAGAAGTGTGTGGGTGATCCAACATCTGTAGTGCCAAGAGAGTGTGGCTGTGAAAGATAATCTTTCTTATGAGGATGTACTAGTTGAGATTCTTGATCGTCAGGTTAGAAGGTTGAGAAAAAAAAGTTGCTTCAGTCAAGGTTTGGTGGATGAGTCAGTATGTAGAGGGAGCTACTTGGGAAGCAGAAGCAGCCATGAAGGCCAAACATTCTCACCTCTTTCCTTCCGATCCCATTCCAGCTTGAGGTAATAATTCCTCTTCAGTTCTTCAGTCATTCATGCGTAGATTCAGTCTTAGTATTATGTTCCTTCAGTTTGTACTTGCATTTTCAGCGTATTTGCATGTTCTTGGAACTTAGTTCAGTCACAAATCAGTTTCTAGAGTTTAGTGGTAGGGTTTGCAGCTCTCTCTCTCCATATCAGCTAGTTTAGTCTTCATTCGAGGACGAATGTTCCCAAGGAGGAGATAATGTAACACCCCAGATTCGAGAAAGGAAAAAAATTCCAAATTTTCAAAAGTTGCAGGTGCCACCGACGGAAGCCAACTACCGACTGTCAGTCGACTTACGGCCTGTCAGTCAGCTCCATCGATGGGCAAGTCAACTTTCAGTCCTCAATCGCGAACGATAGTTGACCAGTACGGATCGCCAGTTGACTCACGGCTCGTCAGTCAGCTCCGTCGATGGGCCAGTCAAATTTCAGCCTTCAGTTGCGAACACTGGTCGACTAGTACGGACCGTCAGTCGACTCACGGTCCTTTATTCAGCTCCGTCAGCGACTCCAACAGCTTTTTAGTCAGGGATCTTTTGGTCTTTTCCTATTTCGTTTAACCCCTAAACTACGTCGTTTAGACCATAAATTATGAAGTTTTAGTCAGTTTATTCCTAGAAACATAACTAGAACTTACCTAAGTTAAATCATTAATCAAAACTTAGAAAAATTAGAGCTTGAGAGGAGAAAGGAGGTCAAGAACCCTAGTCCAAGAATGCAACAAGATTCCATCAGTTCCGGCCCCAAAATCAAAAGATTTCTCTGTGGAATTCGTCACCAGGTATGTGGGATTTCACTAGTGGGTTCCTTTCACCCATTAGGTCCCTAGTTTTCAGTCAGTTTCTTGATTCTCTTATTATGACTAGACCTAGGGTTTCTTGAATGTTAGAATTATTGGGTTCTTAGCTATTAGAATGATCCAAATCAAATTAGTATATTAATATTCAGTTTATTGCATGAATTTCAGAACCCTAGCTATGTAATTCTTTAGTTCTTGAATTATATATGCTAGGTCAGACATTTTAATTATTCAGTTATACATGCCTCAGTTATTAATGAATCAATATAAAATTAATTGTTGCATTCTCAGTTTGCATGGTTCAGTTTGAGCTATCCAGTGTATCACATAACTTCAGTCATAAATATGTTAATCACTTACTCTATTGGGAGTAGCATCATATCGAGTTGGACTAGGGTTCAGTGTACCCAAATAGTCCCAGAACTACTACCTACGTAGGTTGTAAGTCTCCTGTGGGCATCATTTCAGTGATCACGTCAGCATTCCTCTATACCTTTGGCCGGTTATATTGGGTCCTCTCGATGGGGCATATACATCAGACTCCACATTTAGCTCATGTGGTTTTATTATCAGTTATTAGTAGCTCCCATAGTTCAATCAGATTCTATTGCATTGACCAGGTATCAGTATATTCAGTATTCAGTCTCAGTATGTTATAAATTGGTCATTGCATTCAGTTAGCTCAGTATTCAGTATCTATATCATGTTTAGATTATATCATTGCTTATTTGCTTTGTTCAGTTATATGTTATTTCAGTTTATTCTATTATGCATGCTCAGTACCTTTCAAGTACTGACACATACTCTGAGCTGTATCTTCTCGTGATATAGGTTCAGGTTCTTAGGATCTAGATCACGCTTAGATCGGTTCTCGATTGTCAGTTCAGAAGTATCAGTGGTGAGTCCTCATTCTTCGAGGACTAGTGACATGTTTATCTTTTCAGTACTTGTAGTCCTTTAGTTTCAATTTTGCTAGATCTAGTTGGGGCATGTCACAACATTTCTAGTCAGTTTAGAGGCTTATTTCAACCATAGTTAGATTCAGCTTAGCATTTGAGTTTGATATTTTTCTTGTATTAAACTCTCAGTTTTTGATATATTCAGTTTAGTATATGGGTATTCCCCATTATTTCAGACTTTCATTATTATTTAGCTTCCGCACAGTTTTATTGCTCAGTTTATCTTTAGTATGCTCATGAATATGCCAGCAGGGTTAGCTTGGGGTCACTTGTGATCCTAGGTCCCGTGTCCACATCTCGGGGGTAGCTCAGGGTGTGACAATTATGTTGACCATTGTGTAATGGCATGTTATTCAACTAACAATAATATTGATGTTATTACATGGCATGCAATATTAGGTCACATAGGGCAAGATCGAATGAATAGATTGGCAAAAGAAGTACATTTAGGTTCTTTCACCAAGATTGATATGCTAACTGGTGAAATGTCTTGTTGGTAAGATCACGCGTAAACCTTTTGGGAAGGCTAAAAGAGCTCAGTTCCCGCTTCAATTAATTCACTATGATATTTGTGGTCGAATGAGTGTGAAGGCAAGGTTTGGTGCTACATACTTCATTACATTTATTGATAATTTCACGTGCTTTGGTTATGTCTATTTGATTTCTCATAAATCCAAAGCACTTGAGTGTTTTAAAATATATATGAATGAATTTAAAAATCAATTAGATAAAAGCATAAAGGCTTTAAGAACTGATCGAGGACGTGAATATTTGTCATAACAATTTGAAGAATTATGTACTGAAAATGGTATTATCAGACAGTTAACTACTCCTTATACACCTCAACAAAATGGTGTAGCTGAAAGAAGGAATAAAACATTGTTGGACATGACGAGATTAGTGATGGCGCAGTCAAATTTGTCTATCTCGTTTTGGGGAGATGCTTTATTGACCGCGGCTTACATATTGAATAAAGTGCCTTCTAAATTAGTGTCTTCCACTCCTTATGAACTTTGGACTGGTCATAAAACAAACTTGAATGATCTACGACCGCGGGGTTTTGCAGCATACATTAAAGATCGTTTTGGTCAATTTGGTTAACTAAGTCCAAAAGGAAAGAAATATATCTTGATATGGTACTCTGAACGCCCTAGAGGGTATGTGTTCATCGATGAACTGGAGGATGGAAGTATTACTGAAATTGTATCACGAGATGTCAGATTTTTGGAAAATGATTTTCCCAAAAAAACTGAAATAAATGAAGTTGAACCTCTATATCAAATGGTGATTTCAGAAGATCAGATAATATTGTGAAACATACTTGATAATTCAATGGATTAAGAAATAATTCCTGGTCCAAGTGGGAGTTATGAATCTCAAAATCCTATAGAGGAATCTGAACTTCAAATACGTAAGAGTACAAGAAAAGGTGTACCTCAACGATCTTATGAGATTGAGGATTATGTTTTCTTGGTATCTCCTATAGTTTTGGATGAACAAAGCCTTATCGAGCCTTAAAAGGGATGAATAGTTAAAAGTGATGAAAAAGAATTATAGTCCATGAAAACCAACAAAGTTTGGGATCTAGTTGGCCTTTCTAAGAAACGTAAAGCTATTGGGAATAAATGGATTCTTAAAGTTAAACGTAAATCGGATAGGTCAATAGAAAGACACAAAGCACGATTGGTGGCAAAAGGTTTTACTCAAGAAGTTGGAATAGACTATGAGGAAACTTTTTCACCACTTATGAAGTTTACATCCATACGATTACTTTTAGTTATTGTTGCACGTTTAGATCTAGAATTACACCAAATGGATGTGAAGACCGCTTTTCTCAATGGAGAATTAAACGAGGAAATCTACATGGAACAACTAGTTGTTTCGTTGTTAAAGGTCAAGAAAAGAAAGTTGTAAATTGAAAAGATCAATTTATGGCCTAAAGCAATCTTCAAGGCAGCGGTATCTGAGATTTCATAAAGAAGTGATGTCATTTGATTTCACCATGATCGATGAAGACCATTGCATCTATGTGAAAAAGTCCAATGGAAATTTTGTGATTCTTTCTCTTTACATAGATGATATTTTGTTAGCTGGAAATAATTTAGAGTATGTGAAAACTGTCAAGTCATGGCTTTCAAAATCATTTGATATGAAAGATATGGGTGAAGCAGACTATATATTCGATGTTAAGATCCAAAGAGATCTTTCTAAGAAATTTTTGAGTTTATCTCAAGAAACTTATATAAAGAAAATATTGGAACGTTTTCGAATGAATAGTTGCAAATCCATGGATATTCCTGTAGCAAGGGGTGAAACTTTAAGCCTTGAAATGTGTCCAAAGATTGAAAAAGCGAAGGAAGACATGTCTCGAGTTCCTTATTCTAGTGTTGTCGAGAGTTTGATGTATTCATTGATGTGTACTCGCCCATATATTTGTTATGTCGTGGGTCTAGTTAACAGGTATCAATCCAATCCTGAAAGAGATCATTGGAAAGCAGTAAAGAGAATATTTTGATACTTGAAGGGAACTGCAGATCATACATTGTGTTATAGTGGATCTGATTTATTCATAAAAGGTTATACAATTGCTGATTGGGCTGGTGACTGGGATGATATAAAATCAACATCCGATTGTGCTTTCTTACTAAATGGTGGTGCTATTTCATGGAAAAGTAAGAAGCAAACTTGCACAACTCTTTCGTCCATGGAATCTGAATTTGTGGCTTGTGCATCTGCAGTACAAAAAGTTGTTTGGTTAAGGATATTCTTTGAGCATTTGAGTATTGCAAAGAATTCTAAGGGTCCCATGATTCTATATTGTGATAGTCAAGCGGCTATCGCCTACACTAGGGATCATAAGTATCACAGCAAGACCAAACACATTGACATCAAGTATAACTTTGTGAGAGACGTAGTGGCAAGTGGAGAAATAACTCTGCAATACATTCCAACACGTGAAATGATAGCTGATCCTTTTACGAAGGCCATCTCTAGAGACTTTTTTGAATAACATGTTAAGGCTCTAGGTTTGCGTAGAATTGGATGATATTTCAGTATTGTAAGATAACTTGTTTGTTGTAATATTCTCTCGTATATAATCCTATTGAATTTATGTTCAAATTAAAAATGCATGTGATATTTTGTAAAAAATAAAGTGTGTCGAAGAAGTCGCGAGATTGACTCTCTCACACGAGCAATCGCCTCTTACATCGAGAAATGTGAAGAGATGAGTTTTACCACCATATTATGACTTGTTTTATGGGCCAGACAAATGTTTCTCTAAGAAAAATAAATTTAAGTATCACTGAAAAGAGAAACTAGGGTTAAACACTTGAAGGTGTTTAGACCAAGGTCTGTACGATGTTGGATAATCGAAAGAATATTACACATACATCGGTATAAGGTAAAAACATCGTAACACGTGTTTCATACCACGTGTGTCAAACGATCAATGAGTCAATGAAAGAATATTCCCTGCTTCTTCATTGTGTGAGACCCAGAAAAGTTAAGATGAATTTTCAATGAAATACCCTTTGACCTTTTGCTGTTTCTTGAAGTTTCAATCGATGTTGCTACTGTAGCATGTTACTAATAGCCATGAATGGTTCGGCAATGCAGTGCATGTCTAGGAAAACAGTTGAATGGGAGCAGATAGATTCGAGTAGAAAGGAAAGACAATTAAATGAATAACAAACTTATATACACAAGCCGACTATTGCACGAACCATATTGGTATTGAGTGTAATTGTGTGTATTAAACATGAACTCGAGTTAACCTCTTTAAGAGGGTGAGGGAATGAACAAGTAACTACTGAAGTAATGAACGATTTCTGGGGTATTGTGAGTAATAGTATCCTTAAAATTAATAGTGAATTCTTTCCACATGTGATTGAATTCCTATGTAGGGCATGTAAAAATCTTGAAGGTAAGCCTTGGTACTCACAGGTCGCACAAACTATTTGTCGTATGAATTGTGTGTTTAGTTGATATCATATTTATTTGGGTCTTGTCCACCATGTGCGAAGTGGGAGATGTAAGTTTTGGGTTGTGGGTCGCCCATGTGGATCGACCCGACCCGACCCGACCCGACCCAAATTTTCTTTTCTAAAAAGAAGATAAGTATCAATTTGAAAAGGAGTGGGAACAGTTACTTTGTAACTGTTCCAACGTATACTGTCTTTCCCTTTTAAAAGTGGGGTTAAACGCTTTTCAGAGGGAATGGAAAAAGAACACAAAATAATAAAAAGGTCGACCCGATTTTTCTTTTCTGAAAAGAAGATAAGTATCAATTTGAAAAGGAGTGGGAACAGTTACTTTGTAACTGTTCCAACGTATACTGTCTTTCCCTTTTAAAAGTGGGGTTAAACGCTTTTCAGAGGGTGTGGAAAAAGAACACAAAAAAATAGAAAAATAAAGGAAGGAAAAAGAAGTAATTTCTATTTTCTTCACGGATATTAACAAAACAAAGTGACATTTAGTTTGTGGAAACATAGCTTTGATTCCTTGAGACTCAAAGTTGGACTTGGAGCAACCTTTCAGAAGACTTCATTATCATTCCATTGATGTTAACAGGTACACATTCTCGTTCCTCTTACAAAAAATTCTAACAATTTATTTTCTAAGTTTTATTAAATAAAGAAATGCAGTTATAAAATTGATTTTTCTACTTTTGTTACGTTGAAAATTCATGTTTATTTTTATTTTTATGGGATTCATTATCTTTAAAACTATTTTATATTTTAATATGTTGTCTTGTCAAACACGTTAGAGTAAGATTTCTAAAAATACAACAAGAGGGTGGGATGGGAGAATGTGGTTTCTATTTATTAGATTAAGTGTATGAATATTATGATAATTAAATCCTAAAGATTGGATATTGATAAATTCTGTAACAAATATATAGGTCCATTTAACTATTCATATTCTAAAATTTCATGCTATTATGTGCAATTATTTTAAGACTCAACTCAAACATATGTTCAAACGTTATTTGAGCGATGTAATTTTTTAGGGAAAATAGCCACACTTTCGATATTTATTTACAATGTCAATATTTTAGTTTGTTTTATTTGTTTGATTTGCAAGAATACAATTATTTAATAACAGAAAATGAGAAAATCAGGGGAAAGATTATTTTAAAAAAAGAATACATCATTTAAAATTCTCATCAGTTACAATTTCAAAGAAATTCCTGTTCTCATTCGATTGGATCAACAATTTCAATTTCTATTTTTCTCCTTTATCAAGATCTTAATCATGGATTGTATCCCAGTGGTCAAAACTGTATTACATGCCAAATATATAATTTTTTTATTTGTATTACAAAAGTATTACTGATTGTATCCCAATACAATCTATTCATTACATATGAATATGATTTATGAAAGGATACAAGATTCTGGAAAAAAAAAATAGCATACATGGTGAAAATAATGCAATTTGTTGAGAATTGATACAATATTCTAAAGAAAAATTGTCTCGGAAAGAAATAGGAATACAAGATTCTAGGAAAAAAAATAGCATACATAATGAAAATAATACAATATTCTAAAAAAATTATAAATTGACTAACAAAAAAAATAGAATACATCTATGTTTAATAAACACAAATTCATTCAGCATACATGTTGGAATGACTATAAACTAAAAAAGAAATACAAAGTTCTTAATAAATATACAAATGTTGAGTAAAATAAAAATAATTGACAAACAAAAATTAATCTGAATACAATTTTTGCAATCTTCTTCTCTGACTCTCTCTTTTTTCTTTTTCTTCGTTTGCTATGTTTCTTTTTATTTTTATTTTTGTTCACCAAATCCATATTCACTTGTGCGTTAGTAACCCTATAAACAAAATTCAAAATTATTAAATATAAATGTATAAAGAATCAAACAATATATGATGTATGAATGTCAATGTAGATTACTACAATCTAGTAAATCTCAAATGTGAAAATAAAATCAAAAACAAAAAATCAAACAATAGTGTTTAAAAGACGAAAAATTCGAAATACATAAAAAAATGAAATCTCACAAAATACTTGGTGAATATGAAAACAAAATCACAAGAAATCTCACAAAATACTTGTTGACTTCGAATTTACCTTTATCAATGAGTGAAAAAACTTTTGAATTAATTGTGAGATTTCTCGAACAAAGTGTAGTAAATTTAATAGATGATTTTCTTGAACAAGGAAAGGAGATAACAATGGTGAAAAAAGAAAGAGGGAGAAATGAGTGATTTGAGGTAAAACCTAGAAAGAGGGGTAAGTGAGTAATGAGATGTAACGACCTGATTCCGTCGTTAGAAAAATGCCAATGGGAAAAGAATTGGGGCCAGAAAACTTCTGAGTAGTAACTTGAGAATTCCTAGCCTAGTCCAGATTTGGACGAAATCTGAGTTAGTGAGGTTTAGGAAAATCTGGTATTGAATGAGAGATCTAATTATGTTTTTTATCACATGAGTGGATAACTAAGACATTAAGGAACCCATACGACTTTACGAAATTGAATTCGGGTGAGTAAAACTCCTGAAATTGATCTTAGCGTGAACAAGTATTTTCAGAGTGTCATGGAATGAAGGTGTGTGGTGAAATTGGGGTTTGGAAATTCTTAAATTTGCTCACTGGTTTCGTGCAAGCCGCTAAGGAGAGATTTTTCCGCCAGGGCGGGGCCGCTGCAACGGGGTGAGGACCGCTGTGGCGGGACAGACGAGACTTAAAGTCGGAAATAAAACCCAAAACATTTTATTCAGCAAGTTTCGACTTTGAGAGCTAAGGAATGACCCTAGGTTTTTTCTTGACAGTTTTTCGCCAATCCTGAGGCTAAAGGTAAGGTTTTCACTCTCCGAATCCGTATTTCGATCAGTAGAACGTAGTTTTTTGGGTAATATTGTTGGGGGAAGGTTTTGATATGGTAATTATGGTGGGAAAAGCCCTAATTTGGGATATTGGGATCATGGGTTTAGTGTTAGGTTATTGGGTTTGTTATAATCCGGATAATTAGATATTTGATTGTTGATCCTTGCGTATATTAATTGATGTAAACCTAGAACAAGCGGAAAGAATTCCAAAAGGGAAGATTCAAGTGTCTTAGGGGATTCAAGCTTGGATTCGAGGTAGGTGATGGATGTGATTGCATGTTCTGTGATGTATGTTTATTCTTGCTTCATAATAGTATATGTATGTATGCGAATGTTGCATTATTGATCACACTAATTGTAAATGAGGATAAATGAATGATGAATGATGAATGCCATGAATCATGACTTGATTGTATGATTTTGAGAATATACTTGTGATTGTGATTGTGGCTTGTTGAATGGATCGAGTGTTGTGTTTCGATACACTAACTTGGATCGGTTGCCACGTTTCAGCATAAATATGGGATCGATTGCCACGTTCCGGCATGAACATTTTATTGGATACCACGTACTGGTACACTAACAGTTTGGCTGTGGGTTCCATGAGAGGACCATTGACTTGTGATTAATGTTTTCGTATCTACCTATGTGGAATTGAGCATGTTTCCTGATAAGATGACTAATATTGTATATGTTCGGTATATGTCTGTTTATGATGTTGTAATTACTTGCTCATATTGCACTTATTGGGATAGCCGCGTGATTCTACCAGTACATTGTGGTTGTGTACTGATACTACACTTGCTTGTTCTTTGTTGAGTACAGGGCATCTTCAGGCGGCTATTGATAGACCTAAGCTAGGTGACTTTTGAGCGTGATCGGATTCAAGGGTAAGCCAGTTATTTTAGGCTGCCATGGATCTATCTTGTTTAAGTCCACTCTTTTCGGACTCAGACTATTTGTTTAAGGTGTTTTTATAGTTTCGGGGTTGTACCCCTTGTTCTTAGACTTGTGTTAGTAGAGTTTTGGTACAATGACTTTCAGGTTCTAGGGGTATTTCTGCATTAGTTGTTAGATGTTAGTTGAACTTTCGGAGTTTATGGGGACTCCATATTAATTATATAGTTATTTAAACCTACTTTTGTAGCTTTAAATGTGTAGTACTTTGGTTAAGTTGATAAGTTGGGTTGTAGTTTTGGTTCTCCCACCGGAGGGTTAGTGTGGGTGCCAATCACGACGGTCTGGGTCGTGACATAGTAGTATTTTTTAATCTTTTTTTACCGGATAGGTAGTAAAAATGGTCTAATGTGGGCCTGATTTGAGAAATAAAAGGAAAGGAAATTAATGATACAATTTATTTTCTATAATATTGACATATTGACATTTTTAATAATTATTTTAAAGTGTAGATGTTTTTAATAATCATGTTAGGGATTGTGACTAGTTTACTAATTTGAAAATATTCAAAATGTCAATATTTGGACGTTTAATAAGACTCCTTAGCCACACTTTCAATATTTATTTACAATGTCAATATTTTAGTTTGTTTGATTTGCAAGAATACAATTATTTAATAATAGAAAAGGAGAAAATCAGGGGAGAAATTATTTTAAAAAAGGAATATATCATTTAAAATTCTCATCAGTTACAATTTCAAAGAAATTCCTTTTCTCATTCGATTGGATCAACAGTTTCAATTTCTATTTTTTCTCCTTTATCAAGATCTTAATCATGGATTGTATCCCAGTGGTCAAAATTGTATTACATGCCAAATCTATAATTTTTTTATTTGTATTACAAAAATATTACTAATTGTATCCCAATATAATCTAATCATAACATATGAATATGATTTATGAAATGATACAAGATTCTTGAAAAAAATGGCATACATGGTGGAAATAATGCAATTTGTTGAGGATTGATACAATATTCTAAAAAAATATTGTCTGTGAAAGAAATAGGAAAACAGTATTCTAGAAAAAAATAGCATACATAGTGGAAATAATATCTATGCTTAATAAATATAAATTTGTTTGGCATACATGTTGTAATGACCACAAACTAAAAAAGAAATACAAAGTTCTTAATAAAAATACAAATGTTGAGTAAAAGAAAAACAATTGACAAACAAAAATTAATATGAATACAATTTTTGCAATCTGCTTCTCTGGCTCTCTATTTTTTCTTCTTCTTCGTTTGCTATGTTTCTTTTTTTCGATTCTTGTTCACCAAATCCGTATTCACTTATGCATTAGTAACCCTATAAGCAAAATTTGAAATTATTAAATATGAATGTATAATAAATCAAACAATATATAATGTATGAATGTCAATGTAGATTACTACAATTTACTAAATCTCAAATATGAAAAAAAATCACAAAAAAATAATAATCAAACAATAGTGTTTCAAAGAAGAAAAATTTGAAATACATAAAAAAATGAAATCTCACAAAATACTTGGTGAATATGAAAACAAACTCACAAAAAAATCAAACAATATTGTTTAAAAGACGAAAATCCCGAAATACAAAATACTTGGTGAATATGAAAACAAAATCACAAGTAATCTCACAAAATACTTGTTAACTTCGAATTTACCTTTTATCAATGATTGAAAAATCTTTTGAATTAATTGTGAGATTTCTCGAACAAAGTGTAGTAAATTTGAATAGATGATTTTCTTGAACAAGGAAAGGAGATAACAATGGTGAAAAAGGGAAGAGGGAGAAAGGAGTGATTTGGAGTAAAACCCAGAAAGTGGGTAAGTGAGTAATGGGAGTACTCTTTAATCTTTTTTTACCGGATAGGTAGTAAAAAATGGTCTAATGTGGGCCTGATTTGAGAAATAAAAGGTTAGGAAATTAGTGATAAATTTTATTTCCTAAAATATTGACATTTTTAATAATTATTTTAAAGTGTAGAAGTTTTTAATAATTATGTTAGGGAATGTGACTAGTTTACTAATTTTTCCTTTTAATAATGGCATGCATAAAGATTTAAGAGTCAAAGAAACTCATACCTGGGACAAATCTATAAAAATCCGTTGTATCAAAATGTTTTGTAAGATCTCACTAAATTGAAAGAACTAGAAAGAGTAAGAATTGGAAATAGTTATTTTATGAAAGAATGAAAAATCTGGAAATTTGTTAAGTTTGGGTTTTTGATCAACTTCAAACGACCATAACTCTTAGCTCAGAATGATTTAGGTGTGTTTCCAGATATCGTAGGAAAGATCTTGGAATAATCTTTCCAACGCCGCCGAGTTTGCACGATTCCAAGTTTGAATGAGTGAGATATTCTCATTTGAAGTTGGGTTGTTCAAATAAGGAAAGTCTAATCCGGATTTTTGAAAGGTAGTTTAGTCTTTTCCTTACCCAATTAATTAAATCCATTTTTAGTAAATTAATTGGGGTTTAAACTGAGATAGTTCAGTTTACGCATTTACCAAATCATGCTAGGGCTTTGAGAGAAGAGAAAAGAGGAGAGAAGAGGAGAAAGGAGAAGAGTAGCTCAAGATTCGTCAAGTTCTTGTGATTTTGGTTGTGGAATTTGCGAAGGATTCAATCCTTCAAGGTATGTGAGATTGTCATAGCGTTGGGTTCGTTCACCCACGCGACAAACATGTTTGTTTAAGCGAAATTCATTTCTTGAAAGTTGAGAGTATAATGTTCTTGAAATATGTTCTTGAAGTTTGTTTTAGTTATTGAGATTTGATGGAATTGTGGAGTTCTTGATGAAATCGTGTCGATTTAAGAGTTGTTTTGAGTTAGATTCTTGTGTATATATATTGCGTAA